>NC_026007.2:69940806-70255149 GCF_000442705.2 Elaeis guineensis | reverse complement strand
CAACTTGGGAAATCTGAAGAAGACTTGAAAGAGTAATTCTTGTTGATGAGGAATGCTGTTGGAGTTACATGTTCCATCATATTAAGGGCTATAGTCTGGGACCGATGTTGCCAACACAATCATGGATCTTGGGTTTTTTGACATGTCAAAACACTTGGAAATTTTTGGGAAATAATACATGATGTAGAGAGACAATGTTAGCATTTTTCAGGTCCATCGCAATAGAAGTTAATGTTTATGAGTTTGTGTTATTATTTGGAACTTTGTGAGAGATGCAAAGTTTTTGAGTATTTACCATCACTGCAAAGTTCATGCTGGCCCAACTTACCACACATGATCCTAATCCTATATATGCACGCATATTCATAGTGCAATCCATGGGCTTTTGAAGGTTATGTTGAGTTTGAACATTTTGGCATCTATGATATAACATTGTGCAAGACCTTGAAGATATGACTGTTGGCAATCCCTTGTATTGACAAGTGGAAACTATAGTAGAAATGGAGAGATTTGAGCATATTTTATCTACTTGATGTAAGCTTGTGGTGTGATTTGTTAGGGTGACGCTTGTTGATGGTTCCTTGTTGTTCACCTGCATAGATTCTGGAAATGGTCCATGGGTACCAACAAAATAACTTCATTAAAGTGGTTAGCAGTGTTGCTGAAATATGCTATGTATTCATTCGGATTGTTGGCGCTTTTAATGAAATAACTGAGAGGCACCTTGAGCAAGGAATGTGGGATTCTCTGACATTGAACTGGTTATATCGGCAATTAATGTTCCTATAAGCCTTTTAGCATCATCTAGTTGCACGTTCAACTATCCTGTTGCTAGAAAACATAATTCTAGTCACTTGCGGTTGACTATATAAATATGCTTCACCTTTCATTTCTATAAAGCATGACCTTTATGTTAATCAAGAAATTTTATTTTTTTAATTGTACCATTAACAAATCTCATGTTAGTGTTCTTGATCATAAGCATCTATTATATTTTCTTTTATCAACATTTTTACTACATGAATAAATCATATTCTTCTTTGGCAATCTACCAAGGGCTGTGGTCATAGTGATCCACCTATTCAACTACTTCAACCATTCCTGAACTCCTCGTATCATTTCCAAGGCATATGATAGTTCGATTATCTATATACGGACTTCTTGCCTAATGCATCTCTCCTATGCAATCTTGTGTTATGCCTTATCAGTTTCATTATGTGCAACACACCAACCATTCACTTGATTCTAATAAGTACAAAAAAATTGAGGCAAAGGAAACACTTCTGCATTAGTATATGGCTATATCATTGTGCTAAGAACATAGCTAGTAGAAGCAATGTTTGAAAATGCATCTAGGAAGCACGGATACTCCAAAACACCACCAATGGCCATAACTGATACGAATCATTTATGGATATGGCTCTGGTACATGTCTGATGCAGGAAAGAAGTATACCAGTTTTTTTTTTTTTTAAATGAAAATTGGATCCAAATACTCCTGAGATATGTCTGAATACTTCCCAGATACCCCTAAGATATGTCCGGATATTTCCGCATTCAAATGCTCAATAACTTTAAGTTATTAACTACCCTCTTTTCCTTTCCCGTACCCTAAATGAGGTTAATTTTTCTTTTCTTTCCTCCCTCTTCTTCATTCAACACTTTTTTTTTTGTTTTGTTTTTTTCCCTTCATTCACCGGAACCATGACTAGAGACCCTTTTCGTTACTTCTAGTTTTGGGATTTCTCATGCATGTGTATCACACAGTAGATAAGAGACATGGCAATGTTAAGGGTTGTTTCCTAAGTTCATTTTTGGATTTAGCATAATATTTTCTACATATAATAGTGATGGCATTTTGTTTATGTTGCTGTTTTTGTTCTTTTGGATGGTAGATTTTTATTGTGTTGCTGGTCTGCTGCATTGTTTCTATTTGGTTCTAACTTCTGGTTTTGTTAGTTTTGTTGCTGACTCACTGAATATTTGTCATGGCTATACTTATTATTCATATACTTTGCAGCATGAATTCTCATTAGCTGGTTGCATTTGTTTTAATTATGTCGCTATCTTGCGACATCTGTAAGTCTAGAATAAAGAATGTTTGCTGCATTTATGTTTACTAGCATACACATGCTTACTAGATTTTTTCATGATATTGCTGAGTATTTATTTAGTGTCTATTTTGTGTGGGCCTACATAAGA
Source organism: Elaeis guineensis (assembly GCF_000442705.2). Taxonomy (NCBI): domain Eukaryota; kingdom Viridiplantae; phylum Streptophyta; class Magnoliopsida; order Arecales; family Arecaceae; genus Elaeis; species Elaeis guineensis. Next base: position 70,252,948 of record NC_026007.2, on the reverse strand, counting down.
GTTGCCAAATTTGTGGTCACACAATGCTAAGAAGGTCATATATGCAGTCATACAATGACAATAGGCTACATATGTGGCTACATGATGCTAATCCTATTGCATATGTGTCCAGAAAGTGCTAAGCAAAACCTGTTTTCCAAAAGAAGTGCTAAGCAAATACTTTTTTTTTTTTTTTTTTGAAAAAAAAAAAAGAAGAAGTGCTAAGCAAATCATCTTTAAGGCCCATATGTGGCACAAACAAATATTACTAGCTGTGTATTGGGTATGCAATGTAGTCAAGGGACCACATACACAAATTCATTTGCATATACAAACATATGCGCCGCATTCTAGAAAACTGAGCAGAAACAATCTGGCATTTTTTCAGCATGTAGTGCACAAGATTCAGTCAAATCTTTTTGGTCCATAGAGTATTCATATCAATCATTAACTATGTAATCAATTTGTTCGAGTGAAGGATTTCTCACTGTAAGTGGAGTGCTTCTGTACTTTGCAAGGAATTGCTTTTGATGCTCAACATGTTTCCATGTGCTTGAAACATTTTTAGCTTCGATGTTCCCCATTGCTTGTTGTTTTTGTCTTTACTTCTTTCCAGTCCATTAAGTTTTTTTCCTGTTCGATTTACAGATATAAGTTAATCGCAGGGTAACTATTGGAAGAAAGACGATAAATATGCGAATGAAAATGCTTTGCCTTTCTTATCTTGTGACTGTTTTAAATTCCTTTCGTTAAATGCTATGTATATTTGCGCCTTTGTGTTAAGTTCTTTCAATTTTGTCATCTAAGAATAGAAGAGAATTGCAAGGTTATTGTGGGAGCAAGATGATAAATATGCTAATGACATTCTTTGCCTTGCTTTTCATATGATTGTATTTGTGTTAAATTAAGGTTTAAAAATTAGTTTGGGTTTCAGTTTAGGTTTTAGCGAGCCCCTTTTCAGTTTTGGAGTTTCGGTCAAAAAAAAAAAAAAAGAAGCTAAAGTCTAAAAAAAATGAAATAAAGGAAGTCAATAAAAGTTATGACACAACAAGTATTATTTTGTGTCATATAGACTCTTTATATGTATAGTTTGGATAATTATTTGCTGAAGTTAATATGGCATATTAGTAAGACTGAGCATACTAGTATTCTTGAATGATTTACCTCTTGACCTCAAAATTCATTATATGGACAATCATAAAGTTTTCAATGCCGACTGCAAATATTTTTCTCCATCTTTTAGTAGAACTCAGAGCATTTATTTCTTGTTATTTTGAGGTTAAGTGGCTGTTTAATCAAATTCACGTAGTTATAGAAAAAAAAATATATAATGGAAGTTATAACTTTGCAATGAATTATATTTACTTGTTCACGTTTTTTCTTTGCTGAGTAACATTGTAAGAGTATTTTCAGACAAATAGACACATCGATGGCTGTCTACATCCTCTTTGAATTGAACAAAAATAATCAAAAACCATTGAAAATTGACGTTATGTAGCATATGTACTTAACTAGATGACAAAATGACCCTCATATCGTGTGTGTGTGTGTGTATATATATATATATATATTAATGAAGGCATCTACGTTTGATCTTAGGTCAATTTTGGTCAGAACTAGCTGAAACCAATGAAGCTGGACCAAAGCTGATGGAACTGCTAAAACTAACTGAAACCTGAAACCAGATATCAGCTTTGGTTCAGTCTCGGGAGAAACTGATCTGTTTTGGCATTGGGCAAAACTGGTTTGTCTATGCTGAGACTTAAACCTTGTGTTAAATGTTATCTTGTTGTTTGTTTATATTGGTGTTTCAATGGAACAACCCATGAAGGATATTTGGATCCTGATGATTTTTAAGATGTCTATATCTGAAAGTAAATATATGACAACTGCAGGCAGGAAAAGCTCTATTTGTTGATGATCATTGAGTGTTGAATAGAGTTCATGGAAAAATCTGAAGGAATCATTTCATACTCTTCGCTTTCTAATCTTGATAAAGAAAATCCTTATGATGGAAACTTTAAATCTTATATTTTGGGTGGCCATCGAAAGGGTATTTCTTCAGCAGGACCAAGATTCTTGGGACCAGACTACTTATATCAACCATCACTGGAATCTGACTTTCTTGAGGGGTATGATTCAGCTGAGGATCCATGTATTTTTGCTCAACCCAAAGCTAATCCTGAAGTGAACTTGAGAACTGTATTAAGTGGGATAATTGCGATTTTAACTGGTCAGAACAGAATGCAAGGTGATAGTCAATCACAACAAACTTCAAGCTCAGACATATCATTTCTTAGTTCTGAAAAGAATGGAGACAGTTTTTTGCATCCATCAGTTTGCATACCAAGTGCGCCACCTCTTCTTGAGACAGATGCTATCAGTTATGATGCATATAGAGAAATATTGGAAGCAGAACCTCCTGAATGGCTGCCAGATAGTTACACTGCTGTCTGCATGCAATGCACTTCTCCTTTTACAGCCATTACTCGTGGAAGGCATCACTGTCGGTTTTGTGGAGGTGTCTTCTGCAGAGACTGTACGAAGGGGAGATGTTTGTTGCCTGTCAAGTTCAGAGAGCGCAATCCTCAGAGAGTATGCGATGCTTGCTATGACAGACTTGATCCACTGCAGGGCATTTTGATTAACTCCATTAGCAATGCAATGCAATCAGCAAAACATGATGTTATGGATTGGACCTGCACGAGAGGGTGGCTGAATTTGCCTGTGGGTTTATCGATGGAATATGAGATATATAAGGCATCAAGTATGCTGAGAAGCTATTGCCAGGTGCAATATTCTGTATTTTCCCTTTTCTATCAATAGCTTTTTCTTGTGAAGTCTTTATAACCCTGTCTTCATTATAATCTGGATCCATTTATAATATATTTCCCCTTTTTGATATGTGCAGGTTTCTAGATTGAACCCTGAGAAATCTATCCCCTTGGCAGTTCTCAAAGGAGCAAAAGGGCTTGCCGTACTAACAGTTGCTAAAGCCGGCGCATTTCTTACTTATAAAGTTGGTACAGGTCTGGTAGTTTCGCGTAGGTCAGATGGGTCATGGTCTGCACCATCTGCCATTTTATCTGTTGGGTTAGGATGGGGAGCACAGGTAGGCATACAGTGAGATGAGTTCATGTTACTATTTTTTTTTTCACCCTCCACTTTTGTAGTTATGGTGTTAGGCATTATTTTTAAAACAAATTTACCTGCAGAAGCACATAGCAGTGTATCATGTCTGAAATCAGCATGGTTGAGTCAGTGAAAAACTGTGGAAAGAATAGTGGCAAACAATGATTAGTTGAGGAAATTTTGCTAGGAGCTAGACTATACAGAACTTTGTAGAGGAACGGGAGAATCATACAAATTTTTAGTTAAGCATTACATGATGGGGAGCAACAGATGTCCAACAATCTTATAACTTGTTCTGTACATATATACGCTTAATTGATGATCCATTAGAGCAATTTGGTATGTACAAATATGCTAGAGTTGAATTCTCTCATGTTAATAAGTTCTGGCTTTTCCATTCATTTCTTAAACGGATCATGTTACACACATTAGTCACCCATCCCTCTGCCCAACGTGCAAAAAAATATGTACATAATTATCATAGTGTAGATGACATTCTTCTTTATATAAAATTATGTATATGATTTTATATAAAGACTCGCAAATTGTGGTCTGTGGAGAATCAAAGCATGTCCAACAATTTGATGTGTGGTCCTGTTTTTGTTAAACAAGTTCTTGAAACTAGGCTACATTTTGTGTTTACTAGTTATCCTAGGTAATGCATTGGATTTTATCAAATTTGTCTTTCTGATTTGATTTGTGGGTAAGGGAGACAAAAGAATGTTTCAAATCATTGATTTGGAATTTAATGAGCCAAGATCATGCTCAGTTTCCTGTGCTTGGAACTTATCCTAGAACTTTGCTGTCATGCCTTTGAACTTGAAGAGAAAAGCCTTTTGCCTGATCTTTTCGCTTTCTATTATGCAGATTGGGGGTGAGCTCATGGATTTCATCATTGTTCTTCATGGCAGTAAATCTGTGAAGGCATTCACTAGCCGCATGCACTTTTCTCTTGGGGCTGGCTTGAGTGTTGCAGCAGGACCAGTTGGCAGGGTGTTTGAAGCGGATCTCCGAGCCGGAGATAGAGGGTCTGGCATGTGTTATACTTACAGTTGCAGCAAAGGTAATAATTTTCCAAAGGAAGCATATGTCATGATAGGGTTCAACTAAACTAATTCAAGGTCTTCAATTCTAAAAGTTCTTCAAACATCTTATGAAGATTCCTTTTCTGTCTTCTCAACAATCTTCGGCATATCCTATTTATTCCTTTTCTATCTTGTCAACAAGTCTGTAGGAGTTGCATTTGCATCAAAATAGGTTGGAGCATTTATTAGGTTTTAAATCACTTTCTGTATAAAGCAGCAGTTGGAAATCAAGGGAAGACGAGGAAGGTGTTTAAATATTCACATATTTATGTGAAGAAATGTGACTTCTTTAATAACTTCTTTTTCCCTCCTTTTCTTCTCTCTCTCTTCCCTTCTCCCTTCAAGCCATACAATTAACTGCCGTGATTGTAACCCAAAGCTTTAGCATAAAAAAGTGCTAGTGCCTCATGTCATAGCTTCCCCACTTAATGCATGTCCATATTGGTAAGTATGATGACCATATATGCAGCTAGTGGGTTTGGCACTGCCGTGTAATTATTGTTAAAAGAAATTTGATATATTTGAGTCTGCTGAACAGGTGCTTTTGTTGGGGTCTCTCTGGAAGGAAATGTTGTTGCAACAAGGATGGATACTAATTTGCGCTTCTATGGTGATCCTTATCTGACCACTACCGATATCCTCTTGGGGAAAGTGGAGAGACCAAAAGCTGCTGGGCCTTTATACTCTGCTTTGGACGACCTATTCTCAAAACTAAGCTGTTAGGTTTCACAAGGGATGTCTTGTGCACCTCTTTCTTTTCCTTGAATACAAACTGAAACTCTTGTTTCTTAGTTGCTGGTGTTTAATATTGTTATGGTTGCCGAGTTCAATTTATTCTCTAGGTTGCACATTGTGATCTCTAAAGTATTGAGATACCACAAATGTATAGTCATTCTGCATTTATGTACAGGAAAAATAATTGTATATATAATAGCAGAAGGTACGAGAGTCATTAGTTTGGGTTGGTATATGTTTCAAGCTTATCATCACTGAACATTGTATTGAAAAATCATTGCAGGAGCATATTAGGGAATATTACTTGAGTTAGTTTCAAACTTATATCCAAATAGGAATTTTCCTCATTTTAGCAATGAATGAAACGAACTAGTATGTTTTCTTCATTTGAGATGGATATGCCTCGAGCTTTAATACTGCAGTTTATTTGCTCCATTATACAAATCTGACTGAAAATTCAGGTGGAAAGGGCTATCGGGATGCTACGGCAGGCTATGTTGGATGGTAGATTTGATAGGGAGTGCTCTTTCCTGTGTATCTTGCAACGCCTCTGTTATTTGAAAGTGGCAACTTCTTCGTTAGTGAGGTGAAGTCCCTGATTAACTTGTTCAGCGCTGAAGATGACTGGGAGTTTGTGTAATGCTGAGTTCTACCAAGCACCAGCTACTACTACCTTTGCTTGTTTGAACTTTGTTTGCTATGATATCCGTAGGGTATCATGGCTATGGATGAAATATACAATTTGAAAGATGCTGCCGAATAACCGAGGTATTTCAGCTCTGATCACACTAACTTTAAGTAATTTGAAATATATTTGTGGAAGATCACTGACCATTGTACCTGATATGTCTTTATTCTTCACTTTGTTTACCTTATATTTGCTATTTAATGAAAGGTTTCGGGTTACTTTACCGATTCATGAATGGGATTACCATATGTAGTATCTTGCATTTTGAGCCTGTAGGATGTCTGCCTCTTGTAACCATGGGACATCCTAACGCAAGCAGAAAAGGAGGAGGATCGTGGCTGGTTGGGGAGAGAAACTTGACGTGATAAGGGAAGCAATGGTCATTCAATCTCAGAAAATTTTTCTGTTTTTTTTTTAGGGGTCTTTTTTTTATAAATAAATATCATAAAAAAATTGATCAAATTTTTTATTGATCAACTTATCTATATTCTTACGCTTTTCAAAATGGGTAAGTTATTTTATCATGGACAATATTTATTCATAAAATAGAGAAAAATTTTATTCATTTAAGAGATGATTAAATTATTTTTTCATTAGTCAGTAAAATAGGTATTTAATGCTGTACTTAAAATGTCCATCCTCATTTTCAATATCTCCATCATTCAATGGTTAATAACTTAGTCAAATTTAAAAAGTATAAGGGATATCATCAAAAATATTGATAAATTTTATCAACTTATCCAAAGAAGTAGTAATGTAAAAAATAGAGGTAACAAATTTCGAAGCTATTTTTCTGTATAAAAGAATATAGATAAATTATTTTTTTATTTAAATATTATTTAAAAAATATTTATCTAGAAAAATATGGATTCTTAGATAAATTTTTTATCTGTAAAATAATAGATCTTTTAAAAGTAATTTTTTTTTTTCATATCCCAAAAAATTTGGAAATGGTAATCCTAGCCACCATACGGTTGAGACCGAAGACGTAGGATTTGAGAATCCAGACCGGCCTTATTTCAGGTTGCTTTGAATAACTCATGCTCTTTAAAAAATAGCTCTTTTGCTGCTATGTAGTGTCTTAAATGATGTTACCATGGTCATGCAACCACAATTATTCAGGTTAAAAGGTGCCCCCTTATGTTGCCGGTAATCTCTCATAATTTGACTTGATGCTTAGGTTTAAATCCTGCCATAACCAGGTTTGCAGGCTAAGAGCTGTTTGGAAAAATACTGCACCTTATTTTAGAAGAAGAAGAAGAAGATTTTATTGAACTGAAAAAAATTCTTCGCTTGAACTAAAATAGACATGCTCCTACGGCCTCCTCTCCATTATGTTTGATACTGGAAACTCGTACTGATTCACCACACACACAGACACACACACACACAAATGTGTGTGTATGAATGTATGCATGCATGTATGTGTATGTATATTGTCACCTAATTGAACAAAAGGGCAAATGGGAAGAAACCCACATCTATTGTATCGAGGCAAGAGATTTTATTAACTTGGTCGGTTGGTTCCTTGCTTGGCAAGTGCTAAAGTAGAGACCAAGACAGGTCGGACGAAGAATCGTACATGGGCCCGTTGAAAACATTTCATGTCAGTCAGCCGTTGTTTTCGATCACGAAGGGCCGAAGCCACCGCCCGTCACGTGCGACAGAGGCGCCCAGCTGCAAAGGTGCAAGTTCGGGTTGAACAGAACAAGTCACGTGGCAATAACCATAAGAAGAGGCCACGCGTGGGAGACATTTCATGGGATCAGAGCTCAGGAGGGTGACTCAGAGACGACCACCTTCAGAACAAAGAATCCAAATCGAATCTCGCGATTATTAATTTAAAAGCCTGCTATCTACCCCACGTCGTACACCATGCTATTTTTTTCTCCTTTTAAGCAGAAAAAACCTACATCCCCTACAATTGTCAATAAAAGATATCTTAGGAGCTTTCTTTTTAATTTTTTTGACTGACAAAATGCACCAAGTAACTTCCATTCGATCAAATTTTCTTCGGTTCAGACCTTTCTAAGGTTAACTAATCTTCCACCTTTGATTTCCAAGGTGAAAAGAGTCTCATAGTTGAAAACATTCATCCGGGATTTACCACCAAAAAAAAACATTCATCTGGAAGCAGTTATAAGTCAGAATCAGCCATGAATATTCTTCAACATATTAGTCTAATTGATAAATTGCGGGTTTATGCCCTTGGCATAGCTCTTAGCAATTAAAGATTTTGAATTTGATTCTTGATTAATGAATCTTTAAAATATCTAGATCCGATTAGTTATACTGCAAGGCAAAAAAACAAATTATTCTATTCCACAATCAATTCAGTGGATTAAAAACAAAGTTAGAATGAAGAAAAATGAGCAAACCGTATACAAACCGAGGAATAATTCCAATAATATTATTAAAAAAAAGGTGAAAAAAAGGGGGGAGTTTGTGTTGATGGACATAGCAGGCGAAAAAAGAATACACATGGTACTAACAACTGGTCAAGTATCTGTATATCAAACCGATCGACTCATTGAGTCATAATGTCATGCGTTGTACAACCACGTTACATATAGATTTGGTACCCCATCAATGCATTTAACCTACATTTGCGTGGAAGCTTGGCACTCATGTCATAAAGAAAGGAAACAACAAATAACTTGTCGTGCGTCAAGCATTGAAAATGACTAATCAAAGATGACAATTTCCGAATGTTTGGCCTTGCGAATCAACCATGCAGCAAAATTACCCCTCGCCACCATGGAGTTAAACACATCTACACCACATCTAATCACACTTCACCAAACTGGCAATCGATGCTGGTGAATTACCAAGCACATCTCCTAGTGGATTGCAGAGGACAAAAACACGCAACTTAGAGTTCCATGTCTTCCGGATCCAGAAGACATGATGTCGACGTCACAAGCCAAAGAAGTGGGATTTTGTCTTGTTTCCTTCTCTTCTCCTTCACTCCCCAATATTTTAGGCCGAACAACTTTCCCCCATGGTTGGCCAACCTTGCAAGTCTAGAAAACCATTTGGATTTGCCCGAGCTATTCACAACACCAACAACAACATGCGTCAATTCCTTGCGTTTAACAAACACAGATCATTGGTTCTGAATTGACACCAACCAGACCCAGAGCTACCGGAGGGACCACCTTTCATTAGCATTTCTCTGTGTCTTGAAATTGTCATTCAAATTTCCATCATCCACCACACCCAATAAAACAGCAGCTCTGACGCAGCCATCTCTCTGCCATCTTTATGACTTAATAATCAGCCCAACCTATGAGAAAACTATCGGGGGGAATCAAGCATGGGACAAATGCACAGGCCCCACCAAGTGCACAATCTACCATAGCATCAAGAGGCACATATACAACAAAAGAAGCATTCAATCAGTCCCCAAGAGATGCCCATTATGTCATCAAACAAAACATTCAAATCCAAGTACTCAAAAAGCAGAGAGGCTTCACAAGGCAACAGTTTTAAAACTCAAAATTATTATACCTAAGGGTACTTTTGTTAACCATAATTCAATTCAATTGATTGCAGCAGACCAACATTTCTGGTCCTCCACATCCTTCAATGACATCAGTTCCTGCCAAAAAAAAAAAAACATAAAATAAAATAAAATAATATGAAAGAAAATGCTGTTTTTCATGAAATTCAACGTGAGAAACTAGCAGGGCTTAAGAAACCCGGCATGACCATGGGAATGCTTACATTATCTTTATTAACAGAAAACCAATATCCCTCAGTAAATGCTCTCTGTGGGCAGGTCATCAAAACTCCAAAGATCCATAGTGCTCAGTCCATCCTGATCCACTTCACAGCTGAAGAGGCTGTCAACTGACTCATATGCGCTCCACTCAAGATAAGGGATCAGGAACTTCATATGTGATTCAGAGGCAGAAAGCTCCTCAGAAAGTTTCATTGCAGAGTTTTCCTCTGTTTGTACTGCATCATCAGATGTGATTTTCAGGTTCTTCTGGGGACTCCCATGCTCCAGGAATCTGGATTCATCACCCTCAGTTATAGTAGGAGCAAGAACTGATGTGATCTCGGGATTCTTGGTTTCATGTTCCCATCCAAGATCTGAATAATCAACAGTGTTGCTTCCCTGATCAGAGAGAAAATTCAAAATCCCAGTGCCCTCAGGAGGTGGAGAGGACTCCACCGAGGGAAGGGAATTCATGTACTCAGGGTCTGCCGGCTCCTTCACTTCCATGTGATCCATAGTAGAATATAAATCATAATCTTGGTCATTCAACTTCTGTTCCTCTGACAATGCTGGTTTTGGTGCTTGCAAAGTTGGTTTCTGGTTTTGTTTTTGGGCACTCGCAGATGCTTCAGGGAAGTTCACTTTAGCTTTCTTGCCCCGGATACGACGAGCTTCAACATCATAAGCTCTTGCAGCCTCTTCGGCAGTGTTGAACGTTCCAAGCCAGACACGAACCCCCTTGCGGGGATCTCTGATTTCAGCTGCCCACTTGCCCCATGGACGCTGGCGGATTCCTCTGTATTGATTCTTTCTCTTCCTTTTTGCTGATCTAGCTGCAGACCCATTGAATTCTACTGATTTAGGAGTAGTTGAGCCTTCAGCAGTCCAAAGAGAATATAAGAAAAGACACAACGTAACACAGAGGGGAAATTTTCCTTTTAACAGATCTCAACTATCTAATAATTAATTTAAGAAGAAACAAGCCATTCCATATGAAGTCCGATCACACATAATAGACAAAAAACAGAGTTTAATCCAGATCACAGGATTCTTTATAAAATAACAACTCCATTCTGCTACTCTCCCATGCTGTGAAAGGTGAACCAGAAGTAGTGTACAATCTACCAAATATGTATGCAAGCAGTGATAAAATAAATACCGGTAATGAACAACATTCCATGCCACTTCCATGCACAAAAACACATCAATTTCAAACGTCTTTCCCATCAATAACAAAATTCCAGGAAATATAGAAGGCCTGATATTATTTGTCCAGACAAAAAATTGCACATATTTTTTAATGTCCACTTTTGCAATAACCAATGCAAGAAAACATGGCTCATTAATTAATGACAATAAGAGTGCAGATCCATTCACCGTTTCTATATAATCTCATAATTCAGACATTTACTTTCATCAGATCAAAGGAAAGATAGCCATAATATAACTCATAATGAGCCATGTCAGTTCTCAGTTTCCACTCTCCAAATCAATCACTGATTGTTGTTATTTCTGCTTTGCAAAAACAACCTGACACAAATTATAGCCTACCTCTTAACATTTTTATGATAAACAACTTAGTTAACATGGATCTTTGACTCTGATTTTCCAGCTACATTCTCGGAAAGCCAAGATTCCTAAAACACCTGAAATTCTATGTACTTATAATTACTCACCAGTAGATCATCTCTATATTGGATAATTCATTTAATAGAAACATAAATTAATGAAGAACAGCAAAGCCCAGATTACAATCCTGAAACCATAAAATAGACCCTGACAAACCAAAACCAGCAGTAAGAAAACAACCATACACCACATCGAAAAACAGAACAATATAATTAATTATAAACAAAGATGAAATCAAAGAAATAAATTGAGGGAAAGGAGACAAAAATCAAACATAAGATGGTGAATAAATAAGTAAAAGGGCAGATTAATTTGGGTGATACTTTGTATATTTAAAGATGAAATACCACGTAAGTTATAAACAACATATCGCAACAAAAATGATACCCTACTCGAGTCTTCAGCCAAAAAGGGGGCAAATGGAAACAGAAGTCTGAAAATAAGAATATTCATATATACACACATTTTGAAACGGGGAAGTTTTTAGTTTTAATTTAAAAAAAAAAAAAAAAAAAAACAAGGCACGAAACAAATATTTGTTTAGCAAAAGATTCACCAAAGTAGCATAAATTCGAAAAGATATATTAATAACCAAAAAATTTTGGGGGGCAGAAACCCAAAAGGACAATACTTTACAAGTACTTTAATATCTCCAGTTCCAATATGATTTTTATTTCCGCAACCTGTTCTTCCCGGCAAGAACCAGGATCCATTCTAACCAAAGTTTCTTTTTTTCCCCCTAAAAAAAGGCTAAAATGGAGAAACATCAAAAGTCTTACTCAAATCCTAAAGTAACATGACCGTTTTAAATTCTAGATTTTAAACCCTCAACAAATCCCCGAAGAACAAAAGCCGTTAGATGAAAATAGTTAATAAGGAGAAAAATAATACTACCCAAAATAAATTAAAATCCACAAACATCAATAGCAAGCAAACAAGAAGAAGGAATCACTGAAAAGATGCACCTTTTTGCCCAGTAAAAAAAAAAAAAAAAAAGACAAGAACAAAGCCCATTTCCCATAAATCTCCAACAAATAGGAAACTAGAATTCACAACATAAGATCACAAAAGCTACAGAGAACAAGGAATAGCCAAAAGAACAATCATCTCAACAGAGTTTCTAAGTTTACCTCGAGAGAAGGTGGCCTTGGAGGCGAAGGCAAAAGGCTTGACGTCGACCTCCTCCTCGTCTTCCTCGGACTCGTCCTTGAAGTCCTCGAAGTCGGCCTCGAAATCATCGTCGAACTCCACGACCTCATGCTTCCGGCCTTTCTTCTTTCGGCCGCCGCCCTTCTTGAGGCCCGGCCAGCGGTAGTCGGCGGTGAGCCGGCGGGAGGCCGTCGGTGGTAGCATGAAGTCAGAGATGATCGCACCACCACACATCTCGAAGCTCAAAGGAGACGCCTTTTTCGGTCTTTGTTCTGCGAAGAGAAGAGAAAATGCGAAAGAGGGTTGGGGGTTTGGAAATGAGATAAGAAGGGAAGAGGGGTTTTAGGTGGAAGGGGCTTGGACGGGAAGGTGGGCGTCTCCGCGCGCGGATATAGACGGACAGATGAGAAATCCCTGGTACACCGCACCCACGCGGTATAGAAAAAATATCGTAGCCGTCATTTTCAAACACCCATATTTAATATCCACAGATTTATTTTTTTATTTAAAATTTTAAATAATTAAAATATATTTTTTGAAAAAATTATTATATTTTATATTTATATTATATTATAATATTCTACTGTCAAATTATGACTTTATATTTATATAATATTATAATTTTTTTTAAAATTATAAAAAGATAAAAATATTTTCATCATTAAAAATTTATAAAATTTTTAAATAAAAAAAATATTTTTCTTTTTTTATAAATTCTATCATCAAATTTTGATTTTTTATAAATTTTAATTTTTTATATGTAAAAAATCATAATTTAATTATAAAATATATTATAATTTTTTAAAAAATATATTTTTTTATTATTTAAAATTTTAAATAAAAAATATAACTATAGGTATTAAATATACATTAGAAAGTGATGGTTATTTGATCCAATTTGATAGAATAATATATTTTTTCTATACTACATATGATATATAAATAATTACTCTAGATAGGTATATATACACATGTGCAAAATATATATATATATATATATATATGGATAAAATTGTTCATCTTAGTATAATTATCTTAAATTTTGAAAATAAAAATAAAATTTATTTTGTTTTGAGATAAAAAAATATAAAATAAAAATGATACCAATATATTCTTAATAAATGGGAACATGATATTGATAAATGTTACAGAAACTCTGTTAAACGAGAAGGTGAATAAATTTATTCACACACTAACTCAATTTATTATTTTTTATAATTTTTTTATGTGTATATAATTGTTATTCTTTTGAATATATCTAATCCTTTAATATTTTATGAGAGTATATTATCATTCCTGCAAGAGTTGAAATTATTAGAATCTTCTTAAAAAAATATTAATTATGGAAATTTAGAGAAGATATTTTTGGGTGTGAAACACTGAGTGGGATTGATATAGATTGAATTAAAGAATAAAATAGAACAAAGGTTAAGAAAATGGAATATCGCAGTTATAAAATGGTAATTATGGAGGGAACAGTGATGAAATTAATAACCATGGAAATTAGATGGCGGTGATTTTCTTCCCCCCCTCAAAAAAAAAAAAAAAAAAGAGTTGCAATAATTCTTTGTGTGCCATGTCCGAAGAAGTAAAATCGACATGGGGCATATCTATATAGTATAATTAATAATGAGATAGATATTTAATATCATATAATATTTTTTTTATTTTTTTGATGAAAATATTTTTTTTCTATAAAATAAAAAAATAATATTATTATTTTCTGATATGTTGTATGACTATATATATATATATATATATATATATATATATTAAATAATATATATAATTTTTTGATACTTTATATGGCTTTCTGTGAATATAAATAATATTCTGAATAATATATATAGTTTCTGATGTCTTATATAACTTTCTATCAATATATATGACATCATGAATAATATATATAAATTTTTGTAAATATATATGATATTTTGAATAATATATATAATTTTTTGTATCTTTATATGATATTCTGTTAGTTATTATGGCTTTCTGATGCTTTATATAATTTTTTGAACAATATATATGATTTTCTGATATCTTATATAATTTTTGTTGATCATAATAATTAATAAAATATTATATAAAGATAAAAAAAATTATATATATTATTTAGCATGTCCCATATATTTATAAGAAATTATATATATTATATAGCATATCATATATATTGACAAAAAATTATATAAGGTATCATAAAATCATCTATATTATTCAAGATGTTATATATATTCACAAGAAGTCATATATATTATTTAGAATGTCATATATATTCATAGAAAAGTCATATAAGATATCAAAAAATTATATATATTATTCAAAATATTATATAAAGATGCAGAATATCATATATATTTATTTAATATTTTATATATATTTATAAAAATATATATATATTATTTAAAATATCATATATATTGATAAAAAATTATATATATATTGTTCAAAATATCATATATATTCATAAGAAGCCATATATATTATTTAGGATGTCATATATTCATAAAAAATTATATAAAATATCAAAAAATTATATATATTATTTAGAATGTCATATATATTCACAGAAAATTATATAAGATATTAGGAAGCCATGTGTTGGGATAAGTCAATCGACCTCTGATTCAAGTTAATCGACTATCGACTTCGACTCAACAACAGCCGACTGACCAGACATACAACCCCGATCGTCTCTACATCGGATGAATATGCGATTTTGACTCTTCATCAATCAATTGAGCAAACCGCATCGACTTATCGCCGGCTGACTGACTAACGATTATCGATCGACAGCAGACGATTCAGACCATCGATATAATAGAACTACTAGTCGACGGTCACTCATGGATTCTACCGACATATGATCGGTTCTATCGACATATGATCGGCTAATTTGCTCAACATACCATAACCATCATGAACGGTTATCGACCGCATATCATGACGCAATCAGTGAAAATTAATGATCCACTACGTGATTATGGCCCGATGATTTAGTGCCATAAAATACGGGACCACGTCCGATGGTTACGACAACCTCATCTATAAAAAGGGAGTAAAAAATAGGACTGATAAGCTTAGGCTAGGCCAAAACTCTGCTACTATTTACATTCAACTCCTGTTCATCAACTTTTCTCTCCGACTTAAACATCGAAGAGTCCCCGCCGGACACAAATTCGATCTGTACGGATGTTGTTTTATAGGTGTTCATTTTTGACGACAGACGATAAGAAGTTGACCGCAACACATATATATTGTTCATGATGCCATATAAAGATACAGAAAGTCATATATAGTATTCAGGATATCATATATATTTATATGAAGTCATATAAGGCAGAAAAAATAATAATATTATTTTTTTATTTAAAAAATATAATATTTTATTAATTTTTTTTAAAAAAAATAATATGATATTAAATATTTATTTTATTATCAATTATACTATGTGATCAAATATTGTTGGACAACATGCTTCATATTAATTTTACAGCACTGCATGCAGTGCACAAAAATTTTTTAATTAATCATGTCCGCGTTGGCCGTGTCAACACTCGCACTAATTTCACCGGGGGGTTAGGATTGATTAAAATATTTACACTTGCACTCGATTAATGGCTTCATATGGGTACGAATAGACAAGCCATGCCATGTGTCATAGTTGTTGGGTCTTGAGCCCCGACGTATACTGGCTCCTGGACTATGTTTTTTCTTCGGAAACTGACCTATCACCCAAAAAATAAAATAAAAAAAACAAAATAGAATAGAATAAATAAAATAAAATAATATAAACTTAAAACCGGCCTATTAGATTAGCATATTGGGCGTGCTTTATCCGGATCCACTTACCGATCGATGTTGGAACAGCCACTGCCGGCCCTGGGACAGGTCAAAACGGACGATCGCCTCAGATCCCTATTTTTTTTTTGTCAGATGTCTGTCTGTACCAATCGGAGCTTATAATTTCTGAAAATTTAGCAGTTCTTTCTGACAGTGGTGAGGCCCTGACAACAGTGGTGAGGCCCTGGATACAGACAGGCTCCAGACCTAAAAAATATCAGGACCGATCCTGGGAACAACAGATTTATCGTACGCAAAAAATTATTGATTAAAATAAATTTATCATATATATCTTACATCATTCAATAACAAATCAGCATGTCATTCAAAAAATAAATTTTTTATTTAAAATAATAAAAATAAATTTTTTATTTAAAAATTTTAAATAAATATAAATAATAATATATTTTATTATTTTTTTGAATGATATATTTATTTAGGTTTTTTTATTAAAAAAGAAAAGAAATCTTTACTTGTCATATTGCTTATTTAGGGTTTTGACTATTATTAGATTAAAAATCAGTTGCCTATAAAAGCATGAGAAGATTTTTCTAGGCTTACAATCTAGAATTTAAACAATATTCAAATATTGCCGTGTATCAAATATCCAGGATCCTAGATGTAGACGTTACCTTTATATTCAAGAATGGGTAAGGTGTAGTCAAAGTTCAGAAATCGGATACGTGTCGGGTCAAATATTTCTAGGCACCTTTGACATTTTATGCTACTTGTTGTTCATGTAGAACCTAGTCAATTACAATATTTTGTACTTGGATCTACTAAGTACTTTGCCCACATGTTAGGTGAATGAAAGCTATACTTGGGGCACAGAACTAAATTTTTGACTAATTTTGGGGCGCATGTCCTCAATCCAACAGCCTTGCAAATGTTGCTTAAGTATCATTTATAAAATATTATAATACTGTGTCTTGGTTTATTAATTTCTCCGGATTGTTTGTGATTGTTTTTTTTTTTAGATATGAATCTTCTACAGTATACCACAGCATACGGCGCATCACACATACAATAAATTGGTTTATTAATTTTATTTTTTTATTTTTATTTTACTATTTAAATATTTATACTATCATTAATGTACATGCATTTGATTTTTTTATTATTATTTTTAATTTTTAAATATTAGAATTCTAATTGAGGCTTTAATGGATGAATGTTGGGCTATTAATTTATATGCTATAAAAAATAAATATTTTCTCCAAAAGTTTTCTACCTCTCTTTTTTTTTTTTTATATATTTTGTTTTGATGTTTTCATCTTTCTTATCACGTTTGTTTTGCTGGATGCCCAAAAGATCTCTGTCAATCTCTTCACAATCATACTCGCAGATGGAAGATTCTAATTATATTTTAAGATAATTTTTTTGAATTTTTCTACACAAAAGGTCGGAGTACATCTTAAGACAATGCTGCATATATTTTTGAATTTGTTAGTTTTTTTTAATTTTTTTATGATATTCAATAAGTCATTTATAATTTTTTTATAATAAAATAAAATAAAAATTTATTAATTTTTTTAAATAACATCCAAAATTTTATAAGTTTTATTCTAACAAGATCTAAGATTCTCTCTCTCTCTCTCTGTTTTTTTTTTTTTTTTTTTTTTTTCAACAAAGAAATAATAAGAAGGAAAAAAGAAACTTTGACTTCGAGGATTTTGGCCCAAAATCTGTACGCTTAGCCAAGCTGAGGTTATTAAATGGATTAGTTTGGGATCCAATTTTTCCATGTAGCGGGTTTGGTTGGGGCGTGCCGAGCTAATTCATTTGATATTTTTTTCTAGAAGCATGGATATGGTAAGAGGCCTTTGGCGCGTCTGTTGGAATAACAGGCTTGAGTCAAGATGAAATGGTCGACCAGTTACAACCTGTCTGTATTATTTCAGACCAAGTTTGTCATCCAGCTAAGAACTGCGACTACTAAATTTCTTTTTGATGAAGGTTGCTCGGTTGTTCGCAGTTTCTGTCCTCAGGTTCTACAACTACCATTGAATGGAGAAATTATAACATCCAGGATAAAATAAATTCACTTAGTAATTTCATCTTAGAAAACGAGTCTTCTGAGGATGATTTCATCCTAGGTTCCTGATAGACCTGGCCAACCTAATAATTTTTCTCAGTGAACATTTCTTTTTGAATTTTCTTTTGTAGCTTTAGATGTTCTTTTCAGCATGTAAATTTTCAAAAATCAAATTATCTTTTGGATATATTTACAAGAAATTTGTTATTAGTTTCCTATGTTGTATTTGTGGCCATTGTTCATGTTGTTTGGTTTGGAGAAAAGCTGTGTTATTTTTCTCCACCTCCTCTCAAATTTATGAATGCATTTGTCTGTGAATCTGTTTAAAAATTATTTAACTTAAATGAGATTTTTTTTTAAAAAAAAAATCTAAGATCTATTTCTTTTAAATTTCTTGGTATGTACGTGTGTGTGTGTGTGTGGTTGGATTCATCCTTTCTTGTTTTAAAATCATTTTTTTATCATAATTTATCTTTTTCTCTCGATGAAAGCATACCTAAATACCAATGTGTGGCTGTTGACAAGAGCGCAAGATTACCAAATCCATGGCTTTTTTCTTCTTGAACATTTCTGCATAATTACAAGCAATACCAAATGATATTGTACCAGTAACCATACATGGTTGCAGTGATGCTGAGTTCTTGACCATTTCCCAAAAATTTTAAATAACAGTTAATTAATAAAAGGAATTACAAACTAATTCTTAATTCAAGAAGCCTTTTTGCTTCATGCGAGTTAAATACTTGTTATATTTGGGTAGATTGCAACATGAGATTTTTTTAAAGACCATACGATCAACTAATGATGCATTTTTAGATGCAACAAAATTAAAAAAAAGAAAATCTGTTTCCAGCTTCACTTGGCATGGAGTCCAGATGTAGATGAGAAGGAATCCAAATTGCATTAAGTTGGACAATCAACCCTGCAGTCGGCGAAAGGTATCAACTTTGTTTTGTCATGCAACTTTGTACACCGTGGATGCAAATGGAAAGAGACAAGTTTTTTGTTTTTTTTTTTTTGGGTAAAAAAGAGACCGAGTTCATTGAAGGTGGAATCTTCTTGTGGCTGGCGCTCGCTGGTAAATTGATTAATTTTTTATTCGATGATTCGGTGGATCTTTTTGTGCTACCATCATGCATGACCAAGAAGACGTTGATGTGGAAGCATGCGGCCATCCCGGTCCCTGTAATTTAATTCTTGTGAGGTGGACCCGTTCGCCTCTCCCAAGTTGGAATTTTCAAACTTTGGAGTGTTCAACTACCATTTCCCATCGGACAAATCGACGAGATTGGGCTTGAAATGTTAAGGCTCCTCAAAAGAAGTGGGTGGATTCTCCAAGATTTTCGAACAAGGTGATTGTTGTGATCAATCCTCCCATCGTCGATCGTCGGGGTCGCGCATCTGCAAAAAAAATCCTCACTGACCGAAGATACCTCCAACGGTCAAGTCAGAGAGGAGACTAGGTAACAGTGGAAAATCAGGGGCTCAATGGGGGAGAGAGAGAGAGCTAGAGAGCTCAAGAGCTTAAAGACGCTTCAGAGAGCTTGAGAAAGCTTCCCCATACCTGTTGTCTTACCCCGTTTTATAGTAAAATGCAGTATGGTCCTGCCATTAATGGTGCAGACAACTGGGGAGTTATCAAATCATCGGGGGCTGTCAAATCGGCGTGGGTTGTCAGATCATTAACCCATGTCCTTAGCAGGACAACACCCCACGGCGGTCATACGGCATGTCCTTGGTAGGAGAACAGCTCATAGCGGTTGTATGGCATTTGGATGGCCTGGCCTACTGTATGTCGGTATTCGACTGTCGGATCGTCGGGTGGTGACTCGGAGACACCGTCGGCTGATCTGGTGCCTTGTGGAAGTCGGACGTCGGCTGCCACCCCCGACATTGAGTGGGTGATATGAGTTTGACCGCTCGGCCGATCGGGAATAGTGGGTCTGTTCGGCTGGCATACCTTCGACCGGATATTGTCGGCGGTCATTGTCGGCAGTCGTTGTCGGAGTTGTCCGTCGGTCCAATCGGTAGAGTCGGGCATCGGTCGGACCGATCCGAAGATAAATCGGCGTACGGAGATCAGTCGGTATATCCCAATAGTTGCCCCCCCCACTCCTGAGTCCGATGTTGTGTTGGCCCGCGTGAACACATGGGCGATGGCCTCGAGCCAAAGGAGTGATTTTCCATCACGTCATGCCCCGACTCTGGCGACTATACCAATGGACGATCCGATGTCAGACGTCTCATTGGGAATGTAAACCGCCGTCTCATTGGGAATGCAAACTACCGTCGGTTAATTAATTCCGAGACGCGGTTTTTCCGCCACATGTCAGGGGGCTATTGGACCGAAACCGCTCGTGCAGATGGAGGCGACGTGGCTCGATCTCGGACAGGTGCGTCGAACCGTCAGGCCGAGGAAGGGCCCAGGCACTGCCACATGTCGACATCCGGAAAACCCTCGTTCGTCGCACTTTCATCCCGACTGTCGAAGGGCCTTATATATATGCGGCCACTTACATCCAAAACTTCACTTTTTGCTGCAAATCTGTTCTGGCGCTGAGGCTCTGTCGAGTTGTCCCCCAGTTCCAGGTAGTCATTTTCGTCCTCCTTCGAAAGCTCTTCTCGAAGTTTTTTCATTCTTGTCTCCTTGCATCCTTTCTCCTTTGGCATTTTTCTTTTTGTTCTCCTTCTTGGGGCTAGCATTATGGCTAGAACCTCTCCTCAAGGAAGTCAGTCGGGAACCCGACTGACAATTTTCGATCGATCCCGGAGGTGGAGGCTTCTTCACTTTCAGGATCGAATATCGAACGGCTCAGGGAGCAGTACGGTATCCCGGAGCAGTTCGAACTCTTCGCCCTTGGGGCTGAAGGTCAGGTTAACAACCCGCCTCCAGGCCAGGTGGCCTTTTATGTCGAGGACCTTTGGGCAGATCTTCGCTTCTCGATTCCGGAGTTTGTCCGAAATGTCTTGGATTATTACGAGCTTTGTCCGACGCAACTGGCACCGAACTCAATCCGATTGATAATCAGCTTCGTCTTGTTGTGTCGGCTTTTGCCAACCTTTCCCCGCATCTCTCTCTTCCAGGTGTTCTTCGTCCTCTGACCCCACCCGAAAGTCCGAGGGTGGTGGTTCTTCAATCTCCGGAAGGGTCTTTCGTTCATCACCGGTCTTCTATCATCGATCCACGGGTGGAAGAATCAATTTTTCTTTACTTCTTCTTTGCTACCTTGGGGGTTCCCTTCTCGCTGGGGTGACTTTCGGACTCAGCCGAACGAAAACAGTTGGGTGGAGGCTAGAGACCGAGAGGACTTTCACCGACTGAAGGATGTGTCGGTACCGAAGTAGAGAGAGCTCATCACCGAGCAAGCTCTGTACGACGTCAGCCTGAGTTCGGTTCCCCGCTTAGATACTGTTCGGTCTGTCGGTCGTCTTTTGGTTCTTTCATCCGTCTTCGGACTTGTGCTGATCCTCTGTTAAAATTGCAGGCATGCCGCCGAGAGTGAGATTGACAGATGCCGACATTTGGCAACATGTGGCGAGGAAGAGACCGACGCTCGGGGTCAGACCTTCGCGGCCTCCCAGGCCTCAGATATCATCCCCGACCGACATTGTGACGGCGGCAGCACAGCCCGACACCGAACATGCGTCGGGCTTTGAGCCGGTCATCGCCCTGTCGGCGCCGGCGGTGCCACCCGAGGTGCCGTCCGAGGAAGGGGCGGCTGAGGGGGCAGCCGAAGGAGTGTCGGCTCCCCCACCCACGGAAGAGGTTCGGGCCGAAGCACATGAGCCCGAACGTCCTACAGTGGCTCCCGTCGCGCCCTCAGGAGGGACCTAGTCGAGTTCGAGCTTCCCGTCTCTCTCCAATCTCCAGACCTGGGCGACCGATCGAGGGAAGGCTCCGATGGCATCGACAGATGACACAAGGTCGGCGGACCACGTCGCGTCGTCTGACGTTCGAGTTTTCGAAGGAGCGTCGGCCCTGGCCAACCACAATTTGGCTAGGAGGTTGTGTCAGGCAACCATTCTCCCGACCGACAGGGAGCTCTTGAAGAGTCGGCCGGTGTCCGACATGCTTTCTTCTTTTTACCCGACTATGATCTAGGTGAGCTCCTCTTCTTTTCTTTCCTCTTCATTGTTATTTTTATCATTTCATTTTTCTGACGATCGGCCTTCTACTTGTAGCTGATCTATAGCATGTCGAGCTGGAGGTCGAGTACCGGAGGTTCGACGACGTCCGGACGGCCTGGAAGAATAGGGCCGAAACCGTCGAAGCTGAGAAGGCGACGCTGGTGGACCAGCTGAAGTTGTCGGTGACCGCGAGGCTAGGCTCGAGGAGGAGATCTCCCGACTCACCAACGGCCTAGCCACCTCGGAGGCCGAACTTCAGTCGGCTCGCGAGCAGGTTCAGTGCAAGACCCGCTCTGTCCACCGGCTGCGGCGCCAGCGAGACGGCTTCGTCATGGAGCTCGAGGCCGAGCGCGAACAGTTCGGGTTAGCCTGGAGAACCTGGCTAAGGCCGAGGAGAACTTATCCTCCGCCCAAGCGATGCCGACATAGCGAAAGCCGAGGCGGAGTCGGCCAAAGAGGTGCTGAGCCGGATGGTGGAGGACTTCCGTGGCTCGGACGAGTACCGGGAGGAGCTCCTCGAGAGCGGCTTCGCCTCCTACAGGGTGGGGTACGTGGACGCCTGGGATGTGATTCATAGTCTGCACCCGGAGCTCGACCTGAGCAGCATCGTCTCTCTGGGGTCGGAGGACCAGACCGCAAAAAAGGAGGCCGACCCAATGCCGGAGGATCCGATGGTTGAGAGTTGTCCCGACTGTAGTAGCATGCACGTCGGGTCAGATGTCGGCCAACCTCCGAACGTAGCATGTCAACACGATCATTTCGTAAAGTCCGATAGTGGAGTAGCATCCGACGTATCCGATAGTCGAGTAGTATCCGACGTATCCGGATAGGATAACGACGACAAGTCGAATATCCATTGTCCGACCCCTGGTTGGGCGTAGCACGTCGACACGATCATTCTGTAGAGTCTGGTAGTTGAGTGGCGTCCGACATATTCGGATAGGATAACGATGACAAGTCTGGTAGTTGAGGGAGAAAAGACTGTCCGAGGTTCGTGGCGACTTTCGACTGGTGCTGAAATGGACCACGAAAGAATGCTCAAGCTGCGCGAAGGAGTGGATACCTCCTGAGCGAAGGCCGGAGTATCAGGTCCTGACAGCTTTACGAAGCGTGCGGGGAAGCCGATGCAGAGGAGGGCATCGGTTGCCCCTTGAATTATCATGAGATCCTTGTAGTTCTCTAGATGGTCAACTGGATCGGTGGAGCCATCGTAAGGCTCCACGTGAGGCATCTTGAACCGACTAGGGATCGGTTCGTCGAGGATAAATCGGGAGAGAGGTTGGGTGGTCCGGAAGTCGACGTCGTTTGAAGACTTCTGACCATCCACCTGGAGCTGGGAAAGCCGATGGTCGATTTCTTCAAACTTGCATTCGTAGTTGTCCAACCGTCGGTGTTGAGAAACCCCAGGGATCGAACCTCCCGACGAATTTGAGAGTGAGGCAGACGGTGTCCGCGGTTGCTTCTCCTTCTCGCCCGCTCCAGCTGGGAAGGAGAAGGATGTCGAGATCGGTGGGTGTCGCACCGTGGCCGCCTCGCTCCTCGGTGGGAGTGCTGAGACGACTGCTCTTGAGGAGGAGACGAAAGTTGACGCGGGCGTCGACGGTTGCTTCTGGACGGCATAGGGTGCACCGTCGGTGGTTGTGGCAACTGGGTCAGTTGTTGTTGGAGATTTTTGACCGCGTCCGTCAGAACGGTCATTTGCCACACGATCGCCACGATCCGCACCTTCGTGGTCACCATCGGGTGCGGAGAGCTGAGTTCCGCTATGAGGGTGAAGGAGGGGTCTCTTCCCGACGGAAAGAGTACCTCGTCGATTCGGTAGCTCTCGATCGCTGAGCTCCGATTTTCATCATCTCGAGAGGTTTTTCAAGCTCTATGGAGCTCATTGTCTTACCTCTGTCGACCCCTACCTGACGCGCCAAATCTGTTGCGGCCAATCCCCCATCGTCCGATCGTCGGGGTCGCGCACCTGCAAAAAAAGTCCTCACTGACTGGAGATGCCTCCGGTGGGGACCCTCTGACGATCAAGTCAGAGAGGAGACTAGGCAACAATGAAAAATCAGGGGCTCAACGGGGGAGAGAGAGAGATCTATAGAGCTCAAGAGCTTAAAGGCGCTTCAGAGAGCTTGAGAAAGCTTCCCCATGCCTGTTGCCTTACCCCATTTTATAGTAGAATGCGGTATGGTCCCGCCATTAATGGTGCAGAATGATGTGGATATGGGTCAAGAGCTCGCGGGTACCTTTTTCGATACCGAAGTATTGTCCGCTTCGGCTGGGTCCAGACCAGGAGCGTGCCAGGTGGTCCTCACCGGGGTGGGCCCGATGCCACGTGGGTGCGGCCTCACAGTTTTGTCCTTTCGCCCCCCAGAGAGGGAAAAGATTCCTCGTGAGGGAAGAAGATTCTCTTGGGCTACTTAAGGCCATAGACACTCTTGACATATCCGATGTGGGACTTTTGAGGGTTGCCCTCCCGAGGCCTACCCACAACACAGCCCCCCCTGTCAAGAGGATCTATGGCAGGTAGGGAACGAGTTCCCACAGACGGCGCCAATGATATGGATATGGGTCAAGAGCTTGCGGGTACCTTTTTCGATACCGAGGTATTATCCGCTTCGGTGGATCCGGACCGAGAGCGTGCCCGGTGGTCCCTACCGGGGTGGGCCCGATGCCACGTGGGTGGCGGCCTCACGGGTTTTGTCCTTTCGCCCCCTGGAGAGGGAAAAGATGCCTCGTGAGGGAAGGAGATTCCCTTGGGCTACTTAAGGCCATATACACTCTTGACATATTCGATGTGGGACTTTCGAGGGTTGCCCTCCCGAGGCCTATCCACAACAGTGATGAAAGTAGGATACTTTACGGATACAAACTGATCGAATCGGATTGAATCATAAATAATCTCGATCTGATCTGATTTTTTAATCGATCTTGATATTGAACTCATATCCAATCTAATAAAAGACCAGATTGGATTCATGATCAAATTTTTAGATCATACAAGATTGGATTGGATTCATGATCAAATTTTTTGATCCAACAGATCATTCGGATCGGATCGAGTCTATATATAATCCGACCATAATCCATGAAATATGAATATGATTCGAGTCTAAATTGAGTTTGGGTTGGATCGTGGATCAAATTAACCAATAAGCATTAACGATAGCTATTCAATTGATTCCCATAATTGAAGTTGAAGTTGATCTTATAAATTTACCATCCAATGACATTTGCGACATAATGATTTTTGAAATGATCATCAACATATGACAATTACATTCCAGAAAACTGTTAAGATGTACCTTATGTACATATGGAAGCCAGTCGTGGGATACAATTAGAAGTAAAATATTTATTTCTTATTAATTCTCTAAATTTTTTGAGTTAGAAAGATTGTGTAGATTTGACGTGAAGAATTTCTTATAAAGATGAAAAGAAAAGAATGTAATATTTGTTGGGGACTCTATTAGCTTGAACCTGTAAGTGCCACTCAATTATCGAATGAAAAGAGAAGAAGATAATATTGTGTAGGTGGACAGCTCATTGCAATTTGTACCTAAACCATGATAGCATATAATAAGTTTGGATCGTATAATGGATTCGGATCAAATCGGATCATTGAGTATAAAATTCATATAAATTCAAAAATTCAAATAAAAATTGAATTGAATCAAAATTCAGTAAATTCAGAATGAATCAATTTTAAAATCCGATCTGGATCCCTCAGCCATCTTCAATGGTTCAAATTGGATCACCACGACTGTGGGCCGGGTTGGGTCACAGGTCAACCCGACCCATTTGCAGCCTTACTTATGAGGTAGAGGGGATTAATTGGTGGGAGGATTCTTGGTTGGCAGTTAAGAATTAGAACATCGGTAGAAATGAAAAAAAAACCTATGAGAAAGTAGGAAAAATTAATTTATTCATAACTTGTATTTTCTTTATATACGATTGCATCGAATCTTTCGTTTACCTGACATTTTTCACCGCCCTTGCGACTCATCCTCATATTTTCCACATTTACACGTCTTTTGGTACTAAACGTAAGTAGGTAGTAAATAACCTAATCACCTGATAGAGATGCGTGGTTACAACTCATAGCTTATGTAAAGTACGATATTCTCAGCATGTCATGAGGACGCATCGAGTTGAAACATGGTTCAGAAAAACGACCATTATAAACATTACCAACACTATATTAACACTTTCAGAGACCTCCCATAACATTTTTCATGACTTGCATAGCATGCTCTTTGCTTACCAACACATTGATCTCTTGGTACCACTGGAAAGAAAGGTCGCAAACAAATTGCGACATCTTACAAACTGTAGAGGAGAAAAAGAAAAAGAAAATAACCAAAACAAAAAGGCCATTCACGATATTTTGAAACTGCCTAGGGTTAAGAAAAAATTAAGAAAAATCAAGTTCAAAACATTTCTGGGTAAGATACACTTCCTTCTATCACTTGTGTGTAGTTGTTCAGGAGCTATCTAAAATATCAGCCTAGACTAACATTAATGAAACAGCCATGAGGATTATAGAAATTACAACCCCTTCACAAACTGGGGGCTCTGCTCTTATGCAGAGAGTGGGAAAGTAAAAGAAAAAGATTACATGTGTCGTGGAACGGAGGATGTAATTGAATACCCATTTGCCACTTTCTGTGATTTTCTCTTGACATTCGAAAAACTACAGTGAGGACAAATATATTCCAATCCATCTGTCTTTGCGTAGTCCTGTCATCACACCACACAACTAGTGAGAATCTGAAGTTGCAAGTCAAGAACCTAAAAAGAAGAGTTTAAAATGAATAGATTTTAAGGTAAAGTATTCAATTTAGGCCATGCTAAACAAGTGCTGTTCTACACAAGCAAAAATATAATTTCCCTAATGCACACATGATAAAAAGGGCTGGTGTGATGCACGAAGTACCATCGATCCTACAATCTCAAATTTGGCATACAGAATGCAAGAATTACTGGAATTAAAAGAACCATGTTACATAGCAGCAATCTGGTCAGAATTCAATGACACTAAGAAAACGTGCAGACAGAATGTGTTATAATTTAAGAGAAAACTTGGGAAGTATGATATGAAACACTAAAGCAAACTTGATAAAAGATCGAACCTTGAAAGCACCAAGACCCTGCCGTCTATCACAACCAAAGTGGGCCCATTCACCGCATAAACCACAGTTTACCCAATCACCGGGAGCACTACTGTAAATAACTCAGCATGCTCCATGTCAGTATTAGTTTTTGAATATAGAAAGAACATAAGAGAAAAAAGGATTAATCCCTACTAACCTGTGACACAACAAGCAGCACTCTCCATCCACATCATCATGTGCTAGTTCATATTCCAACAGGTAAGTTTCATAATGTCTTTTTAATGTATTCCCAACACCCTGGAATTGAAAACAATTGGTCGTCAAGACCTCAGTTCTTGAGTGCAACAAATCTCCTTTATGCATGCCTCCAATTTGAGGATGTCAACCAAATTCAAGCGCCCACAACATTGTTTGAGAGGCAGAAGTTATAAATCTCAGCTATGATCATTATACTAGTAAACGAAGACCACTTTCTGTAACAAATGATAACACTAAGTGTGCTTAGTCTGCAAGCATTTTCGCTGAGAAAAAAGGCACCCGATGCTTCTATAAGATTTTTTAATCATATCATTTATAGAGAAAACACAATTCAGAGGAAAGCTGTTATACATAATATATAAAATACCCAAAGTCAATATCATGAATGATTCATACAATTAATAGCAATATGTACAAAAGAAGCGGATAGGAAAGTAAAAAACTCACGGTCATTCTATTGGAAACCGTATGGTTGCGCATCTTTGAAAAAACTTGGCCTTTCCAGTTTATGCCATTCCCAACATAGAAACCTCCTCTTGAAACCACCTGTACCAAGTGACGCATATGCATTGTTACCATTTAAGATTTTCAGAAAGGAAATAAATGATCGCCGAAGTCAAGCCAACTAAGCTGTCGATATGAAGCAGCATTACATATTGTATATGCATGTGACAACAAAAGCAAACCTCTCTATACAAATTGAAAAGGTCGAGGCGCTTTGCATTAAGTATGGCATCAGGAAACTCAGATATTCCTCCTTGGGGAACAAGCCGACTGTGCCCCCTGAGGATAAGAAACTGCATGACATCCTTTAAGAATTCTTCCTATAACACAAAGCAAAAAACAAAGGTTAAGCAGGGATATGCAAGCTCCTTTACAGAGCAACAAGATTAGAGAACGTACTTCGGGGCAAATTTGAATTGGGCTTCTGTTACATCCATGTTTTTTCATTGGCAGAGGATTTAAAGAAATTATGTGCTGAGCATGGACAGAACTTGACATGGATTTCCTGTGTGCTGGAGCAGGTGGGGCAATATTATGCTTTACAGAAGGTACAATTGGCAGGTTGGGCTTTGCCTGACTTACATCATTCCCATTAGTTTCAGGAACTCTCAAAAAAGGCAGCACTCTGTGCTGCCGAGAGCGGGGAATTGGCCTCATTGCAGCAACCCTCAACCTCTGCTTAGCAGGCATGGAGGACAAGAGAGTCCCTTTCACCAAACCTTCCTCTTCCTTGACATCCTGATCATCTTTCAGGAAAGTTGCTCCATTCTCACTCAAGGTATTGCTACAGATCATAGGTTCTGTTTCTGGAAGTGGTCTGGACCTTTTTCTTATAAGAGAGGAAGACCAGGTAGGCACACTAAAAAGCAATCCATCTTGTAAACTCAAGTCTTTCCTTTTTTTTGTACATAAGAAAAGAAGGCGATCTGCATCTTCATTCTCAAAAGAAGCAACGGAGATACCCTGGATGCTTGCAATACCAAGTGTAATCAAGCTACGATAAGAGACTTCTGGTGCAAGCTGTCTCAGGACCTGTATCATATCATCACCACAAATGCAATAATCAAGCCCCTTTGTCAGTATAAAAAGAAAAGCAGCTAACTAGGACCATCCATTCATGGTAAACATTCATGATTTGAATATTTATTCTTAACTAAAAGATTTGCTTTCATCTTCAGCTATTGACATTTTTTGAGAAGATTCAGGTATCGACTAATGTTAAAATGTAGAAAATTTATAGGTTGATGTTCAGAGTAAAATTTTGACAGAAATAAAAATTTTCTTTCAAGTAAAGGTCACATCTAATTTACTATAAAATCATCATACTTTTTACAGATGAATACAAAGTATCAATTTGTAAGAAGTACGGTCAGCAAGAAAGCAACCTGAGCAGCCCAAGATGGAACCTTCATCCGAACTTCAAAAACTGGAGCCCCACAAGCTATAGAAAGAGAGTTCAGAGGTTCAGACAATGAGGGCTTGCTTTCCTCGCAATTTGGAAGAGCATGAACTGGCTGACTCTTCTCAATGAGTTCATGTTTTATGTGGCTTTCCAACAGCTGCATGTTAGAAGAAAATTGGCTCAATAAACATGAAGTTTAACAACTCAATGAGCAAAGAAAACAGTTACAGCTTGTACCTGATCATCAAAACATGTTTGCGCACTACCAGACACTAAGAGCGAGATATGAGCCGAACTACAAGTTGTGAGATCACATCTCATTGTCACAACTCCACGAGAAAATGTCCCGGCTTGAAGAGGAGGCGGTGCAGCACTGTCAAGCATTTAATACAATTCATCAACTCATGTTACCATGATTCATCATGGAATGCAAACACTGCCATAAAAATATATATACATATAATAATATATATATATATATATTCAAATCACTGCCATAAATCATCTTCTACAATACATAGGACTCGTTTGATTCACAGGAAGAGGAGGGGGGGAGTATGGTTAACAAAAAAATGGAGAAATGCCTCGTGTTTGGTTGGAGTTTTCAAAGGAGAGAAATATGAAAGTAGCTTTGCCGTGGGAATAAGATTCCCACGGAAAAGTGGGAAAGAAAAACCTTAGTAGGACATGGGAAAGTCCAATTCCCGCTGGTTGGGAATTGGGATAATTTTTTTTTTCTCAAACGTGCCAGCACTTAGACAACATGGGATCAGGTCTTTCTCTTTATTAAGAGCATAACAAGTATTTTACATAACTTTCCTAGGAAATTAGATACTCAACCCAACATGAGCCACTTTGGAATGGGGCACTTTCCCATGGCTAACCAAACATGTAAAATCTACTCTCCCAAGCATCAACCGCCCAGGAAAAAATTCCAATGAGGAAAAATTCTTCATGCGAACCAAATGAGTCCATCATTATAAAGATCACTCAAGCATGGTTGATTGGTGAAAAAACTGGCAAATTTAGTTTGCACAATATACCTGACTCGATTATGAAGTTTGCTCCCACGAATCTGAACCAGCAGCAAGAAAGTGTTAAGAGAAACAATAAGTTGCCAGTTCTTAAAGCATATAAAGGAAGAAACAGAGGAGCAACTGAAACAATTTTCAAGCAACTGAAACAAGAAATCATCTTTATTCCATTAGAACTTGATATGCCAAATTTCTTAGAATCCATGTATTTGAAGTAAGGTTTCAAGTGCCAGTCTATTGCCAGAACTGTGCATGCATGTGTGCCATAACACCCAGCACATTGAAGGGTGTATAAGTCGAGATATGTAGGTACAACTAGCACCAAGCCAAAAGGTCCTCTTTTTTCCCACTATTTTTGTTTCAACACAGCATGGCACACGCCATGCTTGCCACCAGTCAACACAAGGCGCCTAAATCCTTGTCTAAACATGGTTCCCATGTATAGGGAGCAAGAACGTAAATAACATGCATTGGTCATGAAAGATAATAACTCTACCATATATACATTAAACCTATTAGAACAAAAGTGATGTGGGCATCAACTAGCTTTCATAGTAAGTCTCCTAATAAATTTCAGTCTCATGTTTTAATTGGATAAGTTGAGGTTAACTAGAATAACCTAAAAAACACCTAAGCTAAACCTTTCCTAAACCTGAACCAAAATCTGGATTCGAGAGAAGTTCTTCTTTACCTGAATTTTGAAATTCAAATGGGAGAGATTTAAGCAACAAATTGATGGAGATATCTTAGCAACAACCTGGAGTATGAAGTTGAAATTCAAATGGGAGAGATTTAAGCAACCAACTGATGGAGATATCTTAGCAACCTGGAGTTTGAACCAAAAGTTTGTTGAGATTTCAAGGAGAAAAGTCAGCTGCTGAAAGAAGGAGGGTGCCGACTTCAAAAAGAAGGAGAAAAAAAAAATTCTAGATCTACCTCTTCGCAGCCCTATTTGGGTGTTATCCTCTCCTTATTCTGAGCCTGGATTGGCCCTCCTTTTCTCTACCCGAGCCTGGATTGGCCTTCCTGTTTGCTGTCCCTGTCGTGCAGAGCAGAGAATTATTGGTTGAAGCAATTACGGTGCTGATTTGCTGTTGAAAACCGGTCCAGACAGCAGAAAGTTGGAGTCACTTACAGCTGAAAGGAACTTTGATGCTTCTCAATAGCTTGGACTGAAGTATTAGGTATAACCCGAAGTTCTCCACTTCCCTCTAAGCCTATCTAAATCCATTTGAAACCCATCTTTAATCTAGAATCTGCAACCTCCACTCCACAAACCTGAACTTATCTAATTAATGAATTGGGACTGGTGTTTATTTTGAGACTCGTTAGGAGGTTTGTTTTTTTTGTTAGTTGCTTTGTTAATGAATTGTTATTCGAATAAGTTGTGATTTAATTAAGTTTATATTTGGCTTTTCTTTAATTCCAATAAAATTTGGTACATTTTCTTGTGATTCAATTAGCTATTTCGGTTTCTTTCCTTGTTGAATCGTATTTTGTTCTCTAATTTATTGCAAGTGGTTCTCCAAAAGTGGGAAAACAATGTTTGCATTGCATCAAAAAGCATGTGTTGCATCCAACGAAATGTAAAAGGCTGTTGAATTGTTGTAGTCCTATTTTTTACATAAATCCAACTCAATTAGAATCCTTCTGATAATTACCATGCATAAATTAAGAGATAATTCGTTGCACTAATTTAATGCAGTGTGTTGACACAAACAGTAGACTAAACTAGCTAGAATTTTTTGTCAGTCACCAACAACACCAAGCTGACAATGAAAGACTGAAATCACATGCCGCTTAGCAGACAACAAAAAATTAATTCTTAAAAACTGTCTCTTCTCTACATTTCTCCCAATTTGTCATCCCTTAGTTTGAATTGTCATATGCATCCCTTCTTCTCCTGAAACCTTGTATTTTAATGTTGATTAATTTCCTCTCTTATATAAAAGTGACAACCCGCATACAAGAAAGAGGAAAGACTGTTAATGGATAGCAACTGGGTTCTGCCACTGCATGGGCATTCAGTCGTAGCTTGCCTCAGTATTGCGTTTCATACTGAAGAATACTAGTACCATCCTAGGAGTCCAAGAATAACTAAGATCTATCATGTAATGAATTTCAGCTTAACCAGATTAATCAGCTAAATAACTATTGCATCATTATACTTACTTCAATGTTCAGGAGGGCATTAAGGCCATCTTCCAAGGAACCCAGCAAACAAGCGTCCTGGAAAAGGAGAAGATAAAATGTTACACACTTAGTATTAAATCCACAAATCAGTATGTAAAAAAGAACTAGAGTTGAGAAATAAGAGCTCAAGCTTACCAATGTGCATGGTAATCCACAAACAAGAAATCTCATATCTACATTGTCATCATATATTTTTATAGCAGGTAAAGTATCACATGACCTTTCTTCTTCCTCTTCTTCTTCACCCACAAATTTATCTGGAGGAGATATATTAATCTTAGGAGCATCTCCCAGTAGATGAGGCCCAGGCTTCCCACTAACTTTTTGCCTGTCAGCGGGCAAAACATAGTTGTTTCGTACACAATATAGCCGAAAAGATGCATGTGCAAGTTGAAATGCATCCCATGTATGGCTGCATGAACTGCAAAAGGAAAACAGAAAATCATGAAGCTGCTGTAAATTTCACCTGTCATGCACCAAGGGAAGCAAAAAATATACCTCTGTACTACAGATAGCAATGCTTGGCGAAAGTGAGAAGCTGCATAAGATGAAAATGTATTCTTCCAATATATCAAATATGGAATTCCCTGACAAAGAAAATACCTCCAATCAATATTTCTTCCAATCTAAGAACTACAAGTAAAGATGAACATGGGAACACTCAAAAGAGAATATCTATTAAAATATGTAAAAGAAACTCAAACATATACAGATCAAGGCTGAAATCGTTAAAGGTTGTCACTTTCCCATCTACATGCCTCAAGCCACAGGTGGAAATGGAACATGAAAGTGAATATCAGGCAGCTTAAATACTATTGTTCACAAAAATATTTAACAAAGTAACCAGACAACAGAATGCCAGGAAAAAAGTTGAGAATCCACAAAATCAGTATAAATGTGAATTTTTTAGAGCTTTAGACGAATAACAGTGCCATCATACACAATATTGCATATAACTAAGAAAAAGAGACTAATCTCCTTGCCCTCAGTATTCGCACCCCCGACATGCGATAACAGGGTAATGCTGTAGCTCTCATGACCACTAACAATCAGTGGCCAGATAATAAGTTCTTAGAAAGTGGATACCCGCTTAACGCAGGGAGTGGTTTTTATTAGCAAAAAGTCATCGTATTTAAAATGACAAAACTTTCATGATCTCAGTCCTTAATGCTAAAATATCACCAATTCAAATATATTAGGGACAAACAATACAATGCAGTGACAAAGTAATGCACATTGGTATTTCTCAGCTATTACCTTAGAATGGAGTACTTGTGCAATTTTTTCACCATTTGGGACCTCCAGATAAACCTGCAACCACATCTCATGGTGTCAGACATAAAAGGTGGAAACAAGATTCTGCACAAATTATAATAAATGCCCATATATTGAATTATTATATATGCAGTATATCTAGAAGCAGTATCTGTGGCCATGCTGGGTTTGGAGCAAAAATGACAATGAAGAGAGAGTTTAGATAACCTGAACCACTAAAATAAGTAGAACGAAAAATTACAATCTTATAATCAACAAAAACGAGAAGAAAAGACTACGGAAATACAAAACATCAACAAGGACAATGGTTAAATGTGTTCTGCATAGATCAAGAAATTGACCATGTCCAGTCTCAGAGTACAACCAAATCAAATGCATACCAAATGAAAATGGTTTGTTTAACATTTCAGCATCTACCAGAGCAAAAGGGGCTTACTCCTTGAAGCATTTAACTCCACAACAGTTAGCAAAAGCTTATCCACTAGGTCAAGAAATAAAATATGTCATTTCTCACATAGAACCTTGTGATGCTTCCTTGAAGAAATAAAAGTCATTAATTTGAAAAATGAATGTTTGAATCAAAAAATATCTATCTATCAATCTAGATATATGTCTAATACACAATTATGCTGTTTCAGGTGCAAGTATTTTACGAAGGTAAAATAACAACAAAAAATAAAGACAAACATAACAAAATGAATTTCAGGTGTTCTCCAAGTGGAGCATGGCAAGAAAAATGCAAGAGTTCTTTGCAACTACAAAATAGTTACACCACAAAACACCAGGTAACTTTTCAGCTTGTCACTGACCTAATAGGCTTTCCATTTTGGGTTTCTGGTTATTACTTTTAAAGAAGAAAGATAAGAAATAAACCTCAACATCCACATAACAAAAAATCAGAGCCAATGCCACTGATCAATTTGTAGAAAACTTGAACAAAGCATCAGCTCAGTACAGATAATAACGTGTGACCGATGATGTATCCTACACAGTGCAAACCATGATAGTCATACTTGTTTCATATTAAATTTGTCTCATGCATATCATACTAATAGAAATAATGAAGATGATCAATGCTTTAGATATGGCTTCCTGACAATCTACATTTCTGGGTAAACATGCAAGTGTCTGAAACATGATATGAATAGCTAAAAAGCAAGCTACACAATTGCAGAGGAATGTGCTAGCTCTAGGACCTTTCTTACTTTGAAACCAAGAAGGTAAGAGAAATAAATGATATTTCAGGAGTTCCAGTTAACCAAACTGCAACACAGTGGAACCATACTTAGTGCCACTTCCTACACTTGGCCCAAATCAAACTAGTAATGGTATAAGTTGGATAGATTTATTGACCATGCATGTCATAACACAAAAACGAATAACATAATCAACATGACTTAAATTATGCAGTTCATGCTCCCAACAATACTTATAGCACAAACTTTGTAATATATACGCATTATGTTCAAATTAGTTCCACAAAACCAAAACCATAAAGAAGAACAGCATGTAAGCTATGATTTTAACTAAATACATAATATATTACCAAACAATGTAATAATTTCAGAATTGTAGAATGGCTTACTATTGTAGGTAATGATGGACCAATAAGGGAGCTAAATATTTGGGGTTCCGACACATCGACAGTTCCCCAGACAAGAGAGCCGATTTCTTCTTCATTCTCAAGCTGCTCCCCTTGAAAGTACAAAATATTTGGATCCAATGACTTCTGCGCATCCCTGATTTTATCTAATGTTGGGTTAACAAGTGTGTGAACCTGCATTTAAACAGGAAAATCACTCAAAACCAAACCAAAGCTAATCCCACATAGTCCCAGATTATGAATGCAATAACATTTTGCTAAGAAACTCCAATCACGAATTCATAAAGAAAACACTGACCTCCAGGCGCCCGGACGACACAAGCTCGGGGAAAGGATACAAAGGCCGATGCTTCACCTCCTCCTGTGGCCTCTCGGCGAACTTCCCGCACAGCACTGCAATGAGCCTACAGCCCTGTTTCGAGAAACTCTGAGCTTGAAACATCTTTCATGCAGGCCACAGAGAAAATAGAAGAGAACCCACAAACCCAATTATCTCTTCTCCCTCTCAAATCAAAACCTCCCCACTTCCACTCCCATCCACCAGCCCAAAATCCAGAGCCCGAACCCCAAGCAAATAGCTCAAAGATCAAAAGACCTCACAAAAATCCAATCTTCCACGCCAAAGGCCTCAAAACCCCTTCCAATCGCGAAAAAATCGACCGGAAATCGACGCCCACGGCGAGAAATCAAGGCAATTTACGCGAAGAGACCTCTCCGGAGCTCCGAGAACAAAAAGACGGGGGCCAAAAAGAGGGTCAAGGGGCGACGAAGAGTAAAGTAAACAAAGAGGGGAGAACAAACCCTAGCACCGCGCGACCTCGCCCTAAGATCGCAAATAAAAACAAAGAGATAACAATAATAATAATAATCCTAAGAAAGATAGGAAGACTAGAGACCCGAATTAAAAGACGAACCCAGTACCATCATCATTAAATCTCGCGAACGAACCCGACGGACTCACGCGTGGAGTCAAACCAAAGCAAAAGAAAACAAGAAAAATAAGATCAGATATTTTAGAGTGAAAAAGAAAAAAGAAAACATCCATCATTTACCGAAACTGGAAAGAAAAAACCGAATCCAAAAACAAGTGAGAGACCAGAATCTAATCAACCCCGCTCCACCTCCCAAACAAAAAATTAAAAAATAAAAAATAAAAGAACGATATAGAGACCAGAAGATTCGGACAGAGCCTGTGACAATAACGTGTTATCATAAGACCATGTTATTATACTCTTCCACGATGCTTATGCTGTACTTCGCCACAGAAGAATTTTTTTTGAAAAAAAATGGGACAAGGTGTGATTCTTATAGGAAAATCTTAAAAGAATCGAAGTGGGTTGGATTTTTCTGGCTTTTTTTTTTCTTCTTTTTCCTGCTTTTTTGGATTCGATCCATGACTACTACTGTTGCTCTTGTTGCACGAAACCCAATCATTTTATATCCCTTTCTCCACGCGCGCGCGTTCTCTCTCTCTTCTTTAAATCAACCCTTCGATGGATCGAAGGGATCTCTGGATCTATCGCGGTGGATTTAGTTCATGGGATTGTTCTTGGACTGGTCCCCGAGAGCGGAGATGGCGACGCACGTGCTCGAGTACTGGAGTCACGTGCGTGGATATGGACGTTTTTGCATTCTGTTGTCCCTCAGGGGAATTTTATCTAAAACAGGTCTCCTCATAAAGACAAAATTGTACGGTATCTGACATCAGGGCCCAGAAGTACAGGTTAGTAATTGTATAGGTTTGGTTGGTCACAGGGAGATGGAAGCAAGAAAATGTTGCTATTGAATGTGATGCTTCTCCATTCGCTTTGTATCTCGTGGGTCAACATCAATAAAAAGAAGAAAAAATAAAGGCACTCGCTTAGGTAGTACATGCATGTGATATAAGCAATTGATCTCTCATTGACTAGTATTTAACATTCTTGAGTTACCTTAATCATGGGGAGGAAATTAAAAAAAAAAAAAAACATTCTTGAGTTATTAGTTACCTGGTGCGTGGACTAGATAGAATATGAGTATGAGACAGACCAATGAAGATCAGAACCAATCGTTGAAATAAAATGGTTCATGTAGCATTTTTAGTTTCTAATTCGGGGCTGGTTGGTTCAAGTAAAATATAGATTGAGTCGATATAAGATAGGATAAAAATTTATCAATCTAAATATGACCTATTTATTAATTAAATAGATCAAAAATTTAGATTTAAAATTTGATTAATTTATTAAATAAATAATCAAAACAAATTAAATAAGTTAGATAGTCAAGCATTGCCATCCCTATTTCTAATTCCCTCTAATTTTATTCATGTGTAACTTCACATCTATTAAATGAACCATAACACTTGGATAATGCACTACTATATAACTTAGGTTCTAGAGGGTATATCCATCAAACTACTTGGTCTGCAGTCTCACAGCTCTTTACGAGGCTATCTCCAGTTACTTGCATTATATGTATTTTAGTATGCTTTCAACTTTACATAATTTATGTAGAGTTAGTGTTAACAATCAGCTAAACATATAAAACAACATTTTTCAATTGCTCCACAGTGTTAACAAGGTTGATGCCCAACACCATTAAAAACAGCATTAATAAGGTTTAAACCTCGGCGGGATGCACCAGTTTGGTCACATATTCTCTTTGCAGATGATATACTGCCTGTTAGTAGAGCTACGGTTAAGGACAGTGTTTGTCTCAAAGCCATCTTGGATGCTTTATTGTGGTATTTCGGGTCAGGCAATTAACTTTCAGAAATCTAATATTAGTTTCAGCCAATCAGTACTCAAAAGGCTGAAGCGTACTATTCGAACTATTTTTCTGACGTCTGAAAAGAAAGGGTCGTGGAGGTATTTGGGGTTTCCTATTGCTGGCACTAGGCTGACCTCTTCCGATTTTAGCTACGTTCAGGAGTCTTTGTTGGTCAGGATTGAGAGTTGGAAATGGAGAACATTGTCATTTGCTGGTAGGCTAACTTTGTTACATTCTGTGCATTATCCGATGTTTACACATTGTCTATCTTCAATTAATGTGCCCATTTATGTGTTATCAAAAATTGAGAAGGAACTTCGGGCTTTTCTATGGGGGCATCCAGTGGACAGTAGAGGTATGCATCTTGTTTCATGGGACCATGTTTGTGCTCCTAAACACCAGGGTGGCTTAGGTTTGGTTACTTTGAGAACAAGGAAGCGGGCTCTATGTGCCAAACTTGCTGCTAATTTGGTCCCTTCTCCTAATTCTCTGTGGGCTCAAATTGTTACTGCTAAATATAAGTTTAATGGTAATTGGCAGTCTTATACTAAGCCAGCAAAGTGTTCTGACATTTGGGAAAAAATTGCTGCTCATGGAAAACAGATCCAATATCATTTTATCTACAATTTAGGCTCGGGGGAGAGTGTGCGTGTCTTGCAAGATCCTTGGGTGGCCTCAATTCCCCAACAATATTGGCCAACTTATTATGTAAACATGGAAATGGATTTTACTGATATGAAGGTAAAACAATTGTTGTCCCCTGATCATGATTGGAATATAGAAGCTCTACTGCCTATGTTTGCTGATGATTTGATACATTTAATCAAAAAAGTGCTTGTTCCTTCTGGGGCCTGGGATGATTCTATTGCTTGGCAGACTCGGGCCAATCGAATAGCTACGAGGACACGCTATCAATTATGAAGGATATAATGCCTGCTGAGGTTGATAAATCTTTCCACTGGATTTGGAAGCTACATTTGCCGATGAGAATCAAACTTCCCGGAAGGTGGTATGGGGACGGATCCCGAGTAAGGATTTGTTGGTTAAGAGGCATATAATTCTATATGTTAGGATTTGACATTCGAGATTCAGCCACATTGATCTCACAGGAGGTTCGCGGCGAAAAATGGAATCCAACGAGACAAGATCACCTGAAACGGAGCTTGGATGGAGAGATACGAGCTTTGAAGTCGGCACGAGATTCGAGGCGGGGGCGGCGGCGCACGCGGCGGCAGCCCAGGCAGGCGAGCGGTCCAGGCGCGCAGACCACGCACGGGAGCGGGCCAGCCCAGGCCCAGCGGCCTGCTGGCCCTTTGCCCCGGTCCATCGTGGATCGGGCGGTCCACGACTGGGCCTGTGGACCGCATAGGCGTTTTCCACGCGTTTCGTGCGGTCCACGGTACTATTCCGTGGATCGGTCGCGATCGAAGGGCGTGGGTTGATCTGATTTTCGATCCAACGATCCAGGAGCTTGATTTGGTTTGTTTAGAAGACCTAAACCTAATTTAATTAGGTTTAAACGCAGTTTAAAGCCTTTAAAAGGCCTGTGACGAACAGTGAAGGGTGTGGTTTTGTTTTTTGCACCGTACGAGAACCCGAGAGAAGAGAGAGGCGGAAGCGCGAAGAGAGAAAGAGCGGTAGGCTCCTGGACAGCGGTCGCCAGATACTTCAGGGGTTCAGGGGGTCTTCCAAGAGAGAGAGAGCTTTTGTGAGGGGAACTTCAGGTGAGAGAGAATTGGGTGTACAAGGGTTGAGGGTGAGGTCTCCTCTTGTAAAATTTCTTTTCATAGTGAAGTTTGCATGCCTCCGTGAAGACGAACCTTTTGTGGCTGATCCACGTATTTTAATTATTTTTTTTTTTATTTCTTCTTTCTTTCTGCTGCATCGCGTGGTACTGAAAGGATCTTGGGAGGTGGTATCCTGGCTAGACATCCACCAACACTATGGATATGATTTATTGTGGTCTTTGTTTAACCGAAGTTGAGGACTGCTATCACATTTTGTTTGGTTGCTCATTTGCTCAGCAGTGTTGGAACTTCGTGCATACAAACTATCCTCTGCCTGTCTGGCCTTCTAGCCTTCTAGCCTTATTGAGTTAGAGAACTTATTGGCTTCTTCTGCAGTTGCTGATGAACCTAAAACTTGCTTGGCGTATGTTACTTGGTCTCTTTGGAACGCTCGTAATGAAAGGGTGTTCAAGAATGTTAATAATTCTCCTCCTCATGTTGCTTGCATGGCATTGGCTTGGTTTTCCTATTCCTCTCTTTTTTCGCTTACTTTGCAGGTTGGGGATCAGTCATGGTGCTCGGAAGCTAGTGGGACATCTAACATTAAGCGAGTGCGATGGCTTCCTCCTTCCATGGGATTTCTCAAACTCAATTTTGATGCATCTGTGCAAGCTGAAGCAGGGGTGGCTTTTATCATACGGGACTACAGGGTCAAGCTGATATTAGCTGGTGGAAAATAGTTGCTGTCCTCATCGGTTCCTTTTGCTGAACTCTGTGCACGGTGGTTGACTTAAATGCTTGTAAACTTTGGATGGAAGGGGATTCTAGTACGGTGGCTGATTGGTTACTCAATAATTTTGCTCAGGCTCGGATTTATCACCCTATGATTGATGATACGAGGGTTTGGAGGGACCGGGTGCAACTTTTCAAGGTAACGTGGAGGGAACGTGGCTGCGGATTTCTCGGCCAATCAGGCGAGGCAGTCGGATTTCATGATCCGTGCCGATGAACCTGTGTGTCCTGCGCTGGCTACTACATTGACTGCTGATGCTTATGGTATTATTTTTGAACGATGATGAGGCTTGTTCACTATTTCATTTGCCCCATGGATTTCAGTGCTGTGATGTATCCTTATCTCCTGATTCTTCCGCAGTATGCTACATACTTCGCCTGGAGGAGTCTGAGGTGGAATGGTGGTGGTCTATGCAAATGGGGGGGGTGGTACGGAGTTGGAATTCATAATGATCAGTATGCCTCCTGCTACTGTTTAGATCTGATTTGGACAGCTGTCTCCTCTTTCCATAGCTGGGCTTCTCTGATTGGGTTGCCAATTGGTCCCAGTGGTTGTTCTACCTGGTGGCCTTCTTGTTTTATTCAGTACCCTTTCGTGTTGGTATGCTGATGGTACATTGGTGGCTAGTCCCCTGCATCTTCTTTAGTATGGAGGTCTGGAAACAGTTTACTTCATGGTAGCCTGCTTGGGCTAGTAAAGTTATGGCACACTTGGAATATTACTGGCACTGTTATATATATATATGCTGCTGTTATTTTTTTAAAAAAGTCCAAGTTTCAGCGTTGTCAGCTCTGCAACTTTACTTGTTGTTCATGGGGATATGTTTGTTTGTCCTTTGTAGATGCAGGGAATGGCAACAGGTCTCTCTGAAGGGAAGCCTCTTCTGCAGCGAACCTTACTATGCTTCGACAATTGTTGCTCCAGGCACCACCTGTCTGAACATAAAGTCCGGGTGTCATTCTGTGGATTTGTTGCCTACCACATTATTGAATGCTGCCCTGTTATTTGTCTCAATGTGTTGCATGGTGCCAGGTTTTGGTTCTTGTGTTGGGATATGTCCTGGCTTTGTAATGTGTTCCTTGCAGGGACTCAGTTCAGGGGGCTACTTGTTGTTACAGAACTTTTGTATTCCCATGACATCAGAAAAAAAAAAAAAAAAAAAACAGCATGCCGATCATCATCATCATCACTAGTGCAATTATCATCCCTGCCTCACTTCACGAACCAATCTTGGACAATCATACGATACCCTGCCTCTGGCAGTTAGTCAAAACAAAAATGCA
Organism: Elaeis guineensis; assembly: GCF_000442705.2. Taxonomy (NCBI): domain Eukaryota; kingdom Viridiplantae; phylum Streptophyta; class Magnoliopsida; order Arecales; family Arecaceae; genus Elaeis; species Elaeis guineensis. The sequence continues at coordinate 70,210,893 of NC_026007.2, read as the reverse complement.
ACCAATGAAGGGGAAATTAATGGGGCATTCCGAGAATTGAACTCGGGACCTCTCGCACCCTAAGCGAGAATCATACCACTAGACCAAATGCCCATCTACAGGAAAAGAATTAAAATTTATTTTTACAAAGCGATTCTTAATTCTGTACTCATATGAGTTGAAAACAGGAAATACCATTCGATAGTTAAATTTAGGAAACTTTTGGGTTCTGAAGTAAAAATCTGAATTGTTTCTCAAAGCGTTCCGTGTATTTTTATGTTGAGCATGTAAAAACTATAATGGTTACTTTCTTATAAATGTTTCCTCAAAAATACTTTCTTATCAATGTTCTAACTGATGTTAATAGCAACATTTTATTTATTCTTTTTAATGAAAATTAAGCATGTGGAGATATCCCGAACAATTTCGCATGTAAAGGAAGATGAATCTTTCTTTCGCATGAAAGATATAGCCAGAATCATTTCAAAGACTCTGCACTTCAGAGATGGATGATTGTTAAATAAAATATGGTAGATCAAGTCAGGTTGCACGCCATACACTACATGTCATCTTTGAATGTCTGATAGCTATCCATCTCTATGATCGGATGGTATGGAAATCATCGAGAGTTATACATATCTTTACAATACAATTACGTTGAAGAGGATCCTGACTTGATAATAATAGCCTTCATCATATAATATGTGGACCTAGATCTCACCTAATCGGAATCAGCTTAAAAAAGATGAGTGGGCGAGTCAAAATTCACAATAGAACCGACCTCAACCCAAACTTTGCCCACTCTTACCTATTCTTATTTTCTTTCCATATAGAGCACCTCTGCATGTTCTATCTCCTTATCTTTCCTTCTTTCTCTGGTTAAGACACTTATCTTCGTTCATTTCCTTCTCAGTTAAGGAATCTCTTTTATATCCGTCTTTCTCCTTCATCTATCCATCTCTATCACTCTCCTAATCTCCGCCTCTTCCTCATGTAAGTATGGTGTTTTTGGAGGAGGAAGGAGAGGAGACATCTTCAAGTTAAGCTTTCTCTCTTATATCAATCTATATTTTGGATTTCACAATAATTGGGTTTTACGGGATTTAAAGGATAATCTAGCTTTTGTAATTTTTAAGCCTTGGATAGCGAAGAATTATAGGAGAAGCAAAAGATTTGAGTTCTAGCAATGGTAATTGTAATGCCGGTATGTTTTGCCTTTAGTCATTCAAAAATTTATATCATGAAGTTTGATGAAATCTTTAATATAAAATTTTATAGGTTCATATGAACTGATAGGTCAATAGTTTTAATTTGAAAACTTAAAATATTATTTGATTCATCAAATAAATTATCAAAGTGATCCAATATACAATAAGAAAACAAAATATTGAATTTGAAATTGTTTGAAATCTTACTTAGGCTTAGTATTTTAATGTTATTTTTGCTAAATGTGTAATTTTAATGGTTCTCTTTAAATCTAAAAATTTTCAAGATTTAGTTTGATTGGAAGTATTTGAAATCTTTAAATGTTTGCAACTCTTCATTTAATAGAATAGATTTTGAGAGCGTGACTTAGATATAGAATTTAACTTTAAATTTTTGTATCTTAGGAATATGATTAGTGTAGTTATTATCTGATGAATTTGATAGTCTTAGGATTTCTTAATAGAGAGAAATAAAATTATAATTTGGAACAACTACCATTAGCATAATTCTAGGTGTGGGAGATCCTGGGGTTATGGATAAAAGAGGAATGATCAAAAATTTAGTATCTTAACTCCTACTTTTCTTGTTTTAGATGGTTTTTGAGATGCTTGAGGAGTTGATGGTGATGTTTGGTTAGGCACATACCCTTCTACATGCTCTCTTTTATTTTATATAAATCTTTATTTTGCATAATATATATGTTCACTATAAAAAAAATATATGGTTGATCATTCTCCTTATGTGAGCGTTTCTAATATGATTGATCGTTCTCCTTGTGTGAGCGTTTCTAATATGATTGATCATTCCCCTTGTCTGAGCATTTTCCTGGAGACTTTGGTTTTCAAATTATTATGATAGAACAAGAACTCTAAATTTAGAATTTTATTTAGAAATTAATTATGAATTGAATCTTATCATGTATGAAAATTTAATATGTTTGTCTAAGATGCGATTTAAAATGACTCAATTGATTTTAAAATTTGGATTAGCCATGTATTATTGATGTCTCATCATAAGTTAGAAATATGACCTTATTGATGCCCCATTATAAACTAGAAAATGTGTAATATTGATACCCTATTACGGGCTAGAAATGTGACCATATTGATTTTCATATCGATGCCTCATTATAAACTGGAAATATGGTAATATTGATGCCCAATCATATTTAGAAATATAGCAATATAGATGCCCCATTATAAGCTAGAAATATAGCAATATTGATACTTTATTACAAGCTAGAAATATGGCAATATCAATGTTCTGCCATGGGATTAAAACATGACCTTGTCTTAGTCCACAGGCGGCAATAGCCTATGATGTTTTATAGATAATTGACCAATAGAAAATTTTGCTATGAAATTGTGAAATAATAAATAATTCTTGTAACTAAAATTTTAAATTTTGTATGCAAATTGTATGAGGATAATTGCAGCAATATCTGGATGTTGATGAAAATACTTAATTAATTTTGTATATAGCATAAATTTTTTATGACAATACACTTCTATTTTCTTAATGCCTAAATTATAATTTACATTTATATTATTTATTTCATGGATGTGATGTATATGACAATATGTACATGATGAGGTACTTACTAAATCATCAAGCTCACATTCTCCATCTTAATAGTTTTCAGAGTACCTTGGCACCTAGAGCGACCTAATATTGCTGGTGGCAGGAAGCATAAAGAGGTTAGCAAAACTAAATTCCAATACAATTTTGGATTTAACTTATTACTTTATAGATTTTGAAACTTGGATGATTTTGTTTACTAATTTGGATATTTGTACCTGAATACTGATAATGGAGGTTGCTATCTTAAGTTTATGACTGGAATACCAAACATATGTTAAAGAATTTACTATTTTTTAAATTAAAATCATAATCCATTTAAATGTAAAGATAGTATTGATGTTGTTATCAAATTATAAGCTTTCAGATAGATTTTGAGAATTTGCATATTTCAAAAAAAAAAAAGGGATTGTCATCTCTTTTATTGTAATCAAATTTTCAATCTTGAATCCATATTTGCCAAGCTCCACAAAAAGACCCCCTCTTTTCTCTAACTTTAGTGGGACCTTCATTTTGGACTTATTTCTACTGCATCTATGAAACTTCAAGCTGGATAGCTATGATAATTATAGGAAAAAAAATTAAAGCTTATAGCATTTTATTGTTCTTGTTGTCTGTTTTTTTCCCCCTATATTTGGCTGGTCCTATTGTTTTTCTACGTAAGGAAGAGTTTCTTGGGGAGGAGGTGTGTGAGAAAAAAAGTCTGATAGGCACCACCATTCTATTGTCAGAAATAAAATTTAAAAAATAAATTAAAATAAAATAAAAAATTAGAGATAAATCTTCAATTATACTTTTAATTTAAAAGTAGCTACCAATTTGAAACATAAGTTAAAAGCAACTATTCATTTTAACTAAAATGATCCTTATACCCTTATATCCTTTAAAATACTATAGTATTATATTATTATAGTATAGTATTTTTTTATAATAAGGTAGTATTATATTATATTAGTGTAGTATTGCTTTATAATAATGCAGTTTTACTCTATTGTATTATATTAGTATAGTATTTCTTTACAATAAGATAATATTATATTATATTAGTGTAGTATTCTTTTATAATAATACAGTATTCTTTTATTATATTATACTAGTGTGGCATTCTTTTACAATAAGATAGTATTATATTATCATAGTATAGTATTTCTTTATTGTAGTATTACTTTACAATAATACAATATTGCTTTATAGTAGTGCAGTATAATTTTATAATAGTATAGTATATTTATAATAGTGTAGTATTGCTTTATAACTGTAAGGATAATTGGATCATTTCATCTCCATTTGGATAATTGCATTTAAGTTATGTTTCAAATGGATAGCTGCTTTTATTTTAAACTCAAGTGGATAGCTACTTTTAAGTTTAAATTTAAGTTGATAATTTTTTTAATTTATTTAAAATAAATAATTAAAAAAATATCTTACTTATCACCTGAGAACCAACCAACAAAATGGTGGCCACATCAATCCATTCCCCAAATGGACAATAAATGGGTACCAAAAGCAGCACATCAAACGTCACCTTTTCTTCGTGCACAGGCCTCCCTCCAAAGTTGCTCATATTTGTGGCTTGTAAAATTGCTCATATTTGTGGCTTGTGGACTTCCATCTCCTTGTCCCTCACCACATCCTCAGTCTCTCTCTCTCTCTCTACCCAACCTCCATCAACATCATTCCTCTTCTCCAATCAAACTCACAAGAAGATCCCAAGTATAAGCCGGTTCCATAGTCTAACCACGGAAACCTTCTCTATAAAATTGTTAAATTGTTTTGCACTCCCTCTCTTACAAAAAATCATGACACCTTTACCACCTTGCTGGCCCTAAAATATTTTACTAAATTAATTCTTATTCATGACCATGCAAACCTGACCGGGCAATTATGGCTTTTGCCTTTTAAAAAAAAAATTCACGGGAAAGTGAAGGTCTCATTTCATATAAGTCAAAGTTTTTTTTTGACTCATAACCAATATGGGCTAATAATGCATGCCTTCCTACACTATAATATAGCTCCTTCTCCCGTCAAGAGAGACTTGACAAGATTACGGGAGGTGCATCACAATCCACAGAAGGAACATGGGCCCCATGATGGGTGTCAATATTACGGTCACGAGCTCTGACTCAAACAAATCGATCTCTGCTCTTGCATATTTAAGATATTGTCCATTTTGATCTCTGGCTGCTATGGCATAGGGCCTAATGGTTTTGTCCTTCAAAAGATATCTTTTGGAGGAGAGGACGTCCCATCACATATAAATCAGAATTTTTAATGACTCACAATCAATATAGAATTAATGATATTCTTCTTTCTGTACCGCAACAAATAGCAATGGAGATTCTGTACAATTTTTATTTTTTTACCAAGCTTATGTTTGTTCTGGGTCGGAGTATATCCTTCTAGCCAAGCTTATATTTATTTTTGGCTGTTGTCACAGGTCCTACATAGTCCATGTCCTGAATTTATTGCATCAGATTTCTCAACAACTCCCAATCTGTCCTATTGCTCTTTAACATTTTTTTTTTCCTTTCAGTTCACCTTCACTCCAATGGATTATAGCTCAGAAGAAGACTGTGATATAAGCGATTCTGAGATAGATGACTACAGGGAGAAGTCTTTCTGGCGTTTGAAGACACAGAAACTAAAAGTGAAGTATTCAGAAAACAATTACCGATGTCCATTCTGCGTGGGAAAGAAGAAGCAGGACTATCAATATGAAGAACTACTTCAGCATGCTACTGGAGTTGGTGCATCAAATCGAGGTGGTAAAGAGAAGGCAAACCATCAGGCTTTAGCAAAATTTTTACATGAGCTTGTCAATGGAGCAGGTTCATCAGTGCCAAAACTGAATACAAGGCAGCAACAGCAGCTGCAGCAGCCTCCTCAGCCTGATCAGCCAGAACTATTTGTCTGGCCCTGGATGGGTGTCCTTGTGAACATCCAAACAGAATGGAGGAATGGAATGCATGCCGGCGAAAGCGGAGCAAGGCTAAAGGAGCGCTTCTCTGGATTCAATGTTGTAAAGGTTCATGTTCTATGGGGCCAAAAAGGCCACTCTGGATGTGCAATTCTGGGATTCAACAAGGATTGGAATGGTTTTAAGGATGCCATGAGTTTGGAAGCTCATTTTAAAGCTTGGCGTCTTGGTAAAAATGAGTGGAATGAGACAAGATACCTGAGGTCCTGCATGTATGGATGGATTGCAAGAGCTGATGACTATAGATGTGGGGGTAAAATTGGGGAGTATCTAAGGAAACATGGGGATTTGAAAACATGCGCAGATATTATGAATGAAGAGTCCCGCAAAACAAATGCACTTGTGGAAAATCTGGCAAATGAGATCTATGAAAAAAACTATTGTTTGATGGAATGGCAGACCAAATACAATGAGACCAATTTTGCACTCAACAAAGTAATGGAAGATCGGGATCGGTTGCAGAACGAGCATTACAAAGGTGAGCATCATGGTGGGCATCATCTACATATACCTAGTTCCTTCTCTTGGAATAGCTTGTTTATGCAAAAGGTTTTCTTAGATATAAAAAGACATGTTAAATTTCTTAATATTTTTGTTGCACTGATCTTTTAATTGATTTGCAACTTCTGATATGCAAGAGTATGTTTGTTTGTTGGTAAGTACTTAATATGACCTTGGATGAGGTTGAAGTTGAAAGCCACTAAGCCAGACAATTTGATGGTTACTAATGCTGCATTTTTTTCATTTGCTATTAACTATCTCATGAATTGTTCGAGTTTTCTTGAAACAAATGATGTGCTTGCATATTCCTGTAGTGGGGCAAATTTTGGTGTCTATATTGATGAGCTACTCAAAGATGATGGTCTTTTCTTCAGAACTGCAAAGATTGGAAACCGATCGTCGTGATCATTTACACAGGGTGTTTGAGGAGTATGCAAAACGGAGGTCACAGTTGGATTCTGAAAGGAGAAAACTGGAAAAGTTGGTTGTTGCAACTGAGATGGAGAGAGAAAACCTTGAACGGGAGAAAGAAAAGGTAAGAGTGATTTCTTGTGTAGATTTTAATCATCTTCTCAGTTATGCTGAATAACGAGGTAAGTTTTCCTATAGCATCTATGACTATTAATCTTGTTAGTGTTAGTTAATATTAAGCTAAGGTGAGATTTTGACCTCTCTCTTCTTGTAGTCTAAGTTAAAGAAACTGAATTGCTTCATTGAGAATGTTTAAGCTTATGGTGAAAATTTCCCCTTACAGAATCGGCTGGCAACTGAGATGCAAATGAAGGTTGATGAAAATTGTTTGAAACTTGTTGAACAACAAAAGGTTTGCTGTTGTTAAATTGATCATCTTCCATATACAAGAAATGCTCAGAATTTTTTTTTTTTTAGTAAAGAAATGCTCAGAAATTTTGTCTTAAATTTATTGTCAATCACTGCTGAGAGCCATCATTTGATGTGTGAAAAATGGACAGCGAGAGAAGGAGACTGCTTTAATTAAAATATTAGATCTAGAAAAGCAACTTGATGCAAAACAGCAATTGGAACTTGAGGTAGAGCAACTGAAAGGCAAGCTAGAGGTGATGAGCCAGATGGGAGAGGAAGATTTGCAATTGAAAAAGAAGCTAGAGAAGATGACAGAGGAGTTGGATGAGAAAAGAGATGAATTGGAAGGTTTGACAGATGTGAGTACTGCTCTTGCCGTCAAAGAACGCCAGACCAATGATGAGTTACAGCGAGCTCGCAAGGCACTGATCACGGTATGAGACTTCTCTTTTGCAATAAATCCCATCTGTACCTTTCTTGGTTGCATGCTAATCTGATGTACTTGGTGTCTATTCCTCACTTTATATTCTTAGATATGATGATGCACGAAATCCTTTTTGCACAGGGTTTGAAGGAAATGCAGAGTGGCAGCACTTTAATTGGAATCAAGAGAATGGGTGAACTTGATTATAAGCCATTTCGAAATGCATTCAAAGGGAAATTTTTGAGTATCGAAGCAGATATCAAAGCTGCAGAACTCTGCACTTTTTGGCAACAGGAACTACAAAATTCAGATTGGCATCCCTTTAAAGTAATTCAGATTGGAGAGGATTACAAGGTATGGATATGTTTTTCCTGTACATTTTGGGTACTGCATGCATGTTCTTGCTATCGTAAATGAGAGCCACCATAATTATACTTCTCCTATTTATTGATCTAACCGGACTGTAATCTTTGCTCATTCAGACAAAATGTCAATCCTGACATGTCTATGTTTTTGTGCAGCAAGTTATAAATGAAGATGATGAGAAACTTCGAGATTTGAAGTGTCAATTAGGTGATGAGGTTTACAAGGCTGTTACCGCAGCCTTGAACGAGTTGCTCGAGTACAATGCAAGTGGTAACTACTGCATCTCAGAGCTCTGGAATTTCAAAGAAGGGCGGAAAGCATCACTGGGGGAAGTCATCCAGTACATATTTAAGCAGTGGAATACCAATAAGAGGAAGCGGCAATAGCTGCATGTTTCCTTTCATTGAAAACGTGACTTTCATCTTTATGCACATTTTTGTTGGTTATAATGGTTTCTTTGGCATATTTCTTTTTTGTTGGTTATGCAACAGATTAAAAAAATATATATATCTTTCTAGAGTTTGAAAATCCATAGTTTGTTGGAAACTGAAATTGATGGTTGAACCTACTAAATTACTAGACTCATTGTTCAGAACTTTTTTTTTTTTGGGGTGCAGTCCATGACTGATTATAATTGAAAATTTACCAAGTTTTCTGTTATATCAGAATATGTTATCCTCTTTAAAAAACTAGCATACTTTTGTCAATTATTAGGTAGGGGGTTTTAATGTTTACAGAAATGAAGGCTAAGGTTCTCTCTAATTTTACAGAAAGCTTGATTGTAGTTTGTCAGACCAACCTGAATTATAGTTCTTGAAGTGTGAGACCATGCAATTCAGTAATTCTACCTTTTTGTGTTAGTTCTTGCTTCTTTGATTATTTTCTTCACAAATAAGCAGGAATGAAATTGAAATGCGACAATATGCAGACAACTATATCCAACTATATTAGTATTACCAACTTTTACACTCAAGTCTTTGGAGAGCATTGATTGTTTGTTGATTCTTTCACTTCTAACAGTTGTTTTAGCTTTTCATCTCAGACTTTTCAAGAGTATACAAGTAACAACAACCAAACAGAGATACATGTAAATGGATTGGTACAGTAAAGGAGCCTGGTGTTTAGTCCAAGAATGTGCAATGTATCCAGGTCGCGCTGCCAGTTTATTGGATAATAACAGTCCACTACACCAAACTACCAAAATTTCCTCCTCATGGAGCTTAACTATTCGTCATGACCTGATTATTTCATGGCTCTTTCGTGCTTCTCTCAGTTATATATCTTTGGACATGAATACTCCTTTGGGGTTCTTTTTCCTGTCTTATTGTGCCTTTCTTTTTTATTCTCTCAATGAAACGAACATGATTGGTGAACTCGTACCTTTCTTCAAAAAAAGGGACTACTGCAGGCGTTTCACTAAACCAAGCTTTTGATCAAATTTTTCGTGGTGTTACTATTAAGATGATTTGAGTCGCATCAGTCAACAAACTGGAGATACACTAATTGAATTCTCTCTATTCAAAAAGGTGTAGATGAAAGGCCACCAAAAGTTAAGAGGAGTAATCAAAAGTTGCTATGAATATATGCAGTTCCAATAAACTTAATAAGCAATTCACATGAACCTACAAAGCTTGAATTCACTATAAGCGTGAATTCTACGTGTTTCTCAAAGAAGAAGAAGAAAAGATCTACGTGTTTGTCTTGTTGGAATTCATTGTTGTAGACCAATTGAACCACCCATTTTCTATCAATTACTTAGGTTTGTCTCACAGGTGATGTTCCGAAAAGATCAGAGGACACCTTCCACTGTTTGTCACCTTGCTCCCTTCATCAGGTAAGGTGACGGTGAGTGACCTGTACAGTTTAGAAAGGGCTATTTAAATTATTCAAGAACAAAAGTATCAGACAACGCAAAACTAACAGATGTTCCCATACGTACTTTCCTAGCACGGTTCGCAATATGCATTCCAATTTTACAAAATATAGATACATTTCTTTTATTACCGTTAAGATACCAGGTTCATTAGAACCAAAATTTAAACTATACCCCGACAATTCTGAAGCCCAAGTATGGGACTTCGTGCCACCAATGGGCTGAATACGGACCCGTCCACAACCTTCCTCTTTCCCACGTGTCAATGCATCAAGTCCCACAATAGGACCTGGGTTGCAACCTTCCAGACCTCGCAACATGCAATGAGTGAAAACTGAAATGGGACCTATTAGTAAAGACCGGTCAGAATCCCCTGACTGGAGAATTTTTTTGTGGAGCTGCGATCTCGTGTCCGGTCTGCAGGCCGAAGGATAAGTCGATGAAGCAAACCATCCTGTATTGTCCGAGAGTGAGGTTGATTTGAAAGATGACAGACAGCTAATATTAAGAGGTGAACAGTTATCATGCTCCGAACTCAACATCCGGATCGGATACGTGATGGTCGTACATTTCTTAGAGCAAGCCCTAAAAAATATGTAAGGCCAAATTAAATTATTACAACCTTATCGACCATAATAATTTATTTCAACAATAATTCATAAAACTTGCATAATTACAATTAACATTCTTTCAATCCTCTGATCAGATATCAACGGTACTCTATCTATGCATCCGCTCACTCACAAATTCATACCATAGCCAACCATGGACATCTTGTAACTCTGAGAAGAAAAGAAAGATGAAGGGGTGTGAGCTTTACAGCCCAGTAAGAATTTTCATATCACACCAATATAATAATATAATCTAAAAATAAAGATAAGCAATAACACATAAAAGTCGATGTTCACTATCCAGAATACTGCAAATATTTATAGATTATCTATTTTATCAAAAGAGATGCATTATCATATGTGAATAAGTGAAACAATTTTATTCAACGATTATTTCATGTCTTATCTTTCTATTTTCTTCTATTATCACATCATCTTTAATCCTTTTCTTTTTGGCTTTGACTTTGACTTTGGCTTTGGACTACCAGGATCATGCGACGATCTTTTATTCGGATCGATTTCTGATATCTTCCTCGGATCGAAATATTCATGATCTTTCTCGGATCAAAGTGGTCATGATCTTTCTCGGATCAAATCATTCATGATCTTTCTCGGATCAGATTCTTCCACACATAAGCCTGTGGGGACTGTCCCAGGCATAAGCTCCTGGCAGGCTATTCCACATGATAAGGTCAATCCAAACCATATTTCTTTTTCTTTTTAATTTTATGAAATTATAATATTTGACTTCATTAATCAATTCAAATTTTGCAGTGTAATAAATATGTCATACCCATATAATTATGCCATCAATCGCTGATACATATGTATTGATATAACATACTCATGCTCAAAATCACATAAATAAATAATAGTGTCTCAGATATAACAAATTCATCGATCTCAAATCCAACGATGCAAAATCAATGAGATAAAACTAACGGTAAAATAACATATATAATGATGATCATGTACAGGGATTCTTACCTTTACCGGTGACTGATCCAAGTACCAAAAATCAATGTTCTTCTTTGATTTATGAATGTCTTTAACAAAATATTCCACTCGATATCATATGCAGACAATCATCTCTTCATAACCCTAATCAAATATAAAAATCATATATGGAAAAAATTATCCGATAATCAATCCTAATAACACAAATCTATGACCTCTCTCAGAATTAACCAAAATTAGGATTTGTCTAAGTATCTGGATCCTCCACTGATCCATAAGACTTCTAAAGAGAGAAAATCTATGAAGAGAGAGAAAATTCTAGAGAGAGAAAGTAGAGAGCGAAAGTGGAGAGAGAATCTTCATATCTTTCATATGAGGCAATCATGGTCGAGATCATCAGAGGTCATATCAGGATGATTCAATATGGATTAACCATGATTGATGTTATCAATTTCGAATAAAGATCGGATCAAAATCTAATCTACTGCACGAATTTCGGAGCAATCTCAGGTCATCATATTTTCATATCAATTTTATCCTAGGATTCGTGATGAAATCAGAGAGAGAAAGATACTAGAAAGATAAAATCCATAAAAAGAGAGAAAAGTCTAGAGAGAGAAATTCAAGAGAGAAGAGAGAGAGAGGAGAGAGGAAAGAGGAAGAGAAAGGAGAGAAAGAGAAAATTCTCTCTTTCTTTTTTTTTCTTTCTTTCTCTTTTTCTTTTTCTTTTTCTTTTCTTTTCTTTTTCTTTTTTTTTTCTTTTCCTTCTTTTTCTTTTTTTTTCTTTTCCTTCTTCTTCCCACGGCCTCTCTTGGGCTGAAACAGGGGATCTCAAATCCCCTCCTTTGCTCGGCCGACCAAGGGCCGCAGCCGGCATGGCGGTGGCCGGCGACAAGGGCCGACGATCCCACAGCTCGGAGGGACCAAACCGGTGGTCGGCGGTGACCACTGACGTCAGAAAATCGAAGAAAAATGACAAAAATAAAAGTTTCTTCCACAATAAAATCCGGTGACTTCGGTCACCGACAAGCGTGCACACAGGCATGGAAAGGAAAGGGGAGAAGAGAGGAAAGGGAGGAGGCTTACCTCCGATGCCGGCGAGGCTTTTCCGACGAGCAATTGGACGGGCACAGGGACGGGTCTCCATGGTGGTTTTCCGACGATTGCCGCCGACTGGATCTCGGGTCTTTAGTGGAAGGGAGAGAGGAGGGATCTCCTCCTTAAATAGAGCCAGAGGGGGCTCTTATCCGACTTCGATTGGGAGCCGGTGAACAGAGGATCCCCTGTTTCTTTCCTCTCTTTTTTTTGTTTGGGCTGTGGCTGATTCTGGGCCCAATTGGACCGGGGTGTTACATTCTCCCCCTTTCAAATAATTTCGTCCTCGAAATTAAATTATGTCGTTCAAGATATATATTTCAAAGTATACATTCTTTATGTTATTCTCAAGCTTACGATAATTTCTTATATATTATTTATTTCTCATGATCTTGTTATAATAAAATTATTTGAAATTTGAAATTCATCTTCTCTTATTGATTTCTCAACTTTTTGAAGAACTGTAACATTTTGGGCTTGTATTAATAGACCACCGTTATTTATCTAATACATTTCACTCGAATTTCATAATTATCTCAGACTACCCTTGATAGAAAAATAAATAAAGGTCAAATATCGGGCACTCTTCACAATCATCGATTTCTTTCTTCTCTTGACCTTTCAATAAATTTTATATGTAGACTCTCATCTTAAGAAAACCTCAATCTTCTATATCAGTCTAAGTAACAATATTAAATTTAAAAAAAAATGAGATCTATGTTAGGACATTCTAAGTTTGAACTAATATCAGAACTATCAAGCTGTTAATAAACTTGAGACATCTAAAATTTTTTGGTATTATCTACAATGAAGCAACCTACTGACAAAAATTATCCGGCTATGATCAGATTAGATCAAAATTTATAGCATCCTTTCATTATCAATAAAATCATTTCTTATTTGCAACTAATATATTTTATCATAATATCTTTTGATTTAAAAGATTAATATTTCTAATCAATTTAATCCACTATGCTTTTGCTGCGCACTCTGATCTTAATTTATCAAATTATATAAGTCTATCAAAGATAAAAAAAATATCCTTATATGTTAGATCAATCCAGGATAGATCCCACCCTTCAAATTTCATATAAGACTTAGGGCAAAATTTTAAGTTTCTTTATCTTTACTCCCTTTGGGTATAGCATATAAAAATTAAATCTTAATCCACTTCCTATGTTTGAAATCATTGCATAAGCTTCATTACTCTTCAAGAATCCAACATGTCTAGAATCAATTGGAGTTAACCTTAGATTTACCTTACAATCATTTAAATAATTTTTAAATCAATTTTTTTTTTTAAGAATTAATTCTAACTTGACAAACTAGAAGAACTCAAGCCAACATCCTTAAGTAGAATTAACTTGATTATTTCTTATAGAACTCCCTTCATCACAACCCTTAATATTAATCAATAAATCCATACAAAATCTTATCCCTTGTATAAGTCATTCAAAATTTAACACTAGCAAGATGTCTTAGTTCAATTTAAAAAAAAAAAATTCAAACTTTGACTTGAATAATTAATACACTTTACCATCTTCAATAATTACAAAAAAAATTAAAAAAAAATCTAATCCAAAAATAGTAATACAATTTATTAAAAATTTCATCATAACCTATATATCATACTCTGACAAAATAAATTTTCTTCTTTAATTTAACAACAATATCAAAATACTTTTGATCCACTTAGAAAAGTAAACTTTTGACTTGAAATTCAATACAACTTGAAAAATCAAGGAATCATATTCAGAATATGATATTTTGAGTAACCAAAGATTTCACCAAGATGTGTATCTTATATTCTCATAATAAAATTTAAGTATATTTTTGCATCTAAGATTGAGTTTCATATATGATCCTCTTATAGGTTCAATGCTCAAAAATATTTCTCTATCATATGATAAAATTTTTTCTTAGACCATACCCTAATTAACTTTCTTTTGATAAGTCCAAAAATTTATAATGCTCAAATAATTAACATCAAAATCAAAAAAAAAATTATCATGATCTCCATCCATATAAGTTTAGCATTCCAAAATCATCGAGTATACTCAACATAATATATCAATACCTCCCACTTCCTTCTAAGGTCAACTCTTCTTATATTCAGGCCACCCTACTAATTGAAATCCAAGATATAACTCATCAATTTTATTATAGATATCATATGCCACTTATGCATAAATTTTATCTTAATATCTATTGATTCGAAATCTAAATATTGAATCTTCTTTTTTATATCTATCATGTTTCTTATGATCATAACCTAAGTTCAGATATCACTAAAATTACAATTCTGAATAATTATAATCTTAAACTCAAATACCACTTAAATCATATTTTCTAGTGATCATAACCTAAACTCTAATATCATTCTATCATATCTTTAATGATCATAATCTTAAACTCTGATATTATCAATCATACTCTATTAATTATAATCCCAAAGTTTTGATATCACTTATATGACAATCCCTAGTGACTTTAAACCTGAGCTCTAATACTGTTCTATCATATTCTCTGATATCACTCTGTCACATCCTATTGATCATGCATAAAGTTTTGATATCACTTCATAATCCCTAGTGACTTAAACCTAAGCTTTGATATTATTCTATCACATCTTAATCATTTATATCATAATCTCCAATGATCATAGCCTAAGCTCTGATACTGTTCTGTCATATCCTAATCACTTGTATTATAGTTCCTAAATGATCATAACCTAGGCTCTGATACCATTCTGTCACGCCCCGAACCCAACACCCGGGTTGGATACGTGATGGCCGCACACTCCTTAGAGCAAGCCCTAAAGAATATGCAAGGCCAAATTAAATCATTACAACCTTATCAACTATAATAATTTATTTCAACAATAATTCATAAAACTTGCATAATTACAATTAACATTCCTTCAATCCTCTGATCATGTATCAAAGGTACTCTATCTATGCATCCGCTCACTCACAAATCCATACCATAGCCAACCATGGACATCTTGTAACTCTGAGAAGAAAAGAAAGATGAAGGGGTGTGAGCTTTACAGCCCAGTAAGAATTTTCATATCACACCAATATAATAATATAATCTAAAAATAAAGATAAGCAATAACACATAAAAGTCGATGTTCACTGTCCAGAATACTACAAACATTTATAGATTATCTGTTTTATCAAAAGAGATGCATTATCATATGTTAATAAGTGAAACAATTTTATTCAATGATTGTTTCATATCTTATCTTTCTATTTTCTTCTATTATCACATCATCTTTAATCTTTTTCTTTTTGGCTTTGGCTTTGAACTACCAGGATCATGCGACGATCTTTTATTCGGATCGATTTCTGTGATCTTTCTCGGATCGAAATATTCATGATCTTTCTCGGATCAAAGTGGCCATGATCTTTCTTGGATCAAATCATTCATGATCTTTCTCGGATCAGATTCTTCCACACATAAGCCTATGGGGACTGTCCCAGGCATAAGCTCCTGGCAGGCTATTCCACATGACAAGACCAGTCCAAATCATATTTCTCTTTCTTTTTATTTTCATAAAATTATAATATTTGACTTCATTAATCAATTCAAATTTTGCAGTGTAATAAATATGTCATACCCATATAATCATGCCATCAATTGCTGATACATATGTATTGATATAACATACTCATGCTCAAAATTACATAAATAAATAATAGTGTCTCAGATATAACAAATTCATCGATCTCAAATCCAATGATGCAAAATCAATGAGATAAAACTAACGGTAAAATAACATATATAATGATGATCATATACAGGGATTCTTACCTTTATCGGTGACTGATCCAAGCACCAAAAATCAATATTCTTCTTTGATTTATGAATATCTTTAACAAAATATTCCACTCGATATCATATGCAGACAATCATCTCTTCATAACCCTAATCAAATATAAAAATCATATATGAAAAAAATTATCGGATAATCAATCCTAATAACACAAATCTAGGACCTCTCTCAAAATTAACCAAAATTAGGATTTGTCTAAGTATCTGGATCCTCCACTGATCCATAAGACTTTTAGAGAGAGAAAATCCATGAAGAGAGAGAAAATTCTAGAGAGAGCAAGTAGAGAGAGAAAGTGGAGAGAGAATCTTCGTATCCTTCATATGAGGTAATTATGATCAAGATCATCAGAGGTCATATCAGGATGATTCAATATGGATTAATCATGATTGATGTTATCAATTTCGAATAAAGATTGGATCAGAATCTAATCTACTGCACGAATTTCGGAGCAATCTCAGGTCATCATATTTTCATATCAATTTTATCCTAGGATTCATGATGAAATCAGATAGAAAAAGACACTAGAGAGATAAAATCCATAAGGAGAGAGAAAGGTCTAGAGAGAGAAATTGGAGAGAGAAGGTAGAGAGAGGAGAGAGGAAAGAGGAAGAGAAAGGAGAGAGAGAGAGAGAAAATTCTCTCTTTCTTTTTTTTTCTTTCTCTTTTTCTTTTTTTTTTCTTTTCTTTTCTTTTCTTTTTTTTTTCTTTTCCTTCTTCTTTTTCTTTTTTTTTCTTTTCCTTCTTCCCACGGCCCTCTCTTGGGCTAAAACAGGGGATCTCAAATCCCCTCCTTTGCTCGGCCGACCAAGGGCCGCAGTCGGTATGGCAGTGGCCAGTGACAAGGGCCGACGATCCCACAACTCGGAGGGACCAAACCGGTGGTCGGCGGTGACCACCGGCATCAAAAAATCGAAGAAAAACGATAAAAATAAAGGTTTCTTCCGCAACAAAATATGACGACTCCGGTCACCGGCGAGCGTACACACAGGCATGGGAAGGAAAGGAGAGAAGAGAGGAAGGGGAGGAGGCTTACCTCCGACACCGGCGAGGCTTTTCCGGCGAGCAATTGGACGGGCACAGGGATGGATCTCCGCAGTGGTTTTTCGGTGGATGGGTCTCCGCGATGATTTTTCGGTGATTGCCGCCGACTAGATCTCGGGTCTTTGGTGGAAGGGAGAGAGGAGGGATCTCCTCCTTAAATAGAGCCAGAGGGGGCTCTTATCCGACTCCGATTGGGAGCCGATGAATGGAGGAAGAAGACTCCCTTCGGGAGTCTTCTCCCCTATTTCTTTCCTCTCTTTTTTTTTTTTTGTTTGGGCTGTAGCTGATTCTGGGCCCAATTGGGTCAGGGTGTTACGGCAGTGACTCTTGGCTAGAGTCCTTTCGGAGTACGATCTGTTAGAGTATGATTGAGATGATACCTTCACTTGGAGGGGCAGAATAGTTTATATCATCTACTAGATATGACTTTCCAAAAACAACTTGATCTTGGAGGACGAAGTAGTTTCTGCACATCAAGTGCTGGAGAGAACTATCTGTTTGGCTACAAAGTACAACCATTTCGACATTACTGGCCAATCGCTTAATAGCCCTATTTCCTGGAACTCCCATAGTGCCCTTGCAACGATCCAGAGGATTATTTTCATTTTCTAAGAATCTCCTCCTTCAAGGTTTGTCAACGTGAATTTTGATAGCAGTGTTAGGAATGGTAGGATGATGCATGTTTTGTCATCCAGAGTCTAGATACCAAGTTATTGGTGAGGAGAGGCTTCCACCTCATCGAGCCTTTGATCCTGAGAGCTAAGTTTAATATTATCTGGGTGGGTTATTACCTTTGCCAAACAAAAGTTGCGGCGGAAAGGATTTTCATTAAAGAAAATTCTGCCATTATCATTGGATGAATCCAAGACAATATGAAGTAGTTGGAAGCCTATCCGTTCTTTTATGACATCTAAACTACTCTTAGCTTCGTTATTGCTGTATCGATTTGATATGTTTACCAGAAGATGAACAATACGGCAGATTAGATGGTACCTCAAAGATTGGGCTTGGTAATAGGATAAGAGTTACCGACCAATCCTGCAGGATCTTTTTATTCTGATTTTTTGGACTACTCTCGTGAATATGTAGCATAATCACCCACATATACCAAAAAAAAGAAAAAAAAAAATTCAAGTGGTCTAAACATAATCACATAGATGTTGGATGGCCCTTTTAGAACAAGTGATTTAGAACGTGTTTCTCTGCAACTAGTGGAAAACTACAAAACCATGGACGGGACACGGCACATAGAGTCTGAGGATCGAGCATGGTGAGTAAACTTAGACAGCAGATTGGATGAATTGAGTTGGATAAAGCCATAAAACTCTTCTTTTTTTCTTTGCATGCATACAAGCCTCTCTCTGTGCCCCTGTGCCCCGATGAAAGGATTTGTTAAAAATTATATATATCTAAATTAAGGGTGTAAAAAATTTTAATTAAATCATCTAAACCATCCAATCCGAACCAACCCGACCCAAATATAATAATTTGATAATTTAACTTATTCGATTCAATTAAATAAAATAAAAAAATCGATATTTTGATTTGATTATTAATTTATGTAATCTGCTAGAACCGGATCAAACCGACAAATCAAAATTAAAATATTTTCATTTTATATATTTATATATACACCTATATTACATACTTCATATATTTATATATATACTTATATTACATATATATTTAAGATTGAACTATCTATTTTATATAAATTAAAATTTTAAAATATTAATTTGATCATATTTCAATCTAACTCAGATCAAATTTGATTATGAATCACAATGGAGGAACAAAAAATAGAAATTAAATTAACCAACCCACTTAAATCAAAAAATTATTCAAATACTTAAAAAAACTACTTGAACAAACCAAACCGATATAAAATCAAACCGAAAAAACTAATTATGTTTAATCAAATATTTAATTTTAAAAATTTTTTAAATCAAAATATCAATTTAATTTTAAAAAATCACTTAAAATCGAACCGTTCCAACTATTTTCAGCCTTAAACCAAATTAGATCCGGAGGTAGGTCTTACCACGCACTCACCTTAGATCCGCTGTTGGCCGAGCTGGGTATACCAAATCCAAAATAATAAACATCAAAAAGGATGAACCAACGAGATAGTTTCCACGAATCATAAAAGGAAGAAGAGCAATTCCATAAGATTGAGGCACAAAACCAGACGAATATTCTATAATCACAAGGATCAGCATTCTACAGAATTAAATTTGACACTGAAGTTCTAATAGATGGCTCAAAAACAAAGAGAAGCTCAAAGATTAATGGGCTCCACTGTCTCTGCTGTTTCATGTGTGATGATTAATCTCCAATTTGGCAGCACAAAATCATTCAGAAGGTCAAGGCTATAGGTATAGTTGAATGAGCTCATCACTTACAACAGAAGGTGTAAGAACACCAAGATCTGTGAAAAGAAGCGTGAGATACTGAGGAGGAGTATAGTCCCTTGCAGATGTCTCAACCTCGACACCTGATGGAATAGGAACACCAAAGTCTATGGAGCGAAGTGCAGGAGCTAGGTCCTTCTGGTCCAATGGATACAGACGTGCAAACTGCAAAAGTTCACACGAGTCATTCTGAAAATCCAATAGCAAATATTTCAAGTGAAATATCAGAGAGCTGAATCTATTCCCAAAATTTTTAAAAAAAAAAATTAAAAAAATATCCAATTATCTGCCAACAATTCACATAAAAAAGTTGATTAATATTCTCGTTTTAATTATCTAAAAGATACACCTTAAGAATCATCTTAAATAGCATAAATTTCATAAATATCTCATTTTTTTTAAATATAGACCCTGCCATTCAAAGTAGTGTTGACAATTGGCACCAAAGCAGGGGATTAAGCCTCCTAGTCAAGGAAAATGAAAAAAAAGGTTATTTTCTAGAACATTGAACTTTGTTGGTAACAAAAAATATCAGAACTAGTTTTTGACTTTGATCACTGAGCTCTACGATTATGCATCTTTCGGGAAACTTCACAAGAATTAGAATAGGTAGAACTCTAATCTGAAGTTACTGCAGCTTAGACTTAGATGGCCACATGCTGCATGCAATTTCATTGGTGTTTCTATCAATCTATGGCAGCAGAATATTAGGAACAAGACACCTCCATTGTTGAGGATGAAAGCTTCAATCTTGTTGCAGGGACAGACAGCTCCTTCATCAACAACCAGCAGCTTGCTGGCACTGGTTGAATCATCAGAAATCTATCAATTAAATTCTAAGGAGAACAATTCCCTTGTGGAAAAGTTCCATGCTGAACTGGTAGTTGTCCTGCATTGTCAGATATACTCACCAAGCTTGCTGGCTGATAAACCACCAAAGATAAATAGCACATGAATAAAGATCAACATAATGGACTACCAAAGCAAGCAAAAGCAGGAACTACCATTCAACATGTGGTTAGGCAATGGCGATGGAATCTGCAACTCTCCATCATTACCATTTGTGATAGATAAAAAGGCGACCTAGTGCATAAGGCTCTTACCATGCAGGGTTTGGGAAGGGTTAGATGTATTTTTGTGATAGATCAAAGAGCAAAAACATTTCAAATGATTGATACACCAAAATGTTAAGAGCTAAGGAGTAATAATATCATTGGGTTAATTCACTATATATTGCATGAACATACTTGAACATTCTTGCTTTCCAATGTAATGCTTAAAGCAACCTTACTGGTACTTTTGATGAATAAACGGATATGAACCTAGCACTCCCTGGTGTAGAAATGGGCCAGGAACTTTTCCTTTTTCCTCCAAACAATGGTCTTCTCTTATGTGTTTGCCTTATCCTAGCCTAGTTATCAACATTTTTTCTACAAAAAGGCAGCCCAACACATGAGGCTCCTACCATTGCAGGGTCTAGTGAGGGTCAAATGTATACAACCTTACCCTCGCATGCAAAATAGACTGTTTCTATTGTTTTGAACTGTAACCTTCAGGTTACAAGGGAGCAACCTTACCGTTGCACCAAGGCTCACCCTCACTATCAACATTTTTCTACTCTATATATTTCTTTGCTCCTTCTGGAGACCACTACTACCTAGACGCAAACAAGAGAATGAGATTCATATCCAAGTGTCTAACTCGGCAAGAGAAAGAATAAAAAATATGGGATATGTAGAAAACAAATAAATTTAGTTAAATTATATATATTCAAAAATCTTATAGACAAAACATTGAAAGATATTATGTGCTAAGGTCGCATATTTCCAATCCAAACTTTTTAATTAGCTTTAGAATTTTAGAAAATGGCATTTAGCAAAGCTATTTTAATACCTACATTTTGACCAATCTCTGATGAAAGCAAAAGCTCAATTTTAACATTATTTTTCTGGGTCAAACTCATTGTTGGGGGAGTCTTAAGTCTACCAACTTCCAAAAGCTGCAATTGAAAAAAATTGACAAGAAACCAAGTGTCTGGCATGAATACAATTCAAATACATACCTGATATGAATTCTAAGAGCCGGACGCAATTGACTAAGGAACATAGAAGGAGACGTATTTTCTTAGTTTCACATGTGCATATATGAAGACGCAAGCAAAGCTATCGTATATTCAAATGACTCAAGATCAAGTAGAGTTATTGACTCCTTCATTTGCATGATACCGAAAGTCTCCAATAAATTACTAATGTTATGATGTTATGCATGTCCAGGTTTCATCTTAAGCGAATTGCTGCATCTCAGCTAGAGTCATCTAGATCACTTAACAAGCATGCTAGGAGTGCAATCTCTGATGTTATTATCATAAGAAAGGACCAACTTCAAAAGATAAGTGGCTGAAAAATGCACTTTCTCAGATCAACATAGTCTAAACATCTTTGTGGAACCTAGCATGTGATTGGTTCTATCAAAAGCTAGTTCCCCAAAATAAGAAATCAACATATAAATTATTTTTCACTCCTTCCATCCAAGTTTTCTTCAATACTTTTACTCTCTATCACAATACTTAAATCAACATGTATGGCTAGAAATAGGCCCAGGCCAGGCCAGCTCCGAGTCAGGCCTTGGGAATGGCATGAGAATGTTCAGGTCAGGCTTGGGCTTAGAAACCATGGACTGATTGAATTTTGGGCCAGGTTTGGGTCAATGCCTGACTCGACTTGAGCCCAAGCCTGACTTCAAGTCTGAAGCCCAAGCCTGAAATCAAGCCTGTACCAGACCCCAGATTTATAAGCCCAATCTGACCCGGACCTTTAAACCTGACCATGCCTACGCCCAGGAACTCTTGAATATCTTGCAACCTAGACCCAATGATCCACCCCACCCACCCAATCCATGTCTTAATAGCCTAATACTCTCCATTCATATCTTTTTCAGAGCCCTAGATGCTTGTTGTGGTGAGGATCCTCTTTTAGATGCAAAGAGAAAAAGCTTAGTATTCCTACCTACACAAGCAAGAGAGCAAGCATGACAA
Organism: Elaeis guineensis; assembly: GCF_000442705.2. Classification (NCBI taxonomy): domain Eukaryota; kingdom Viridiplantae; phylum Streptophyta; class Magnoliopsida; order Arecales; family Arecaceae; genus Elaeis; species Elaeis guineensis. The sequence continues at coordinate 70,188,180 of NC_026007.2, read as the reverse complement.
CAAGTACCTCTATGGACTTTCTACAAGCATTTGGTGGACGATAATCACATTCAACACAAACTTAGATTCTAGGCTGTCATGGATGGGAAACATAGCATACACGAAAAGAGAAATCACAAAAGAACACAAAATTCACAGGACAAGGATACCAAGACTTAAATGGTTTGGTCAATCTCAAGGCCTACATTAAAGGGAGAACAATGCAATGGTGGTATTCCTACTATTCAAGGGGATTACAAGAGACAAGGGGCAACACCACCTCAAACATGAAAATGAGTTTGAATACAAGCTCTTTCTAGCTCTCTTGGACCTAAAGGATGACAAGATCTACTCCAACAAGCTAACCAATGCTTCCAGAGAACTTTAGGAATTAAGCTGCTCTCTATCTCGAAATCTTCCCCTCTCTCTTTTTGTTTCTCTCTACTTTTCCTGAGCTATTTTAGCCCTCTTCTTTAGAGGAATTTTTAGGAGCCCATTGGTCAACCCCAATCCAATGGCTCACAATCATCATGGATAGATGACTCGAACGAGAGGAAATAGATTTGGCTTCACCAACCCAATATGAGCTTGCCCAAATACAAGCCCATAACAAAATGCCTCATGGGAGCAGACGACTGCCTAGAGGGAGAGGGTGGTGGAGTGGAGGTGGTTGCAAGGAAGAATGTGGGCAACAACGATGAAGGAAGCAAAGTTGTAGCAGCAAAGTGAGTGGTGCTAGGTCCTAAGGAAGAGGCTAGCTGCAGAGGCAGCAGAAGATCTACATGGCCTGAGTGGTAGAGAATCCAACAAGGTGGTACACAGATTCAAGAAAGCGTCATTGATTCTAGGATGATGACTCCCTTAGGATGGAGACCGTCGTGGAGATCATGGTTTCATCATCGTTGTTGGATGGTAATGGTTAGGATGCTGATGAAGAGATGAATGGAAGGGATGAGAATAATGAACGGAGATAGAGAAGGTTTTGGTGGTGTTTGTGTATAATGAGAAGAGAGGATTAAAAAAATTGGATTCCATGAAAAGTAGGCTTGAAAACACTTGGATTCAAAGAATTCCCTATAAGCCAGCTACGCTAATTCAAGTTGGGTCAAGCCTTCCAACCCAATTACATTGGTTGAGTCAGCTCATCTGGGCCTCAGGCTAAGCTCAAGTTCAGGCTCAGGTCAAGCTCAGTTAAAGGCCCGAAAATATTTTTTGGCCCTAGGCCCAAACTGAAACTTGAAAACCAAGCGCAGGCACTAGGGATCCCAACTTGGCTTAGCTCATCTAACCTTACCAATATGTGACACCATTGTGGCTGTCTCATACCCATTGTACATCATCACTAAGTCCAACATAGAGTTGCAACGGGAAGCATTTATACTTAAAATCAAGCCAAGCAACTAGATATTATATATTGGCGTTTTATTTGTAATCATATTATATATGAACATTACTAAATATGGGATTCAAGCTGACGCAACCCAAGCCTGCTTGAATTCATTTTAGGGCTTCAATTCAAGGGGCAGCCTATAAACAAATGCAGTTTTCCCCTACGGAATCCTGCCTGATAGGCCTTAAGCTATCATAGGGCCCATTTCTAGCCCTACTACCTCCCCACCAAAATAACATAATTTGTTGTACTTACTTGAGTAAACCAACTAAAACTAGGTCTTATCTTAAGAAAAGAGTATGGATGTTAGACCATCAAGCAAGGTCTGCAATCTCAATACTGGGTATTGTATCGATACCTTACTAGCTCGGTACAGTATGGACTCCATACCAAAATAGCTCGCTAATCATTTTTCTCAATTTTTATCTCGATACACTTCGGTATAGATCGGTACACTTTGGTGTAGGTCGGTTTACACCTCGACATGCCTCAGTACAGGTTAATATGCCATAGGGTGGTATAGCTTAGAGCGGAGGAGTATGGACTTTATACTAACTCAAAGTTGAGTTTCGTACCGGTTCCTGTCGGACAGTATGATACATCCCATATTGGATGGTACGAGGCAAAATGGCGGACCATGCCATCAAGATATGTCGAAAGAACTTTCTAACTCTAAATAAAATATAAGCTCATGTGAGGTGAAAACTGTAGAGCGATATTTATGTATCATTCATTTGCTATTAAGTAGAAATATCCAACCCAAAATCCAATCAAATTTCCTTCTATCTTTCTATATGCCTTCTATTGCTTTTTTATTTTGCATTTAACCTGCACACTTAAGATTTACCTAAAAAAAAAAATCATTGATCAGAAATTATCAAAGGTCTGAAGCAACATGCAATCCACATTTATATTAACATCTACAATGTTCAAAGTAATCTGTTTCCCTAAATCACGTTAGTATGGAGAGTAAACATTTGTGAATAATCCAACAATATACGAAGCAAAGCCGACTTGAATATTACGGTTGTGAAAATAATAATTGTAATAATAATATAAGTAATTGATGAGAACTGAGAACTATACCTAAGGAGAGGGCACTAGTCGACAAGAAATGTAGGTAAAATGTCTGAGGAACTACGAATCGGAATTCCCATGTAAGGCCAAACACTTGAATTTGGAATCGAAGTACAGAAAATGGTCCAACATATGATAATTTAGATGTTAAACAATTGACAATATGAAATTTCAAGAAAGACTAACATGTGGCATAAGACAAAGTTTGGTACATAGAACAGCCAATAATCACCGGGAACCCAATTGCATGATACCTCAATCATCCAGGAGACAAATAATAACTACATGACAAAGTATCTTATCATGATTCTTGGCTGACAAGTCCAAAATTATCTTCTTATTCATGTGATAACCAACGAAACACCGCTTGATAATTAATAGGAAAATAAAACCTCATATGCAGCTCTACTGAAAATTCTATAACGAAAGGACAAGAATTACCAACTTCTGTATTCTGATATTTACATTCAGGATTCAAATCCTTGTTGTTCCATGAAGAATTCATTTTTGAGGGTTGCAAATGAGTTGAAAGCAAATAGACATGATGTGAAAAGTGGTACCTTGTAACTTTCAGCAGCCACATAAACAGGTTTATTCATGCTATGGGCCACTAATGCAATTTGATATGTTCCCATCATGTTGATGATGCCTCCACTTTCAACAACCCCATCAGCCCCAACAAAGACCATGTCAACCTCATCCATGGTATAGGCCACTGCAGAATCAATCAGAAGTTTAACTGGAACACCTAATGCAGCAAGCTCATTTGATAATCGTAAACCTGTCCTGTCTGGTCTTCCCTCTACATATAAAAAGAACATGTCAGCACTTGCAAAATTGATGCTTACAAAGCATACTATGTATGAAAAGTGCATTGACAGAGGACCTGTACAAAGAACCCGAAAGAGTTTCCTATTGGATGCTGCTAGCTTCAAAACTTCCAACACGACTCTCGAAAAACCATGGACTAGGATTGTACAACCATCAAATATAAAGTCTTGACCAAGCATTGCAATGGTTCGGCGTGCCTGACATATAGATCTGATGTGTCAAAAAAATTTCAGCTAGCAAAACAAAAGAATAGAGAGGTGATCCATGGCATGTTACTTACCTTCAAAGAGATTTCTCCAAATTTTTCCCCACGCTCGATCAAACGGAGTTTTGCAGCATCAAAGTCTTCATATTCCAAAGCTGAAGTTCTGGTTACATATCGCATAAACAAATCACAGCCAGCCGACAAAGATATAGAGGTCGTGTCCCATGACTGAAATGTCATATGAAATCGACTGTCAATGGATCGCTAGCTTAAATATGCTATCAAAATAAGTTATGAGACATCCCTTATTTCTGGAATAGAAACTATGTGGAATAATGAACTGATGCTTTATATTTTTTATCCTTTTTGCTTTTCATTGTAAAAAAATGAAACTAAGCACAATTAATCAGATGCAAAATCATAAGTTAACCAACTAAAAGGATCCAACAAGCCATTCCACCATTGATGAGGAAGCTAGGCCCTGCTTAGATAAATCAGAAGTAATTAGGGTGCAAAAGTTGGGAAGAACAGCTTTCAAAAAAAAAAAAGTGAATAAGTAATCACCTAGAAATCAGTAAAAAACAATAAACAATAAATAACAACTGGATTTATCTCTAAAATATAGGGCAGTAATAAAGAATAATTAATGTAAGGCGAGTGCTAGGAAGCAAAAATGAAAGTGGAAACAAGATTCAGAAGCAGGTGAGCACCCTGTGTACACGATTCCAGCGACCAAGATAGGATACTAAAGTGCCAGCTAATATGATCGCAATGCTGCTTAAAGAAAAATCAACCACATAATGATAAAAGAGATGCATACAATTATATGCATAGCATCCAGTTATATGTTTGTAATTTAAGAACTGACAAATTTTATTAAATTAGGAACTTGAATACATACTATCAGAATAATATAACAAAAAAGTTGCTAAATATGAAAGGAAAGCACTACAAATTGTAAGAAAAATATCCTAATTCCTAATGAGGATGGTAGTGAAATTGAACACAAGCAAGAAAAACTTATCACACATGATTATAGGTGTCTAATAAATGATAATCACACAAATAGAAGGAAAATGCCAATGAATGATAATCACACAGATAGAATGAAAATGCCAATGAATATAAGTTATAAGAATGAGATGCTATACACTAGCAAAAGGCATGATGGGCTACATCAGTTGAGAAAAAAAAAATGCCTGGAAGGGGAGCCTGAGATTCTATGAATGGAACTTCTAAATTAACTTTGATAAAGTTGAAGTCAAAGTATCTCTTACTATGTAACAATAGCCAAAAAAAAAAAAAAAATCCAAATCAAGTAGGAAATATCTGAAGTAGAGCTTCATGGTTATAGTTATGGCTGTAAGCAATGGATTCGACACTTGTCTAACTAGTATGGGCAATCATCATACCTTAACTGACGATTTCACAACACTGGAAGAATTTCCACTTACAAAGTCGAGTATGTTGTGGCGCAATTGATTAAGCAGCCTTGAGCATTGGAACATTATTAATAAGCTACTTGACTGTTACTAAAGTTTACTAAAACAGATAGTTACAAACATGCTGTTATGTAGAGCAGGCTTTTATAAAGCCACACAAAAACCTAATTTTCTTAAAACCCATTTTTCAGATTTTGTGTCATGCCAATTTTTCTAAAACAGGTTTTATGAAAAACAATGGAACAAGTGTTTCAATAAGACCTGCTTCATTTCAGGTTTAGTGCCAGTACATCTTTAATATGTCTAAAAACCAAACAGCCCCAAAATTTAACAAGCTTACAAATCTGAATGGAAACAATGAATACATGCCTAGCAAATATCAATCTTTACATGCTGATTCAGAAAAAACAAAGATAGGATCAAATCAAAAAAACCTCAGAACTTTAAACTGAAACATGTGAAAAGTATACTTTGATTTAAGGCTCACCATCAATATCTGATCTCATACTAGTACCATCATATTACAGTGTTCGTATGCCCGGAATGGTATCCGGTTCAACGTATGAAGTGTTCATCTGCCCCCCATACCGCATATTGATTCGATACCATACAGTATGGTTGGTATGCATCGGTACCAACTGATATGGCAAATCTTGCTTTGATTAGTATGATTTATATATACATGCATGCATGCATATTTGCTAGAAATCATTGAGAAAACATAATAAGGTTCAATAAACAGGCTCCTTTCCAAATTGTGTGCCCATTATGAATATTTTTTTCTGGCTCGTGAAGAAGAACTTATTCAACATTTTAACATCCATGTCGTAAAACAACCTTAGTTTGGTGCTATATTCAAGATGAAGAATCCAATTGTCAAGAGATTTGCTGGCAATAGACAGGTTTCATCCATCTATAAACAAAATTCTGCACTTTGGAGATATCATATATACCTAGAAACACCCTAAAGACAAGCATCTCCCCCAAAAATTGAAATTGCAATTGGATTTTCTAGATGAACCATAAAGAGATCTGCAAATTGATCATTTATTCGTTGGGTAATCAAAGAAGAGGACTGGGAATGGAAAATATAGATTGGTTTGCTACTTATATCAACAAGGAGAAATATTATTTTCCCAAAAACTTTTTACTTCTGCATAGATAAGGTTATACTCTCCCCAGAAATTGATTTTTTTTATCGATTAGCGAGCCCAAGAAGATGACTGGAACTGAAAAGAACTTCGACCTTGAGGGTGTCGGAAGCCTTCTTGAGCTCGATTTCGAGTTCCATCATGGTGGTGGCCTCGCTGGAGCGAATAACGGCGGCGAGGGCCATGATCGCGGCGACGGCCTCAGCAAGGTCGGGCTTCTTCCGCCAGTAGTTGAACTCGTCGATGACGCTGAAGGGCTTGCCGCCGCCGCCGACGGAACCAGTCCTGGCGGCGCTGCTGGATGAGGCGGCGGCGGTGGGCCTTCCCGAGGACGGCGCGGCGTCCCGGCCGACGGCGGCCTGAGCCTGGGCGAGCCAGTCGCTGGTGACGACGGCGTGGTGCTCGGCGCGCGTCTGGTAGTAGGCGGAGATGCCGTGGTTAGGGTTAGGGTTTTGGTCCATGGGATCGATGGAGGGGGAGGGGGGTGGGAGCTGGGCCGGGTCGCGCGGATCGTAGAAGCGCGGATCGTAGAAGAAGGAGGACGGCTCTTCCTGCTGCTGCCGTTGGTCGAGAACAAAAGAAGCGGATCTCAGCCACATCTCTCGCTTCTCTTCTAATCCTAAAGATCAAGAATCCTCCTCTTTATGTCAAGAATCCTCTTTACCTCTGACAGAGAATAGAATATAAGCTAGAGAAGAATGAAAGGCTCCTTGATCAGCTAGTCCTCGGCAGATGTAATAGGAATTATAAGTACGAGACCATTACGAAACCTTGCTCTCCGGTGTAACATTTGTCTAAATAATAATAATAATAACAACATTTATTTTAATAATAATAATAATAATAACAACAATAATGCCGCCATCATCGTTAATATCTTAAAAATAACAATTTCGAAATCTAAAAATATGTTTCTAAAATTTCATCTGTTATTTTTTAATATAAAAATATCCTCTCATTTTTATGGAACACATAAATCATTTCAGTTGGCCATTCATTTTTCATATTAATAAATTATATATAAATTATCTGAGTTTACTATTTAAAAAAAAAAAATAATTTTGTGATCTGACATCAGTAACCTCCATCTTTTTTTTTTTTTTTTCTTTTGAGTGCACAGAGGAGGTGATGAAACCTCCATCTCTATTTTTTTTTAAGATATTTCACATCAATCTTTAGTTACCGTAAATTAGTAAGACAAAAGATGTCAATGTTCTCATCTATGTCTTCACAAGACTTGAGGTATCCATTTCTACTCGAATCTTGTTGGTTTTGGAGAAGAGAAGCTTTATCTCACTTATAACTAGCAATAATGTACTAGTCCGAACAAGCAGCAGCATCTATCAAGATCAAAGAAAGAAGCTAAAATATGCACTACAACCTTTGAACTTGAGCTTAGAATGCAACCCATCCCTTTTGCACATCAAGTTTGCTAATACCATGCCCTTCTTGATTCCTAAAGCAAGAATCCAAAGCGCCTCAATATATCATGTTGCACTAGGGTTATGAGGACTTAAGCAAACAAAGTGAACAAGTGAAAAACAATGGTGAAAATCAGCACTAGGCACAGAAGAGAAGGTAGATCGAAGAATCCAATTATAGTGAGCCATTGGATCTATAGCCAAAGAAAAGAAAAAATTACGATCATATGAACCATTCTACCACTATATATGGCCATTAGTGATCATAGGATTTAATCAAGAGCCTATTTAGATATTTTATAGGATTGGTTGAAATTCCTACATAATATATGGATTGGGCTGCCTAAGCATGGCTCTTTTAACTAGACACTTTCCAATATCCATACGAAGAAAAAAAGAGCTTCATGGATTTTTCTCTTTCATATAGTCCATAGCTTGAGATTTGGGTTGGGATTTATGGGCCCTTAGAAGATACAAAGAAGATGAGCTAAGAAGTTCAATTCATATAAGATTATCAATCCAATTCTATAGAAATATCCAAATAGATTCTAAGATACTACCTTAGCCGAAAACTAATGGTAGCTCTAAATGATTTTGACCAAGGGACAAACATATAGAAGGACTTCCCATCTTTCTTACTTTAGAAAGGAAATTTAGAGAGGGATACTTTGGCCAACTTTGGTCACACACAATTCACCCTTCCTTTATATCCACACTAGCCAATAAATTTTACATGTTATCCTTGTTATTATTATGATTATTATTTTGATAACATCCTTGTTATTAATCAATGTATGCTCATTTTCATTGAACATATAAGTAAATTTTATATAAAAAAATGACTAAATTAATTATAATTTTAGATATTAAATACATAATTATAAATTTAAAAGATTATCTTTTGTATCCTCGTGAACAAAATTGGCTATGCCATTACCTTAGTTCATCGTCATCATGCATGGTCAAGAATCTGATATACACACTATCACCAATTAACCATGTATGATATATATGATATAAACAATCGAAGACTCCAATTGAATAAAAATTTTAAAAAATGACTTGGTAAAAGATATATTGGTTTTTGAGAGGTATGCTTTCTTCAATATCTCACTCATATAAAGGATTGAATCAAATGATATAAATCAAAAATACAATTATTCCAGTTGTTTGTATTAGAGGGTTGGAGCAGTAGTTTCGTCACTTTTTATGGAGATCCGACCACGACCGTCATCAGGTTCATCTTCTTTTCTGGGAGGTCATTTGCCAGCCTATTCGGGATGATGGTCTGGAGATTCATTCCTTATTGACAAGAAAGAAGGCCTTGATTGTGAGGCATGCGGCTAAATTCTTGATCTAGTCGGATTGTTTGTGGAGTAGGATGATGAAAGCCCGCTACGGCGATTAGAGGTTTGGGTCCCCCATCCATACTCGTCGGGATGCTCTTTCATATGAAGGGAGATTTGCACCCATGGACCCGACGTCATGGACCAGATCAGATGTTTGATTAAGGATGGACGATCGATAGAGGTGATCCAGAATATTTGGATTTTGGACTTTCCTCTCTCCCACTGGCTGACCCTTATTAGCACTGAGGTAGATGACTGCATAAGGGTTTCTGACCTCATTGTTGCTGATGGCTCCAGCTAGAGACGAGAGGAGATCACTCGGCTCTTTGGTGGCCCTCTTGCGGAGTGGATCTTTGCCATCTCAATTTCAGTGCACCCCACTCAAGATGTGAGGATTTGGGGGCGTTCTTGCTGCCTTACAGTTTCCTTGAGGGATCTATCTAGGTTATATGGCCTAACGCCTATTAGGACGATTAACGTTGCCTAGATTTGGAGAGTTCCTGTCCATCTTTGGATGCAGATCTTTCTTTAGAAGCTAGCCTGCAACTGACTTCCCACCCAGGCTCTTCTCGAGGATAGGGGCATGGAGGTTCTAACGTCTTGTCCATTTTGTGGAGATAAGGATGAGTCTGTGGAGCATACTATTCTGCAATGCACAAAGATGAGGGTCATCTGGAGACAGTCTGGTGGTCATCCTTAGGAGACGAGCTCTGATCCCTGGTTAGTTTCCTTTCTTGGCTTGATTCATTAGAGTACGACTGATGGATCGATCGTTGTTGCTGGACGGATGGCTTACATTGCTTACCAAATTTGGTTGTTCAGGAACAGCCTCATCTTTGATGATGAGATGATTCCTACTCATCGTGTTTTGGACATTGCTATCTATCTTGCCTAGAAGTATTACCGGTTTGGTGCTGCCACTCCGTTACTTAACATCCCTAACCCTTGGAGCTCCCTCATTATCCCGGCAGCGACTCGTAGGGCTTTTTCCATCACTTGGGAGCCCCCATCCTCAAGATTTGTCAAAATTAACTTTGATGGCAACATCAGGGACGGAAGAGATGGAGCGGGCTTTGTTATCCACAGCTTTGATGGTAAACTTTTAGCCACTGGAGGCTCCCGCCTATTTGAGCCTTCTGTCTCTAATGCGGAGCTTCATGTTGCCTGGGCAGGGGTCATTTTTGTCAAGCAGCAACTTCATGCAGAGTAGATCTTTTTTGAGGATGACTCTGCCACTGTCATCGCTTGACTTTAAAAGGATGCTAGGTAGTCCGACAACTATTCTCTCATCCGGGATATCTGGACCTCTCTTCGCCACGCTGCTGCAGTCAGAGTCAGCATGTTTACTGAAAAATTAATACTGTAGTGAACTAGATGGCAGCTTTTGTGGCTGGCCACTCTGATGATTGAATATGGAGATAGGATAGGGAAGCTAGCCTTGTGATATTTTTTGTATCTTGATCTGTTGAACTGCTTTCGCGTCAAATTGGTGTGACCGCTTGTTTGTATTAAAAAAAAAAAATAGCAATAGATGTTGGAACAATAATAACAGTGTATATCTAAATCAAAATTATGAGACATGATAAATAGATATAACTCTTTTGAAATTCTCCGAACTTAAAATAAAATCATTAATTTAAAAAAAAAATAAAATTATTAGTTTCAAGAAAAAAAAAAATCTCAGAAAACAGAAATATGCGTGAGCTATGCTAATAAGTAGTGACTGTACTTTGTTGCAAACACAAATAAGAGGCCCCATGCCTTGGCATTACTTTGACAAGCGAACGTCGACGGGACATCGGTATATTAATTAAATTATCTGTCAAGTTCCAATTTTTTTTATCCTTTAAATATAGACCTTTGGAGCCCCAGTCCATCCATCCGAGATGTGGAACTTTGATCACCTCCAAATGGGTCGGAGCACGCGTTTAATAAATTCAGTTATCCTGCTCACCTACAACTTGAATTCGAATGCTCGAAGCTGCAATTGGATTTATGAGCCTTCTATATTTAGGCTGTCCGTTATTTCTCGAGAGACAAGCGAGAAGAGAGGGGAAAAGAGAAAGCGAGGGAAGAGCGGATGAAAGGTTCGATTTTTCTGAAATTTTGGTAAGATTATTGTTCTGAATTTCCGTGAATTTGGCTCAAATCTTCGGACGGATTCGCTCTGACGCGTTGGGGAAGGGAAAAAAATGCGGGGGCTTACAGGTGCCGGTTCTCTTCCTTTTTTTGTCAAAATCGCTGTTTTTGGACGTCCGTGGAGTCTGGGATAGATTCTAGGCCTCAGAGACTCGTCCATTGATGGGCTTATCTGCCACATTTGCGAGGCCCATGGGGTCCTTCGCAGGTTCCGGTAGACAGTTGGTCGTTATCTTCAGTTTTTGGGTGGTTTTTGGAAGAGGAACGGTTGTAATTTGAGTAGGAGTTTGATTCTGATCGCCTTGTTGTTTGTCTTGATGGTTTCCGAGGAAAAAATTGGTCAGCGTTTGCTTATTTGTCCTGTTACTGGAGTTTGAGATTGGTAATGGAATGGGTGACCAGTTTGGTTCTGTTTTTCTTCTTTTGGGGGGGAATTTTGTAGTGGTGGTTGAATTAGAGGCGATTTTTCTGGGGCCCAGCATTTGTTGTGGACATGCCTTGAGGGCAGTTTAATTTCCTGGAATTCATATGGAGCAAGGGTTTGAATGTGGGTTGCTTTAAACGATAAGAGTATCATGATCCTTGGGAGAATCGAGGTTTTCTGTTTGTCGGCATTATACAGGAGGGCTGTCATTTCTGTTAGGATTGGTAGGAATTGAGTTTTTGTTGATGTTTGTGATTTTTTTGGCAGGAAGATTTCAGGGTGATTATTTTTGTATATTTCAATTGAATTGCCCGTTGTTTATTTATAAGAATCAGTTGGTTCATGAAATTTTGATATCAGATTCATCAGGGTTCCATGAGAGGAGCAAGATTAATTGGTGCCTGGATTTGATCATCCAATTGGCTACATACTTTGCAAAAGGTTCTGAAGAAGGCAGAATACAGCTTTTGGTTGGTCTTTTCCAAAAGGGAAGATGAGCTGAATCATTCTCGTTATTGTCGGCATTGTTGTTGTTTTTGTTTGTAATTGAGGGGTTTGTGGATGGGTGAAAATGGGGGTTTTCGCCATTTGGTTTTGTAACATCAGACAAATATTTTAGAATGAGTGAGCTTGGGAGGGTCCATCGTCAATGGAAACCTCTGATAAGGCATTCTCTGAGGTGGTTGACATCCTGAAGTCCTTGATCCCTCGACGGTCTGAGCCTATGAATGTATCAAGGGACTTTTGGATGCCCGATCACAGCTGTAGAGTTTGTTATGACTGTGATTCACAATTCACATTCTTCAATCGCAGACACCATTGCCGTCTTTGTGGGCGTATTTTTTGTGGAAAATGCACTGCAAATTCTATCCCTGTTTTATCTGATGACCTAAAGAGTGGCGGCGAAGAGGTGGAGCGGATCCGAGTTTGTAACTTTTGTTTTAAACAGTGGGAGCAGGAAGTAGCAGCAGCTAATCATGGGGTTCGAGCGTATATTCCAGTTGTTAGTCCTTCGCTTTCAACAACTAGTTTGGTCAGTACCCAGTCCACTGGGATTAACAGCATTGCCACAACCATCTGTTCCCACTCAACTGGACCTTATCAGCATGTTCGATATGGTTCTGGTCCCAGTCGTGGCCAATCTGCACGAAGTGAAACCTTTGCAGATGAGCAGGATGCTCTAGTATCTGGAAGGGGCATGGACATCAGAGATCCTTCTCCACCCACTCAATTAAGTTATGTCATGAAAAGGTATAATTTGGTCGGTAATTTGGTGCTTGCATGTCTTGTTTTCATTCGAGGTTAAGCCTTGGTGCAACAGTAAGGTTGCTCTCTTGTAATCTAGTGTCATGAGTTTGAAACATAGAAACAGCCTCTACGAATGCGGGATAACGTTGCACACATTGGGCCCTCCCTAGACCTCACAGAGGTGGGAGCTTCGTGCACTAGGTCACCCATTTTATGTCTTGTTTCATGAATGGTTTAAAACAAGAACTCATGCCATGCTAGATATCCATGTGGCAAGCATGTTGATAAGCTAGCCAATTTCATAGGCTTGCATAAATGGTTCTTTGGTTTTTTGAGATCACACTGGGTTTGCATGGCATCTTCACTCGATACATTTGAACAAATACTTTCATGTAATTTTTCTGTTTATTAAGATTATAATATCATACATACATACATACATACATACTTACATACATACATACATACATACATACATACATACATGCATACATATATATATATATATATATATATATATATATGATAGGCCCACATGTCAAGTGTAGCTTTTTTTTTTTAAAAAAAATTATGATTGCTATGAACAATCTTGTCTTGCTCAACTATCTTCTCTATGCTCAAATAGTTTCAAAGATTGTTTCAAAATTTTAGAAGTATGTATAATACATAAATTTGCTATTACTAGTCAAAATTATCTGATTATATATGAAGCTGCTTTAGCCCACATTGTAAATAGTTTTATCTGGTGTCTTAGTGGAGGAGACATTTTCTGCTAATATTCTGTGTCTTGTCAATGTTGTTAGCTGATTTGATATTAAGGGAGTACCTGCTTCATTCTCTGACACCAACTTCCTTAACGTTGGCTGAATCTATGAATGTGTCCATCATATTTTTCTTGAATGCTTGATTTCATACTTTTCTTGACTATTAAACTTTGGTGGTGTTTCTTTTATTTCTTCACTGTTTGTTCACCTTATCTTGCCACTTCTATGATACTCCATTTTAATATTAAATAAAGATATCTATTCTATTTTCGATTTTTATGCATCTTAAGTGTCTCCAGCTGATAGCTAATGATGCTTCCTAGTTTTATATTCTCAGTAGCTATAGATAAGCCTTTAACTTTTGCATAAAGCTGCAGTATATGGTATACCGTCTCAGAACTGTCCATATACTAACTGCTATGGTTGAATTCAGCCAGTCTCTTTAGGTTTTCAAGGTTTTCTTATAATTCATGCATCAGTTTTTCATTGCAGGGGTGATGAAGCTTATGATGTGTATGGTTTATGCCCTTCTAGCTTGGAAGCACAAAGTTTTCGGCATTCTGATGACTACTATGGCCAAGTTGAGTTTGATGAAGTTGGCCAGGATTTCCATTCAAATGTGATGCCTCCTGCTGAAGAAAATATTGATGCCAAGGAGGTTTGCTCACCATTGCATGACCACACAGAATTTCATGCTTCTTTAGATGTTGATAAGATGGAGGAAGAATGTGAACCTGATAATACCTATGAGTGTGATGCTGCTTCCATATATGGACTTGAAAAAACAAATGCAGAACCTGTGGATTTTGAGAATAATGGACTACTCTGGGTTCCTCCTGACCCAGAAGATGAAGAAGATGACAGAGAGGCTATTCTATATGAAGATGATGATGATGAAGATGCTTCCGGAGAGTGGGGATATCTTCACTCATCAAATAGCTTTGGCAATGGTGAGTACCGGAGTAGAGATTGGTCAAGTGAAGAGCATAAGAAGGCAATGAAAAATGTGGTTGATGGACATTTCAGGGCTTTGATAGCTCAACTGCTGCAGGTTGAAAATCTTCCTGTAAATGAGGAAAATGATAAGGGAAGTTGGCTGGAGATAATTACCACTTTGTCATGGGAAGCAGCTACTCTTCTTAAGCCAGACACTAGCAAGGGTGGAGGAATGGATCCTGGTGGGTATGTGAAGGTTAAGTGCTTAGCTTGTGGACATCGTAAAGAAAGGTGAATTCCTGATAATATTGAATTTCTTAATGGAACATGACCTCATACGTTCTGTCACTGCTTATTTTGTACTATAGCAACTTTACTGGCTTTTGTAAAGGCACTTCTTCATTTCTTGATAATCTAGATTGGTGAACTACTAATTGGCTTCTGCCTTTTCTGTTAGGACATGCCCGTGTTATACATCTAAGTGATATGGGCTGGTGTTTTAATCGTGAATATATTAAAATTCAGTTGCTGATGTTGTTGATCCGATCTTGTTAAGCAGTATGAATTTGCTGAACTTCTTTACTCATTTTTGTAGCACGGTCATAAAAGGAGTTGTCTGTAAGAAGAATGTGGCAAACCGGCGTATGACATCCAAAATAGAAAAACCTCGTTTCCTAGTTCTTGGAGGAGCTCTTGAGTACCAGCGAGTGACCAATCTGCTGTCAAGTTTTGATACTTTGCTGAAGCAGGTGTGTTTATTGTTATGAATTTCATGTCATTGGAGTTTGTACATATTTTTCTGCTTATTCTCATGCTATGCACCTTGTTCAGGAAATGGATCACTTGAAAATGGCGGTTGCAAAGATAGATGCTCACCACCCCAATGTCCTTTTGGTGGAGAAATCAGTATCTCGGTTTGCGCAAGATTATCTTCTAGCAAAGAACATTTCACTTGTTTTGAATATCAAAAGACCTCTCTTGGAGCGTATAGCCCGCTGCACTGGTGCTCAAATAGTGCCTTCTATTGACCATCTGTCATCTCAGAAACTGGGGCATTGCAATTTATTTCATGTGGAAAAGTTTGTTGAAGAACATGGTGGTGCAGGGCAAGGAGGGAAGAAAATGATGAAGACTTTGATGTTTTTTGAAGATTGCCCGAAGCCCTTGGGTTGCACTGTAAGTCATTTATATATTCCAGGAATTCTATGCTTGCTTCAGACCTTCTATTTTAGGTTCAGTTGGAGGTGACAAATTTGTATTGGTTATGATGCACAGTCTAGCACTTAAAGATAAACATCTGTTATGCTTATCTTCTGGTGTTTGTTAACACAACCTGCTTGTCTCCCCTATCAGCATGTTGCAAAATATGTTTCTAATCATCAGTGGATAAATTAGAGAAAAATTGAAATGGTTATTCTTGTTGGGAATAGAATCACTGTTTAATCTACTTGCAATATATATAGTAACATTATGTGGACCTGCATTTTATTGTTTTGTCTTTCCTGGTTTAGATTCTTCTAGGAAGTTCTGGTTTTAAAACAGTTATAAAGCTGTAATCATCACCAGGTATATATGGAATATTCTACCATTTCATTCAGCAAGACAGTTTAAATTTCAGCCTGATCATTAATGTTTTTTACCCCAATGCTATGGCAAAGAGGCAGCTTCCAGGTCCGTGATCTCGGTACTAGGTACCATATCGGTATTCTACCAACTTGATATGGTACAATCAATACAATACATTATGCACCCCGAGGTAGCTTCTAGCCCCTTCTCATGTTTTGCCACAATACTGCCCAGTAGTATAGGTCGGTTTGGTATGGTACACACCCCATTTTCAAATGGGTATCAGGCGATCTGGGGCTGTTCTGCTCGGTTTGGACTGCGATGAACCAGTTCAACTCATATACTAAACCAAACCTTGGTAATGCATTGGTACCTTACCGATATTGTATGGTACAAGTTGGTATCGCAAACTTCCAAATCTTTTTGAACTTTTTATGAGACATCCTGGATATGTTGGTTTGACTTTTGGACTAGGCTTCTTGCTTTCTTAATCAAGTGTATAATATGACCTATATCATATTATGTCAATACTAGTCCTAAATCTGGCATGTGATATGCAGGTTGTGCATCTTTCTGATAGCATCCAAAGGCCAACATGGATGAAAGATTTACATATTCTGCATATATTCAATTCAATTTATAGTTGGAATGACACATATCTATATAAGTGCATATATTTGTGTATATGTATATGATTGATATCACTCAGACATCTGTACTTATGTGTGTAGTTTTCCAGGATCTCTGCATTGAGCAGAATTTCATAATCTTGTGTGCAATATCACAACCATCTATATTCTATACTATCATTCACATTGCGTTTATGAATAGTTAACTGAAATGCTTAGACCGTATTAGAAATCTTATGTAGCTGGTATCTTTAACCTCCATAGGTTTTGCTTAAAGGTGCCAATATCGATGACCTTAAGAAAGTGAAACATGTAGTTCAATATGGAGTTTTTGCAGCCTATCACTTGGCTTTGGAAACATCTTTTCTTGCGGATGAAGGTGCCTCTCTACCAGAACTTCCCTTGAAGTCTCCAATAGCTGTTGCACTGCCCGATGAACCTTCCACCATTGACAGATCCATTTCCACAATACCTGGTTTTACAGCCCCTGCTGCTGGTAAGGCTCACCATGGTAGTGATGCTCAAAGACCCAATACATCAGACCCATGTCTAGCATTACATAATTCTGGAAAAATCATAAAGGCAGCATCACTATATTCCTGTCAAAGCAATAACTCTGAAATGGCAGATTCTGCCTCTGCATTCGGCATATTATCTGATACTAAAGGGTTTTCCATGGAGAAGAACAACCAGTCTGATCAAGTTGTGGAACGAACAAGTAGGGCATCCATATCTTCTTTATCTCCATCTGATGTATCCTCAAATTCTTCACCTGGACATTGTGCCATGAAAGAGAAAAATAAGGTTTGCTTTGAAGAATGTCATGAGGCTAAAACTTGAGACCTGATGATACTGCAATTGAGCATGATTCTGTTGTCCCAGGCAGCTGTCCTGATACTTTGGAGACCTCAGAGAGGTGTGGTATAATGGCTAATGATACCCAAATCAAGAGCTGCCATATGGTAGAAAAGCAACGTGGCTCATCTAGTTTGGCAACCTCACATCAAGATATTGACCCGAGGCCTGAAAACACATTGATTAAGGAAGAACTCCCACCTTCTTCTGATCATCAAAGTATTTTGGTTTCTCTATCAACCCGCTGTGTGTGGACAGGAACTGTTTGTGAGCGTTCACATCTCTTTCGTATCAAGTACTATGGCAACTTTGACAAACCCTTGGGCAGATATTTACGCGACCATCTTTTTGACCAGGTTATCTTCCCTTTTGTGATTTTATGCTAATATTTCTTTTGATTGATAAGTTGTCTCTATGACTGACACTAGCTTCTGTTGATATCAGAGTTATAGGTGCCGTTCTTGTGATATGCCTTCAGAAGCTCATGTTCATTGTTACACACATCGCCAGGGCAGTCTGACTATATCTGTTAGAAAGCTTCCAGAAATTCCTTTGCCAGGAGAACGGGATGGTAAGATCTGGATGTGGCATAGGTGCTTACGGTGTCCTCGCAATAATGCATTCCCTCCAGCAACTCGTAGAGTTATAATGTCTGATGCTGCATGGGGTTTATCTTTTGGTAAGTTTTTGGAGCTTAGCTTTTCAAATAATGCTGCTGCAAGTAGGGTAGCTAGCTGTGGCCATTCTCTTCACAGAGACTGCCTCCGATTTTATGGGTACATCATGCTTTACTCTTCACTCTTTCCTTTTTCTATCAAATTATCAACCATGACCTTGTATCCTCACTTCTCCATTCCAACTTGGACAGGCTTGGGAAAATGGTTGCGTGCTTCCGGTATGCATCAATTAATGTTCACTCTGTTTATCTGCCTCCTCCGAGGCTTGATTTCAATTATGAGCATCAGGAGTGGATACTAAAGGAAGCAAATGAGGTCTGTTGTGTATGACAAGCAGAGACTTTTCACCTCTTTTTGACAGTTGCTATTGTTCACATTATATTTTATTTTTGAGTAGATAATAATATAACTCCAATATAACAGGTGTCTGATGGGGCAGAACTTCTGTTCAATGAAATTG
Source organism: Elaeis guineensis (assembly GCF_000442705.2). Classification (NCBI taxonomy): domain Eukaryota; kingdom Viridiplantae; phylum Streptophyta; class Magnoliopsida; order Arecales; family Arecaceae; genus Elaeis; species Elaeis guineensis. The sequence continues at coordinate 70,169,637 of NC_026007.2, read as the reverse complement.
TCAATGCTCTGCACCAAATTGCAGAGAGAAAGAGTATTAATGGTAGCATGAAAGCACCAGAAATAAGACATCAGATTGTTGAACTTGAAGGAATTATGCGGAAGGAGAAATCTGAATTTGAGGTGATGTGCTCCCCCCCCCCCCCCCAACACCAACACAACAAAAAAAAAATCAATTTGCTGTTCACATTTGGATTGAGATTGTTGATTTGTTTTAGGGTTATCTGCGTAGAGTACTGAAAAAGGAGGCAAAGAAGGGGCAACCAGTCATTGATATTCTTGAGGTTAATAAGCTAAAGAGGCAGTTGATCTTTTATTCATATTTATGGGATCAGCGGTTGATATTTGCTGCTGGATCAGATGGTGGTCCTGATGAAGTTCTGAAGAGTTTCATGACAAGAGATAAGGAAAAGCTGACAGATATGAATCTAGGACTGAAGCCACAAAAAGGCTTTAATAGGTTGGACACTTTTCCTGGAGATTCCACAAACAATAAATTTCTTAATGGGAGGAACCATGCAGTTCACCATCAGGAGGATATCAATGATCATCATGTTCATTATTCTGGTCATCAAAGGAGATGTATAGAACTGGATTCTTCTCAAGGGAAACAAATCAAAACCCATCATTCTACCAGCACAAGTGCAAGTGAACAATCAATTCTTTTAGAAACTGGTCTTATCGGCCGTCGAACCCTATCCGATGGGCAGTTCCCAGTTCTGGTAAATCTATCAGACACGTTTGATGCAAAGTGGACAGGTGAAAATGGTCGTTTCCTTTTTCATGCAAGCTTGTTAGATTCATCAAAGTTGTTTGAAGCTGCTGTTGCTGCTGCTGCTGCTGCATCAGTTTCCAAGGATTCAGAAGAACGAAGTGGAGCTGAAGTAACTCAATCCTTTGCCTCTGCCTTGCTTACCAAGTTGGGAGACAGTGCTGAGGACTTCTCAATCTGGATTAGAATGCCTTTTCTGAACTTTTATCGTCCTTTCTACAGGAATATGGGAAGCACTCCTAGATTTAATGCTCTCAGTGAGTACAATCCTGTCTATGTTCCTTTGTTCCGGGAGTTAGAGTGTCAAAGTGGGGCAAGGTTTCTTCTTCCTGTTGGAGTCAACGACACAGTCATCCCAATTTATGATGATGAACCAACCACTATAATTTCTTATGCACTTGTCTCACCTGAATATCATATTCAGATTTCAGATGAGCGGGAGAGAACAAGGGATGGTGTGGAAACTTTGTTGCCACCCTATGAGTCAGGAAATTTTCATTTATCTAGGTCATTTGATGAAAGTACTTCTGAACCTTACAAAAGTTTTGGATCAATTGAGGATAGCATTTCATCTTTGTCTGGGAGCAGGGGCTCCGTAGCTTTGGATCCACTTATCTATACTAAAGGAATGCATGTCAAAGTTTCTTTTGCAGATGAGGGCCCACTTGGAAAAGTGAAATATACTGTGACATGTTATTATGCGAAATGCTTTGATGCTTTAAGGAGAACTTGCTGCCCATCTGAGTTTGATTTCATCAGGTCTCTCAGTCGTTGTAAAAAATGGGGAGCGCAGGGTGGTAAGAGCAATGTCTTTTTTGCAAAATCATTGGATGATAGGTTCATTATAAAACAAGTTACAAAAACAGAGCTAGAATCATTTATCAAGTTTGCTCCAGAATATTTTAAATACCTCTCAGAGTCGACAGGCACTAGAAGTCCCACATGCCTGGCGAAGATTCTGGGTATTTATCAGGTATATGCTGTTTTGAGCTTGTTCACTCTCATTGTTTGTTTTCTTAAAGTTTTTCCTTGTACTTTATTTTGTTTTATTAGTTATCTCATTTGGTAAATTTCTGATTTGTTAATGGCTTTTCATGCTTTACCTCAAGAACTTGGAGGCAAAGTAGTTTGGGATGAAGCAGACATATAGACCTTTTTTTGACTTGGATCCTGTTATGGCCCTGTAAGTTTGATGGATATTCTTGGTTGCATACTAGAGATCAAGTGTATCATATCATATAGTTCCTTCTATATGTTCGGTATTTTTTGTGCTTGTGGCAACACATATTCATCTTATTTTTGTACCAAACTACGAATTCTTAAGGATTTGAGATATGGCGAGGAACACCTTAAGAAGACTCAGATGCAGAAAAAATGGCTTGAACTTTCTCATGAAACTCCAAAATCAAAGTGTTGTAATTTTCAACCAAACCAATCGGAAAGTAAGGTGGATTTCAGGGCTTGGCTTAAACAATATGCAGGACCTAGTTCACTTGTCATTTTTTTCATTTCTTTCATTGACAAAATGTTTTCTCTAGATTATGAGACAAGCTGGAAGTATAGCAACATTATGTTCCCAAGACATTTAGAACAAGGCAAAGTTTCTGAGACGGGCCTAGCAGTCAAACTGTATTCTTATAAAGTTTTTGACTGCCATATGGTCTAAATTTCTATATTGTTACAATAAAATGATATTGTACACTATAAAATTTATTTTAGATTGAAACTTTTGAAATTGGAGTTGCAACCAGTAGAACTGCTGAAATTGCCAAAACCAAAATCATAGCTGAGCTTTAGAACCTCTACCAAAAAAAGATCTAAAAATTCGTGAAATGAATAATTATCTACTTTCTGTCTAGCCTATGATAGAAACTAGATGGTGGATCTGGAGTTAAATAACTCATACATGGTTAGATGTTATAGAATTTGTTAGTTACTTTTGCAGCAATTCATCTTGCAATAAACGAAGAGAGAACCTGATTGATCTCCTTCTTCTTTTTTCTTAAATGGAGTATGGGGATGGGGGATAGATACCTAGGCACTCAATGGAACTAAACTTATAGATCTCTGATAGGATAGGAGATAGGAATAGGACAGTACAAGGTGCTTATAAAGTGACTTAAATATTATTGTTTGAGGATCTGAAGAAGCAATTTTGATATTGCATAAGTTTTGTTACAAATTTTATTAATGTGTGCAAATTACTTGTATTTACTGCAAATATTTCAAAATTTGTGATCATTCTAGAGCTTCTATGTTTTACATACTCATCCATTTAGAGCTTCTGAAGGTTGAGGAGGCACAACTCTGTGTCTAGTGTGAGAACAGATGGTTATGAAGAAAGTTCTGGGGAGATCTTGTTTCTTTGTCATGGATGATTGTGGTTTTACAGATCATGGATGAATTGGAACAGCTCAGGGAAATGAAATTTGACGGAATGCAATTGGGAGATGAATGGAGATATAAACACCATGGATCTAAAGCCGGTCTGCATGGCATGCATGTTATGTACTGTTCTCAGGGTCTTACCAGCACATTGTACTGCTGCAATATTGGTTGCATTCCAATACTTTTCATGCACCCATCCCAATGTGTTCCAGGCATTTGCCTGCTCAGCATAGCACGATATGTACCATGGTGTCGCCAGGCCAGCATGCAACTGGCCTGTGATATTTAAATCCTTGATCAACCCAAATAAGAACAGGGTGTTTGATGAAGTTACAAGAACTAATCAAGTTGAAGGAAGCTGATAGAGTGGGAAGGATGGTTAAGAAACAAAAAATTGTTTGAAGGAGGTGCATATAGCTTAGGTTAGATACAAATAAATTCATCAGCGATTAACCCTGAAAAAGATGTTGAAAATATAAAATTTCACAATGCATGGCAATGTTTAGTAATATTTAACCAAGGTTGGAGGTATGAATCTTGCATAATCTAATAAAAAATTATATTAATAAGCTTATGTTTTTGGGGAAGTATGTACAAGTGTTTCCATCATTGGTTTTAAAATCCCTGTGGAAGTGCTTTTCATATAAGTCAGTTTCACTGTTTTTATATCCTACATTTTCATCTCCATTTCTCTAGGAGATGTAATTGCTTGCTTTACTCAAACTTTTTATGGCAGGTTACATCCAGGAACCTGAAGGGTGGAAAAGAACTGAGGATGGATGTGCTGGTTATGGAGAATCTCTTGTTTGGGCGAAACTTGACAAGGTTGTATGACCTAAAGGGATCTTCAAGGTCACGATACAATTCAGATTCAAGTGGTAACAATAAAGTACTTCTTGATCAGAACTTAATCGAGTCAATGCCAACTTCTCCGATTTTTGTGGGGAACAAGGCTAAGCGGTTGTTGGAGAGAGCTGTTTGGAATGATACTTCATTCCTTGCGGTGAGTAGAGAAACTGGCCCTGCTGTTTGTTAAATTATCAAGGTGGATGTAGCTTTTATTAAAAGAATCCTTTTCACGTTGACTACATCTTCATTTGTACTCCTAAGTTCAGTGCAATATTGCTAGACTGCTTCCTCTTGACACTGAGCATCACTTGTAGTAATCATCAAAAAGTTGCTGTTTCTCTGTGGAAATTGGTCATACCAGATTGATATCTTAAAATTTTTCCTCAAATTTTAACCATCTGATTTGAACTTCTAAGTAGAATTAAATTTTGTGTTGTCTTCAAATTTCTAGATTCTCTCTAATTATTTGAGTTTGGAATCACTTCAATGATCCTAGCTAGGGCATAACCAACTGGCTATGTACTCTTGGTAAATTATCACTGCAAGTTGATAATTTGCACCATGCAAAATGATCTATGACAATCAAAATTCTTATGAACAAAATCTTTTGAAAATTTTAGAGACTCATTTCCTATGCATCAAGTGATCACTAAACAACAGTTTTCAATAACAAAATACAAGATCTATTTGGAACTATGAGTAGGAAATATGCAAACCACTTGATTTCAATATCCATTTGTTCAAAGATATCTGGGACATGATCAACAGCATGGCTTATTGGCTTATATGGCTCGAAGTGCATTTTCGCATGGGGCATACTACATAGCCAATTAGTTATACCTTGAGAACATTAAAGCCATTCCTTCATGTGTTTCTTTTATGGTTTCAAAATTTGCTATTTTTGTGATATTATTCCACCTTATTTTTACTCCATTTCATTATGTCAAGAAATATCCATTTTCTAACCTTCTCTGGAGTTGCTGCTGAAATAAAAATTATTGCTCATGCTCAACTACAAGTTATTGGTCTCCTCCTCCTTGTTAAAGTTCAATTTGATCAGTGTCTAATATGTATGTCACTAATGATGTTGCAGTCTGTAAATGTAATGGATTACTCATTACTCGTCGGGATAGATGAGGAGAAGCATGAACTGGTACTTGGAATCATAGATTTCATGAGGCGGTATACATGGGACAAACACCTAGAGACGTGGGTGAAAGCTTCAGGAATTTTAGGTGGGCCAAAGAATGTGTCTCCAACTGTGATTTCACCCAAGCAATACAAAAAGCGTTTCAGGAAAGCCATGTCTGCATATTTTCTTGTGGTCCCGGATCAGTGGTCTCCTCCTACAATCATTCCCACCGAGTCACAGACCGTTGCCTGCCAAGATAATCAGCAGGATGATTCGGCCAAAACATAGGATGCTTTCAGTAAATTTCATGATGTAAGTATGGGAACGACCAATCTTTCTGGGGTTTCCTCATATATTACTCCTTTTCCCTCTTCTATTCTTTTTATATCCCTACAGTTAGTAGCTTTATTTGTATTCTTTTGAATATCTGTGAATAATTTTTTGAACATGTAGCACAGTACCAGTTACATACCAGAGAATATTGGCATACTGTTAGATAACCTACACATATGCAATACAGGAACTCATTTATGCTTCATCTTTGACCTTTATGTTGCTGTTGTATGCACTCTAGTTATTTTCTGTTCCCTCTCACTGATTTAGTGACCAGAACAAAGCCACAAAGTTATCTAGGACTCCTGACTTGGATGCTAGAAAGGCATCTTCTCTGGCTGCTCTCATCCCGGGACTGGATTCTTCCTTTGCTCTCCAATCACAAAAGCAATAAGCCCTCTGTCCCAATAGTGATCTCTTTAACCTTCCTCATCTTCTTCAAGACAAGCTAGCCTTTTTACTCATGGCTTCCTTGTTCTTTAGAAAAATTCTGCAAGTGTCCTTATGTCTGCTCGTTTTTGGGTCTTGGAATTCAGTGTTGCACCCTCTTACATAAAAAGATACAATTTTGTCCTTCTTTACGTTCTTCTTGTGCTATACTAAGTTGCCCCAACAATAAGTTTTCCTCAAATCCGATAATCTCCAACCAGTCCAAAGCTGTCTATGGTCATTCTTGATTGCCAACGAGATCCTAGAACTGAATTGACCAGCCTGCAAATTGAGTCTGAGGATGGACAGTTTAATAGTAAGTGATCAATGTTCGCGGATCCTGATTTATAATAGAGAGCAATTAAAATCTCCCACTAAAGAGGCAGGCGATGAGCCTGTAAAAAAGAGAGGCAGGAATTATACAGACTATTCTCGGCAATGAGGAAGCACCATAGGTTATTGTGATAGGCGAAGGTTGGAGAGGATAACTTCTTGAAATCAGGCAAAAAAGAAGAGTTCAAAGATGTCATCGCATGGACATATCATGATCTTACTAAAAGGCATAACCCATTTTTCCTTTTTATTTTCAAAGAAAAATCATATGCAGGAGTTCAAGCGCCAATCCTGTGAAACAAATGCCTAGACAAATGAAGCCGAAGTATGTTGAGCTTGTATGTAAAAGAGAAAAGGAGATTCAATGAATGCTGAGTGTAGGTATCATATTCACAATTAGCATGAGCTATTAGGTGTCCCTAAATAGCTCTTAATGAAAATGATTAGAGTTTTATCTGCATGGACCTTAGAGAACTTAACAAAATTAAGAAGGATCCATGCCTTCCTTTTATTGCTTAAAGATGTGATCTTAGAAGAGGGAATGACATGGATGATGCATGTGATAGGTTATTCTAGAATCGACAATCATATCAACAAAGAGGATAAGTTACCACCTGTGTCATGTCATCTTGGATTTAGGCCTACAACTGGATATCAAGTAGTCCAATTTTTCATTCAGAAATTCTCTGGTGTTGAGCTTTTTGGTCGCTAACCACATGAAGATTTTGTATTTTTCTAAGATGGAATGCAGGTTCCATTGGACAAGTAACACCACCATGATTTAAAAATCTGCAGGAGTTTAAAGTATATGATTCAATTGAGAAGAATGAAGAATCCATTTAATCCCTTCAACTCAAATCTCTCACAAATTACTGAAAAGAGAAAAAAATTGGTGAAAGTAGGATTTATGTTTTTTTTTTTGTTATTGATGATTCATAAACTAAGATGCATAGTCTTTATTTCTAATTAGTAAGGTCCGTCTTTGTATAATTCAGATCCTAGTTCAAATAGGACTAGCTTTCCCAAAATTGACATGACTAGTGGCAATAAATATGAAAAGCTAAAACTTACATGAGATAGATCTTGACTCTTAAATTGGTTTATTTTTTATTGCTCTACCTAATTCTTCCTAAATTGAAAGAATTGCCAAGTCAACATTTTTCTAAAAAAAAAAAATGGTTTGGTCAGCTCGTTTTGGGATTCATATGATGGAATTTAGGCTTAATTATTAGCTACACTATCCATTTTTAGGACATGGTTGCACGTCATGGACCTTGAAAAGTTATTCAATTTGTTTTTAAAAAAGATCATATTGGTTGGATGTCATATAGCCGAGTTATATTTTTTAGAAATTTAACATGTCACTCAACTTTCTGATGTGATGAATCTCATTCTTAGACCTTAGCCAACCTTATCTGTAGTGTTCATATCGAATTTAATGATCCTCCTAAATCAGTATATTTTGTTTACCATCCAACTATAATGACCAACTTTAGCCTCCTTGTTAGCTATGGTAGAATAGAGCTTAGGATATAGGGAGGAAAGATTATAATCTCCTGGCCAAAAATAATAAAGAAAGAAAGAAAGAAAGAAAGAGTAGTTTAGTTTTACGTCAAGATACCTGATTGGCTAGGCAGTCTCTTATATAATCTTATCGTCATATCATTTTTTCATTGTTATAATCTCTCCAGCCTTGTCTCCTTGTTTACCTCTACTCAGGTACTTCATAGAGAATTAAAGATTGGTCTGTCTTCTACCAACTAGAATTGAAGTCTGGAGCCTTTTCTATGTTGATTTTGCTGTGTGTATTCATGAACTAAGTTTATTACTATGAACACAAACTACATCAACAGATAGCCACGCCTGCGCGTTGACAAGTGAACATTCTTAGAATGATTTTGGTCCTGCTATTCATTTGCTCCATCCATATCCTTTCTGAATTCATTCATTGCAAGCTGATCATCTTTATCATTCATTCGATTTGTCATATGACTTGCACATTGCCCAAATTTCTATTAAAATTGCTCACATTGGCTCTGCTATTAGTAAGACTCGGTGTCCTAACTTCGAAATCAGGTCTGTGTGTACAATGTGAAGTTGCATGGCTTTATCATCGACCTCCTTACAAGAGTTGTGATGGGATCCGATGTGTTAGTGCTAGTATGATCACACCCAACCTCCTTTCAACAGTTGAGCTATACTGATTTTAGGGATAGAAATAGCCGAGGATGCTTTCAAGAAGCCATCAACTTAAACCTAATTTGATTATGGTTGAGATAAAACAAGAGGACCAAAAATTTCCTGCTATTTATTTTGTATGGACCAAAACTTGACGCGTCAAGTTAATTATTGTCAAATTAAAAAATATCTTTTTCTTTTGAAAAATTGGGGGGTTGCTTTAGTGGAAAACTGGTGCTAGTAGTGGAATTGCTTTGGTTGAAAAACGGTGCAAGCCTTTGAATATGTACCATGATGTGAGCTTCGCAACTATCTCTTTGTAGATATTGGAAAATAAATATTTGGCTTAGATGATGTCGCTACAGTGGAAATAAATAATGGAGGTTCCAAGAGCAGACATGGAACTTTTTTAAGAAAAAAGAAAAAAAGAAAAGAGAGAGAGAGAGAGAGAGAGAGAGAAGAGGCCTCACATACCTTCTGTGCAAGGCCTTTCATAGCCACTGTGACAGATCACCAACGCTTCCATTGTGATCACACATACAATAATTCAAAAATTCTACAACATCTTATCAAGATTTAAACTTCGGATTTCATTCATGCAGTGGGGTAGAGATATTGATCATTATATGCACCCAAACCAGGATGGTTGGACCAAGCTCATTTCGAACGTCAGAACTTGGAGCTTGGCGTTGTAATTTCCCTTTCCTCTAGCTAGTTTTTCTAACCTTCATCATGAAGCTTAGAACGTGGTTCTAAATAATGACATTTTTGACAATTTCAGCACTTCATCAATGTGCTACCTAATATATAGGACCACATGTAAACTAACATGGAGGACCACATATTAAAATAACGTCGATCCCTCAAAGAGAAAAATCCTATGGTAACTAAGCCTAAATTATTAAAGGTCAAAAGAATGGATCACTAAAGGAGTTTGTGCTGCGCGTGCAAAGCTGACCGCCAAGCCTTAGGGGACCAAAAAAGGTCTAAAGTAGAAGAATGTTTCCTCTTAGTTCTCTCCCCTCATTAGCACACAGGGAAGCCTGTGCAATGATCATTATTATTGTTATGCTTCGTTTAGACTTGATTGTGTCCCTTGATACATGTTAGGCTGAGAGAACCTTTCTCCTTCCCCAAGATAAAAGAGTGCACCACCTTTGTGAAAGCCAAGGAGGAGCCATCTCCAGCTCCTCTCACGTGCAGTACACCACGTAGTGCTGCACGAGTTACCTCATTGCACTCTTCCTTTTTCTTCCTTTGGATGATGTAGCAAATGGCTGAGAGGATAACTTTGTGTGATGTAAATATTAGCATCAGTTTGGGTGGGGGCGTGCATCTTTAATGCTAACAAGATCAAAATAGGATTTGATGCTGGGGCTTATTTATGTTTTATGATTTGTAGCATTGTATTTGTTTCTTTGTTGTGATATGTATGAAGTCTTCTCGAGGCATGATATTTAATATTCTTAGGATCATTCTTTACTAAATATTGGGAGCTAGTCAAATACACGCAATCATAGGATTTTAACAAAAACTTCGATCCAAAGATAGGGAATAAAGTTCCATGAGAGGTAGCAAGTAGTAATTTTCTGATTAAATGGTGATTGGACACCTGGGCATCCTATGGAGTGAAAAATATTTGCTTGTTCGAATTTCTTTTTTCAATTTCTTATTATTGATATTTCCCAGAAGGGGCCTGATCCATGTACGTAGAATTGTTCTGGGAAAGAGGGATTGGGCCTATTTATTTTTTACCAGGATATCTTACAATGTCCAGTCCAAGATGTTCAAGTGTGATTAAGGATAATTCTTTAAGCATGATTTTTTGGAGAAAATTTAAGTATGAAAACAAAGAGAAGAGTCGAGTGCGTTATGTATTATTTATATCCATGGTTCTTTGCCCCATAGTTAATTCGCATAAACTTTCTCTTCCCTTTTTTGCAAGGATTATTTGCAAAGCTTGTTATTTGTAATAAATATTATGTTAGCATGTGAAATATCTTGAGAATATGTAGTTTATGCTGCTTGCATTAACATTGACTGGTCACCAACATATTATCTCTCTCTCTCTCTCTCTCTCTCTCTCTCTCTATATATATATATATATATAATATATATATATATATATGACAAACAGTCTTGGACAATTCTTTTTCTAATACTTAGTTCCAACAAGGTTAGGTGTAATCTGCACTAGCTGGTAGGACGTGCAACGATGGTCACATGTAATAGTAGTAGCTACTAGCCAACCATTGGAAACTAGTGATTAGTCCCAATCAACTCTCCTTTGCGTGGTCCACTTTCTAAAATGGTACCAATAGCCTTGTAAGATTACAGTCGGTGGACCTAATCTCATTTATCTACAATGAGTACAAGTTGGTACAATTCCAAGAACAACTTAATAAAAAAAAACAAAACAAAACAAATAACAAGCAGGCAAACAATATAAAACTTCAACATGGTTCACCTAAAAACCTCACTACATTCATAAGGTGAGCAAGAAATCTACCGCAATATTGAAAGTGCAATGCTTCTTACAAGCTAGTATCCATGGAGAGAAAATAGTCCAATGAATAATACAAGAAAGACTAATTTAAGAGCAGGCCTTGCCCAAAAATCTTCCATAGAAAAAGGGTATGTCACCTGAGAGACTAACTAGATGTTTAGACCCGAGATATGGATTAAAAATAATATTTTATATATATATATATATATATTCTTTGGGTTTGGTAAAGTAGTTTCACAAGAAATATTTGTTAAGGATGTAGGGAGGGGCTACCCCTATTCCATAGCCCAAAATTGGTTGCGAGTTTCACAGTCTCACCAACCCAGAGAAGAGAGAAGAAAAGCTGATTTGCCGACTTCATTTCCACAGGCTAATTGCTCGGTCGCAAGGAGCTACGTTGGGCCCGAGAAAATATGCTTGACTGAGACTGTGGGGTCTTCCTCAAACCTCATGGAATTAGAGGGGAAAAAGGTTTCATGTGTTCCCGTTTTGTGGCATAAAGCTGAACCCTGCTCATGCTAAGTAGGCTTTAAGGCATCTGAACTTAGGCTCTCTTTGGTCACTTTCGCTTGTGTCTTTATTTGCATGTTGAGAAAGTGACTCGGAAGCTGTGGTTATGTCCGGTCATATATCCTTGTAATACAAGCAACTTCCTTTTCCAAACACATCAGAGTGATTTGATTTTTTTCTTTTTTTTTTTGGAAGAGGTACATCAGAGTGATCTTAAAAATGTTGCCAAGGCCTTTGCTTTAAAAAGAAAGATATCTTGCTATTCCTACACTTTGATTGATTGATTGATGAATGAAGTGCAACATATGGTCTTTAGAAATGCAATCCCTATCTGTATACTGAAAATCCAATTGTTAATTAGTTGTATTCAGTTCTTCTTTCTGAAAAATCTTAATGCTAATTCTGATACCACAAGCTTCTAGCCACATTAGACAAAGTTGAGGTTTGGAGATTTTCTTATATTTTTTCCAATCCAATAGTAATTTCAACTTATCTCATAAATATATTGCTAATTATTGGATGTTATCCATGGTAAACTAGTACTGTCTCCTCAGTAGACCATGAGTCCATGACCATCTATCTACTTGAATTGGAGGACATAGGTCATTAAAGAAAGGCTGTTGATCCCGCTTACTGATTTTATTATTCTAATCATGTGGAATCAATTTATCCTAGATATTTATGATTTTTTAAATAAATATAAATGTAACTAAAGATGTATTATGCTCTTATTGGTCCAAGTCTGGCTTCTACTTGCATATGAGAGTAAATCAGGTGTTTTATGTATCTTGTCAATGTGCTATCATTAGCTAGTGATCCTGGATAAAGATTTTATCATTGTAATGAGGTGGAATCAATGAATCCTAGCTATTAACATTTGTTTTAAAGATATAAAATGTAAATTAGACTTATTATGCTCTTATTAATCCTGGTCTGGTTTCCACTTGTTCATGGACCGAATCGCTTGTTGTATGTATTTTGTCAATGTGATATCATCCATTATTGGACTTGGTTTGCAACTTTTGGTCATGAGTGCAAGGTAGAGCAAACAAATCAAGTATGGACCTCTCTCTCTTTGCTAAACTCAATTTGCTTCTTGACTTCTAGCAGAGGGTCATGGTTTCAATGATGTCATCGTTCACAAATAATTACTCTGCCTCAAACCTTTTAGGTCATTATTTCAATAATTGAAGACCATTATTATGCATCATACACGAAGAAAAGCCAAATGAATAATAACTTGAATGATAATATTACTATGTTATAGTATATTTTAAATCATATTGTGCATTCACCCATAGCATGCCACCCCTCCCCACCTATCTCTTTCACGGTGTCTCCCATGTCCAAGTTCTCTCAATGTCACTGGAGTTTGGTGTATATTGCTTCATGATTTCTTCTTTCCAAAGCCTCATCAGAAGATCCATACCTTTCTCATATGGATTTTCTTATTTATTCTTCTGCCACTCTTTAAACAATTGCTTGCAGCATCTTTAAAGTTTAGTTTGGTAACACTAAAGTTGCATTGTATATGCTTTCTCTACCTTTTATTTAGTTTATAGTGCACATCGTTCTCTCTTCTGATATGAATGCAATTGTTCTTGTTTGCAACTTATTTCCTAGAAATGGTTATATTTTTTACGGATTGAAGACTGAATTAATCCAATAAATAGAGAGTTTATAATTTGCAAAAATTAGGCGTATGTTGGGACTATATATGTTGAAAATACTGAAATGACGAAGGGGAGGTATGTTACAATATGGAGAAAGATTAACTAATAATAGTTTATACTTTTGCTATATTTTATGAATTATTATTTGGAAGAAACTTCGGTTATAATTAGGGATTTTTTGACTATGATGTGCTCTTTGCATGTGGCTTACTAATGATTTCAGGCTATTTTTTTAAAAGAAAATCTCAAACTTTGATGCTAGCATCTCATGGTTAACATTATATCATGCATAAGTATGGTCTTAGTAAGATAATATAGTCATAATAATATTGTAGAGACAAACCCTTATGTTATTTCTCTCACCAAATCTTTGTAATGGAGTCCTCAATTGCATATACCCTTCCCTCCTTTAACAGAAGATAAAAAAAGAGGAAAAATAAAAAAAATATAGATTTTAAACTAGATGATATGAAGATAAATAGGGTGAACAATTAATAAGAAGATATGGAGAAACTCTATTTAGGTTCAAAAGTTATGCATTAAGTGTTATAGTGCCTCCTACATTGGAACCCTGGTCATCCCTGCTCAAGGATAAGCATCCACCAAGGAGAGGCAATAAGATGAGTTAGGAAGAAACATTAACAACAAAATAGACTCATCATATGAATTACATGAAAGCATGCAGAAGATGGCATCGTCGTCGATGGATGATAAAGTAGTTTATAAATGCAGTTTAGGGAAGAAGAAATAAAATATGCTTACGACTCAATGTCGAAAGAAGGCACTGGCCAACCTATTAAGAGAGATTCATGGTGGTTGCATTAGAAATTTGAGAGAATCCCATCTTAGTTAGGTTTGCAGAGTTTTGAGTATCAAAGAAGGTATTTGAATCTTCTATGATCTCCCCTAGATGACCTCCCGGTGATCAGCCCATGTGATGATGATGATGGACCACATAAGATATGTAGAGGCAAACCAATAAAAATGCATGGTCCTCATTCTATGCACTGTTTGATTCCTATCCATTGAACCAATCCCCATGCGGCCATGCTGTAGTGGCCACAGGCTATCCAAGCACTTGGAAAAAGCTTTCCTCACTTTGGAGTCTAAAATTGCCTGTCGGACTTATCAGCTAAACAAATCCAACAAAGGATAAATGCTAAATGTGTTACGGCCATCGTGATCAATCATATATCTGACATGGTAGGAATGCATCGGTATAATTCATAAAAAAATTAGCATAATTCATCGGGATAAAACTATTAATACTATATGCAATTTAAATATATTATGAAGTAAAAATATCAACCTTCATAAATTTTTGTGTACACTTGTCACAATTCAGAACCTCATCTAAAAAAGCCGATAAGATCATTTAATCCATGCCATTCTCGTTAGCTTAAAGATCTAAAAATATTCAAAAACCACAAATATCATAATCAATTAGAGATCAATTTTAATAAATCTATATTGTAATATCCTCTAGTCTGTACATATTATAAATCAGATCGGATCGATACTATATATTATAATTCAAAATTTTTTAAAAAAATTAATCAAAAAATATTATTTAAATTTTTTAATTTATATAAGTATCAAAAGTCTCCTCACCGAACAATCAATATGGAAGTAAATAATCCTCGTAATATTAATAGGTATTGATGGCATTACTGGGTCTACAAATCTGGTGCATGGTATATGCAGCCTAAAATGCAAACTAAAATTTCACTTTATATGATTAACTAGATAGATTATATAATGATGCTACATAAATCTTAAATTTGTTATGCGCAAAAATTATAATCATAAAGAATTGGGCCCAGTGTCAGCCTCCAGGTAGCAATCGGAGGCTGATTGGAGGAGATTATCCCAAGTCCAGCATGATGGAGGTGTTGAAAATTTTGCAAAGCGCGGGGCAGGAACTGACAGCGAGGATGTGGCATCGAGATCTCTGCGACGGAAGGAATGGTCGTGTTGAGAGGCCGAACGTTTCAACGACACCCACAAAAAAGACATCGGAATTAACGGCTTTTTTTTCCCCACCAAACAAATATATATATATTTTTTATCCTCATTTTTTCTATTCTTCCTCCTGGGATTTATCACTCTCTCCTCTGCTGCCCCATGAGCCATTTTGACTTGTGCTAAAGCTAAAGGCTATGATGCGACAACCCCCACGAGAGAGAGAAGGAGAGCTGAGAGAGATTCTCTCTACGAGGAGAACAGAGAGACAGTGAGAGGGCATTGTATTTGTTTTGTATGGTGTTGTTGGCTTTTGCTTTACAAAGGTCAGCCACAATTCTCCCACCCTCCCCAACCCTTTGACATGTGCCTCTGTGTGTGTGTGTGTGTGTTTGTGCATCAGACAATGGTGCAGCCTCTCCTTTTCTTTTCTCTCTCTTTCCTCTTTCCATCTTTCTCCTCTGGCTCCCTTGGCTTGTTCTCTTTTCCTTTGATTTTGTACATGCAACCTTTTCTTTTTACATCCTCAGTTTGTTATTTTAAAAATAATATCCTCATCTTTAGCTATGGAATTATAAATATAGTTGCCAATATGCGCCTATGTATATAGAAAGCAAGAGATTTCATGCCACTAAAATCATTTCAGATGATTAAACAATGTTATAATTCACATCCTAAGATAATTGCATGCGGATGCCGATCGGCGCCATGAGGTGTAGAGCATCATCAGTTTTTGCATGTCAGAGCTGGTAGCTAAAATTCATGCTCTATGAAATCATGAAGTGAGCTAGATTATTTTCCAGTAAGAAATGATTAAAAACAGAATGTAACTAATGCTCTCCCTATGTTTCAGTGGAGATAAACAACTTTAATGGATGTCACAAAATATTTTTATATGGTTATAGATGCAAAGGTCCAGAAGCTATGGCATAGGTCGAGATTAGAGATTAGAGAAGACTAAAGAATGTAATCGATATCCTTTCCTAGTGCTTTTGAAGTTAATTGCCTGATACATGTAAAAGGAAAATGGACCAACTGTGCCCTATATCTTAATTACTCCCAGCCAGTGATCTTTGATTGCAATGATCCTTCCTAGATAAGTCCAAGAGCATTTGGTTGCATTGTTCAACAAAGAAATGAGTGGAGCAATTAAATTGTTATTTAAGGCTATCTATACCATTTTTGTTTCTGTTCAAGTGTGAAAACCAATGGAATAGTAAAGAGGAAAAGAAGTCACATTCTCCATTAATATAATAATCTAAATGTTAGCACTCATAAGATGCCCGTAGAACTCTACTATAAATAAATTATTAACTAAATATGTGAGTTAGTGAATGACAGGCCCGTTGGATCCTTTCTTTCCGTCGTTATTATACTTTAGAACCAGATTCAGCTTCTACTATAGGGAATAAGAGGAAGGATTAAAACATGTGGTTAATTAACCTGTTTTTTCTTCCTTTTGTTTAGTAATTATCATAGGAATTTATGATATGATTCCTTGTGATGAGGTGAAACCTACAGTTTGTTTTCCATGACATGCTTTGATGATTCTTTTTTCTTCCCGCACTCACCTAGCATCCGTTAATATTGTTAAATCTCCAACTAACATCAGCTTTAAAGAAAGATTAATTAAAGTTGAAGCACAATTCAAATATCTTAAAGTGTAACCATGCCTCTAGTCAAATTCGTAGAAAGATGCAGCCATTTATCCCAAAGGTGGTCATAAATATTTGCCAGTAAGTCGTTCACAAATGTTGTGTGCGTAGAAAAGGACAAGGGTTTTAAGTCCATAAAAATAATTATCAATGGATGTTCATAATAAATAACTTCTTTTGTAGAATAATTTGACAATTAGGCACCGACAATCAAGTAATCTATGATTTAGTTTAAATCTGGTGGACGATTACCAACCAATTTATTTGTTAGTGTGAAGGAATAATTGAAGAACTTATATTATCTGATGGTGGTGATGCCTATTTTATATTTATCTTTTTTATCTTCATGAGTACTAGATATAATAAATGTTTAATACTCCAATGGATATTCCTAATGTTCTTCTTTGGTCATTTTCCTTTCAATGAATTGCTCTTTGGATGCACATTTTTTTTAAAAAAAAAAGTATTCAAACATGTGATTGAGGAAAAAAAAAGAAGATGATGTCATTGGTCTAAGCAAGCAAACATAAGAGATAATAATTTACAAAATCAATTTTACAATGGCATCATAATGTTACGAAGAAAATAAACCATATTAAAACATTCTTATGTTAATATACCATCCCAATTCTTATGTGATTAAAATATGTGAACCCAAGCTTCTAGCCGGACAGGCGTAGGATAGAAAAAAAATATTATACTATAAACTAACTATAAAAACCTTACGAAAAGAACGAAAGAATAAACAAATAAAAAAACTATTTCTGAAAGAGAAAGAATAGTTTATTTTTGGATACCCATGGCTGGTCAGTGTCAGCGGCCAGTCACATGCACTTCTCTGCCCGGGCCCAAAGGCCTAAACAGACCACCCCCCCTCCTCTCTCTACCTCTTTCTCTCTCCTATGGCCTGGAAGGACCCCCCCCTCCTCTCTCTAGCTCTTTCTCTCTCCTCTGGGTGGTAGCTTTGGGTTGCGGCTCTTCTATTTAGCTTTTCCTCCCCCCTCGGCACTCCTCACTGTCAACGCAAACAAAAAGAGCTCCTCACGAAGTTTCCTCCCTCTCTCTCTCTCTCTCGCCATTACAAAAGGGGGAGGACAGCCCAGTTCTCTTCTCTTTATCGCTTCGCCTGTGCCCCTGGACGTCCATCACACAAGGTGCATACTTGGGTCCTTCTCCATTGCTCGTTTTCCTCTGTTCTCTGGGTGCAAACACTTGTTTTGTTGGTCCAAAGAAGTGTTTTTTTGTGTGACTGCTTGCTTCTGGGCGGTGACTTTTGGGGATATGGGGGTTCAGAACTTGGTTTTTAGGTTTGTGGGAGGTTAAAATGGGTTGGAGGTGAGAAGGATGTGAAAAAAGAAGGATTTTTTCTTCTCCATCCTTTTCTTTGACACTTATCTGCTACTCATGGGCATTTTCGAGTGGAGAAGTGCTTGTTTCTGAGTAAGGGGCTCTGGGATTTTAGCTTAAAAGAATGATCTTGGGAAGTTTGGCAGCATGGGTCTTTAGTTCTGCTTTTGCTGCTTGGCATTAAAGATGTAATTTTTGCTCCTCTTGCACTGTGAGAATGGTGTATCTGTCTGATGGGAATTTGGGTTTTTATAATGAGAAGGACTTTGGGGTGGTCTTGTGGGTTCCTTGAAGATCTGGAATGTTGATGTGCATTTCTATAGTTTCTTTCTTTTTTCCAATAGAGAAGGTTTCTATAAGAAAGTATGTTCAGCATTTTTAGTTGATTTATCTCAGTTTCGGATGTCAAGCATATGGTAATACGTTCAGGTTTATTGCTTAAAAATGTGATTTTGGATGGTCTTGGTGACCTATATTTTGTTCTCCAAAAATTTTGGAACTTAATGCCAAAATTGGATTTTAATGACACTTTCTCTGATTTAGATTGTTGTGTTGATATTTCTGTGCAAAGAGGATAATGTTACAGGTTTGGAAAGCTTTTTTTTTTTCGTTCTTGTTCATGTTTGAATACAGATTTGTCAATTTCTTTGATATTCTTTGAGGTTTCTCTGTAAAAGGTTTAAGAAGATGAAGGAAAACTATCTGCTTTTTCCGTATTTGTTTCCCTATCTGCTGAAACTATAAGTCTGGAATATTTTGATGCTTTTATCATTTATTCCTTCTTTGTGGGTATCTAAGTGGGGCTTCTTGTACTTAGCCTGGACTCTTTAGATTTCATGTTCTTTGATACCTAGGTTCTTCTTGCTCCTGGGGAAGGTGTTGTTGGGCTTCTTCATTTGTGCGTTCTGCTGTGAATAGTAAATTCGCAGCAGCAACTGGATTTTTATTGAATTTTCGAATTTGGTTTGGATTTAATTCACTGCAGAGCAGACGTTCTCGTTGTTCCAAATCTAGTGATCAGATCAATTTAGTATTTTTCTCCTCTTTCCAATCTTAATTTTGTCCAATATTTTTGTTGATGGTTAAGCAAGTTGCTCCTCATGACTAACAGATCACTTGCTCCCTCTTGTTCCTCTGCAGATCTTTCTCCACAACTTCTGAAAATGGAGCAAAAGTTGAGTCCTTTTGCAGGGAAAACCAGGAAGAGAAAGGCGCCAGACGACGCTTATTTGGGCTCTGCCTTCTCCTTAGATGAGCTGAATCAAGACCTGCTCGAAAGGGTCCTTTCCTGGCTTCCTT
Source organism: Elaeis guineensis (assembly GCF_000442705.2). Taxonomy (NCBI): domain Eukaryota; kingdom Viridiplantae; phylum Streptophyta; class Magnoliopsida; order Arecales; family Arecaceae; genus Elaeis; species Elaeis guineensis. The sequence continues at coordinate 70,150,272 of NC_026007.2, read as the reverse complement.
CCTCGAGCTTCTTTCGTCTTCGTTCGGTGTGTAAAAGATGGAATTCTGTTGCGACCTCTGCAACTTTTCAGCTTGCCTGCTCCCGGATACCCTTCCGAGACCCATGGTTTCTCATGGTTGATCAAGATCTAGACCAGTCTATCGTCTTCGACCCCGCCGAAGCCAACTGGAAAAATCTAAACCATCCGGCTTACCTCCAACAAAGACATGGTTGCAAGCCCATCCCTGTTGCATCATCTGGTGGTTTGGTCTGTTACCGCACCGAGTCTGGCAACTTGATTGTGTGCAATCCAGTCACCGGTGCCTGCCGCGAGCTCCCTCCGGTGGGCCAGTCTAGCGAAAGCCAGACCCTCCATGCTATCACCATGTACTCCTCTCCAAAAGATCCAGCTTCTTATAGAATTGTACTTGTCTCGGGTGAATTCTCAAGCCTCTCTTTCAGAGTCTTCGACTCCACGAAGAACATGTGGGAAGATGAAGTTCTGTTGGTTCAGAAAGCTGAGAATTCCTTGGAATCTAACATGTCCGGTGACGAGACGGTGTATTTTCTTAGCAAAGCTGGAGACGTCATTGCCACCAACATGCAGAGGAGCCCATCTAAGCAATACTCATCAGTTCTGACCATGGATAATGGAGAGGAAGTGGTCTATTTCCTTAGCCAATCAGGGACCATTGTGACCTGCAATCTTGCTCGGAAGACCTTTTCCGAGCACCCAAGATTGCTGCCCATCTTTTCCGAGTACTCTATCGATGTGGTCGAGTGCAAGGGGGAGATGTTAGTAGTCATTCTGTCAGAGTTCCTGGAGACTGCAAGCTTGAGAGTCTGGAAGTTCTCCAAGGGAGACCGCTCTTGGCGGCAGGTCGCAGCAATGCCGCCATCGATGTCTCACGAATTCTATGGGAAAAGGGTCGACATAAACTGCATTGGCAGTGGGGATATGATCTTCATATGCATCAATTCCGGCGACTTCAGCACCTATGTCATGTGTAATGTGGTGGCCAATGAGTGGAATGAGCTGCCCAAGTGTTTTGTAAATGGCCAGGCCAAGGAGTTCCTGTCTGCCTTCTCTTTTGAGCCAAGGGTGGAGGCTTCTGTCTGAATGTCTGGAGAAGTTTGTCTGGCTGTTTGTGTCTTGAGTTATGGTTTGAGATATTATCACAAGCTTTCATTTGTTGTTGTACAATGGCCTGAGGCAGAAAAGATCATCCATTGTGTATGTATCTGTGTTTGAATAGTTCCCATCTTTCATGTCCAAGGGAGTGTTCATGCTAGTAGAATCTCTTTAACAGCTTTTTTTCCGAGGAGGAAAAGCTAGCACTTGCTTTGGAAGGCAGCAGGGTTTCCACCAAGGCATTGGCAGGTACAGTTTAAAGTCATAAGTAGAATCAATGTGGGGATTTCCTCTGTGTCATTCCTCCTGGCAGTGCGGGAATTACTTGAGTGAGAGATGTCTCAGTTGGCACTGAAAACTGAAAAGCGGCTACGGATTGTGATTTCAGGCACAATGTGTTGGTCAGTGGAAGACCTGCAATGGAGAAATTATGAGGTGGACCAAAATTATTAGAGGGTTTTTGACTGGAAGCTGCTTCCACTGTGTGTAACTTTTTTTCTTTTCTTTTTATATGACAGATGCCTTTTTGAATAGAAGTGTTCTGGATCCTTGTCATGCTAACATATCCGCCTATCCTGCTTTGATCTGATAGTTCAAAAATTGTGTAACTTGTAATCAAAATTTTATAAATGATTTTCAGAATTTGTTTTTTCTGTAAAACTATTTGTTCTAAATAATGGAGTTTGGTTTCACAAATTTGTGCATTTGATCTTTAAAACTTATATAGTATTTATCACATAGTTGCGCGAGCATGACAGATTGCGTATGCTAGCAAGATTGGGACTAAAGTGGTGTCCTGTTTAATGGCAAAAGAAAGTCTCATCTCGTTGGAATGGGAAAAAAAAAAAAAAGATAAGGATTGGAGTTGCAATGAATCTTAATTTTGCAAAAAATTTCAAAAATTTTTAATGGGAAAATATTCTGACGGATTTCCTTCCATCCTTTGATACTCATGGATGCTGTTTTCAATGCTTTACTCATTCAACTTTAGGCTCCATCTAGTTGTAACTCAACCCAGCAATAGCACTCCATACAAATATATTGTTATTATTATAGTTGTTGTTCTTATTGCTGCTGCTGTGGATGTGACCCACCGATCAAATAGATCTCTTTCATTAGGGTGCACCTATGGCGACTTGATGAAGTCGCACTAAATATGGATCCAGAGCCACTGACTCGACTACTCATGTAGATAAAACCTGTGACGGACATTCACGACTAACAATCTTCATCTGAATGTTGACTGACCGAGTTTCTCCCTCATTAAATGGCCAAAACGTAGCCCAAAGATCTAAAGACCTAACAAACTTATAGATTTCAGCTAATAACGTAGGGGCTCAACCTCCATATAAAAGAGGTACGAAAGAGATTCTAAAGTAAACAAGCTAAATTAGGAGGAGAATTAGGAGAAAAGTACTCTATCCTTCGACATCCTTTTTGTTTTTCCTCTACTATTTTCAAAGCTCCGACTAACTTAAGTATTGGAGGATCTCTGTCCGAACACTCCGACGAATATGCACTTTCTTTGCAGGTTCTCTTTGGCATCTTAAATCTCGGACGACATCTAGTTCCAACCACATCAGCACCCTCCTAAAATTTTGCAGCAATAATTATTATTATTATTATCATCATGATCATCTCAACTTGTACAGAGCCCATAGGCTATTTAAAGAAGAGGACCAACTTAGCCTTTGATTGATAAATTTAAAATTAAAGTATGGACCGCCATAACATCTCTTGTTGTCATCTTAGGAAGAAAAATGCTAGTTTCTAGTTGACTGTAAAAATTGAAAAAAAAAAAATTGGTAATTCACCTAGCAGAAAAAAAAATAAAGATACCGTTTATTTAAAAAAAAAAATATTTAAGCCCGTCTATTTCTCATTAAATTTACTTTTTGGTTTGGTGAGCATTAAATTTGCTTTTCAATACAAAGAAACTATATAACAAACCCACTTTTTTCTCTCACTCTCACGACAACCTAACAGAAGCTAAATGTGCAGGGGTGCACGTGTGCGTACGCATGTGTACATGCCCAAGACTTAACCCAAGCTAACTCGATGAGGCCCACGTCAAGAAGCAAGCTTGGGTCGTTCACAGGACATTCAAGTAGTTTCACTCTCTAACAAAAAAAAACAACGGAAAACAGTAGCAAAATAACAATGTTTGTTTTTGTTTAGATGCCGGTCTCAGTAAAACAATAATATTTGAAATATCATGGAAATTTGAATTGAAAAAAAAAAAACATTTTGGTGAAATAATGAAATGGTAAAATGATAGTTCCTATTACCATTATGTAACAGTAATGCAATAATGTGGGACAATTATGTATATATAAAATTAAAAGGGACTCCGTGAAACCAGCGTAGTGATCATTATTTAGAACCATAACTTTGTGTAATGCAATTATATGTGTGTTTGCATATATCTATATATAGACAACCACATCTAAACTACCACAGTTTTCTTCGTTCAAAAATGTGGAAATCATTATTAACGTATTAATGACTTTTGGTTGTAGTTTCTACTATACATAACTTGTTGTTTTAGATGAGGTCCTGAATTGTTACAAATGGTATTCAAGCAATCTTATTTTATAACTTATGTTAGCTAGCATGGGGCTGATCATGGTCAATCGTGATGTTTATAATTGGATTTGACTACGTATAGAACCTGGTCCTAGAAGTTAAGTGATAAACATGGGAAATATATCTTAACACAATAGATGTCCTCCTATCAAGAGGGAAGTGTTCGATGAACGATCATGATCCGATCAACCAAAAAAAATGGAAACAGAAGATTCAAACATAGGAAATGAGCCCAGCCTACAAGAAGGGACTAACCTAGCCTACAACGAATGCAGATGCACAGCCCAACCAAATAGAATTGGGTTATCTCAATATAGGCCCACTAACTGCAGGCCTGAGCTCAGATGAACAATTTGAAACATGGGTCTAGGCCAATGTAGATTGGTTGTTTGATGGAAGCCTTCTTGAAGACAAACAGATAGTTTTAACTCGAGAACACGTTGCTGAGTTAAATTTTTTATATATGTTAGCGTCATTATCTCAACATATGTACATATATTTAGTGAGACTTTTAAAGTTTAATGTAAAAGTAGAGATTTTTAGATGAAAAGGAGACGAGGCCGACAAAAGTCGTACACTAATCTTCAGAAACAAGACATTGATGTTGGATAGGGGTGAAATAGAAGTTTTCTTTTTCCCTTTTTGGGCTGGTATAAGTGGGCTGACTAAGAGGCCACTTCGCTGGAATGCCTTCGTCTTAGCTTGATGCTAACCTGTGACATGTCTCCTACATGGGTGATGTGGTGGCCATCCCGGTGGTACGGCACTCTGCACTCCTACAACCTCATTGCATGCATGCACTAGGTGCAATTGGATCATGCAAATCCCACGGTGGATAACACGCCACACGATGCTTTATATTTCATCGATTTTTGATTGCGCGTTCTCTACCGTGCATATGCTCTGAGATTTGCCTGATTCACTTGCACCTAGTGCATGCAATAATTTTTCGCACGACAAAGCATTTATTTTCACAAAAAAAAAAAAAGAAAAAAAATTGCATCAGATTACATGCGTCCGCATGCACACGCCTAGTCCTATAGAGAGAGAGAGAGAGAGAGAGGGCAGAACCAGGTCGTGTTCAGAAGAAGCCTTGGATCGACAAATCCTGACCGAACCTGAGCCAGCAGGCCTTATAATGAGAACCGATCTTAAAACTTGGGCCACCCGTTGCCCTTACAGACCACCCAGCCCACCTGTCAGAAACCAGCATATGGTCTCCAAATCTTGAGAATGCCCTAAATCTTTCCACTGTTATGGAAGGAAGAGAAACCGTGACCTATGCTGCTTCAGGCCCTACTCCAGATTTCATTCTACTGTTGGCCAATTTTTGTTCAAATTGACAAAAAGATATCCTCTTTCGGCCTAAATACTCATGAATTCATTTTAGGCTTGTAGTGCCCAATTAGATGATGATGATGATGATGACGACGACGACGAAAACCATGAGAAGGATGATGATGACAATAATCAATATCTCACACTATATTGAAAAGCATAAGTTGGGCTTTTTAGGCTTCACTTGTATCATAATACGAGAACAAGTAATCTGTTATTGGCGCATATATATATATACTCTAATAATTATAGGTAAAATTGGAAGTACAATTTCCAATTCAATTTCGCCATGCTAAACCTATATGAAAAGGGATTTAAATGTTGCTAGACTACCAAGAGTCCAACAGGATAACTCTTTTCAAGTTGGGATTTCTAGGTTTTTGTGCGTAACATATCCTCCAAAGATCCAACAAAACAAAATATTGAACAAATCTAGTAAGTAAAGCTTAAACAATTTCATGAGAAAGGTAATAAGCATGTAATTCACACTTAACTTTCAAAAAAACTTGCCCTTTACTCAAAATCTTATAGCCATGCACATTTGTACATGCATTATGACAAGCCACACTAAAAGAGAGTACATTTAAATTATACGATTCACACAATAGGATACTATTTATGCTATGCAAGGACATAGACATGCACATGCATGCACGCATGCTCATGCAAGCATTCACGGATCCTCATGCACGTGCTCAGGCAAAATACAATATCCTAAAGCCTAAACAATGGCAATTAGCTTAATTCAAGTACATGACACATACTAGAATTCAAATTTAACAGCTAGAAAGGCAAAAAGTCGTCGGGAACTCCCATGCCATGCGCCAAAAATGTGGACTTGAGACTCTCATCTCCTTGCCGTGCCATTTGGCTCAAGGAATGCAAACTAACCGGGTCTTAATAAGATTTTAAGAAGCACTGAAGGAAAGGACAAAGAGGCAATCCAACGCCAGGGCTGGGTTTGTCACCTGGTATGCCTGTAGATGCCGCCATACTGACTGCTTTGCTTTTTAATCTTTGAGTGGTTGTAGGATTCTGATCCTTCCTCCTTTTCTTCTTCTTTTTTTTTTTTTTTTTTTTTTTTTTTTTTTTTTTTTTTTTGGTTGTTGTGTGTGTGCGCTTTCCCCTACATCCATTGCACTGCAGTCGAGCCTTCCACAGCCTGCAGCCAAATTAAGACCAGAAGGACAACCTCACATGGCATCCTGCTGCCATCCTCCACTGTTTGCTTCTTTCTTCTTTTGGCAGTACGTTCTTTTCTAAAATCTCCCTCCCTTTCAAATTTCAATCAAACAACTCTCTCTCTCTCTCTAAGATGGCACAGAGCTTAACTCTTGTGAATCTCGACAACCAGAAATTTACATGAAAATGAGAACACAAGTTATCTCAGTCAAAGAAGCACAAATATCAAGAGAGCTTGGCAATCTACCACTTGTTGTGGTGAATGGATAAGTTATTTGTAGCAGTGTTTTAATTATAATCAATGACCAGAGATGAAATGCTTAATCACTAGGTGCTGAAGATAAAATAACAGTAGATTGGAGGGACAGACAATGTGTCCAATTAATATAAAAAAAATTCAGATTACAATATAATATTGCTATAGAATAGCAGTTGTCCATTTAATAAGAAAATGTTTAGATTGCAATATAAGACTGCAAAAGAATAGGAGTTGCAATGCAACGCAGAGTTCCAAATGACTCCTGAATTAACGCCTGTGGTGATTGTTTGCGAGAACAGGTTAACTCCTGCACCCTAAAGCAACATCTTCAAGGCCAATATCTCAGCTCTCTGTGGGTGACCAATATCAACGAGAACCCTGACAATAAAATGCAATGATGGAAAAGAACCTAACTCAAACATCCAAAGATCTGTGCTCAAACAGATTAAGGTATACTGATATAAGAAAAATAAGATTACATATTGTTAAACACTTCATTATAATGTTTAGTGGTTAAAAAATATATGAGATGGTCATTGACAGATCTTACAAGCATGATAAAGCCAAGGTGTGCAACTTTAATTTCATTAGAGAGCCCTGTTCCTTCGATGACAGGAAGAAACTTGATGCCCGGCCAAAGTGCCCGTATTGTTTATCGCAATGTACAAACCACCGATCTAATCTGTCCAAAGGAAAGGGTTAGCATGAGTTGCCTAATTTGCACATTGTTGCCTGGCCTAGTGATTTTAGTCACAATGAAAAGGATTTAGCTCACTAAAAATGATAAGATTTCCCACAACAATATTTCCCCTTGTCACACTTTCTTTATCCCAGAAATGCCAATCCAACGGCAATAGCAGCATCTGTCTGTGATCCTCATGAGGCTTATAAAAATACAAATTTGGAGTCCATCAGACCAGCTTTCTTCCCTCGAATAAAACAAGAAAGAAACTGACCAGATCCAGTCATGAGTGGACCCTTCTGCTGCCTTCTTAGGCTCTGGAAACATTTAAGGAAAAGAAAGGGTTCTGGTTCTGGGTATTGGGATGGAAAGGAAACAGTCTTCGCTATGTTTGTTTTAGAGGGGGTTGTTACAGGGAAAACAGCCACAGGATCTGTGGCCAGAGAAATGAGAGCTGTGCTGTGACTTCATCTTCTGTGCTTGCTCTGAGGCTTTTTGCAACTGATGTGAATGCTGCAGCTGGGCTGCTGCTCTCCATTCCTCAGCTCTTCTATGAACAATTGCCATTCTTTTCATCAGCTTCTCTTCCAAACTAGATCTCATCTTCTGTATCTTCACCTACAGACATAAATAACAAATCCGCACTATAAGATACATAGAATCCATGATTACTCTGCACCAATGAGAAAATTTTGGTCACAGTCAGTAGATTGGATTGTCTAAGTGGCACCATCACTTTGGCATATCCCTTCTTAATCAGTCCAAGGTCAACAGTCAATAGTCGTTTATCACTCTACCAATGAACATTTGTCACATGAAGATGCCTACCATTCAGAACATCAGATTTTTCGATACCATCCGCTAGCTACATACACCACACTGAGCTACACCATGGAGGAAGGAAAGTACATGAGTTGCTAGTAGCTGAATATACTACTCAAAGGGATCCACAAAGCAATGCATTACTTTAGTAGAAGGAAACAAAACATTGAGTCATCTAAAAAAAGCCAAATGATGTTCTCATACCAGGACCCTTCACATGACCTAGTAGCTCCAAAAATCTTATTGACTTTGAAGAACATCCATCCAAATTTTCTGTCCTCATAAAGTTGTTAGCATTAGTCTAAAGGAAACTAAAGAGAGTTTAATAGTACATGTGAGTTGGAGGGAAGTGGAGGGAAATGCAGACACGCGGGAAAAGGAGAGACAGCCATAGAGAGAGGTAGGGGCTCGAGGAATAGAAACAACCGACATGCTTTCCAGCTCTTCAAAATAATTCAAAGCTTAGCCAGATATCCAGCAAAAAGACACTGCAAACAAAGCTACAATAAAGTGGTGAACAGCAGTAGACCAGTCCATCCTGTACTTAAAACTATTTAAATAGAAGGACATGGATATTTGTGTCATTTTGGAAAAGACTGAACACAGCCCCAACTTTCATCAAATTTCATCCTGGTGGCTTTCTCAAAATTAAAAAAGAAACATCCTGATAGTAGTAGGATAGGTCCATGATCAGATGTAGAGAAACCATTGTCCAGGAGGGTTAGAAGAACTAGTACATTTGGACCAAAAAAAATTGGATCTTTGAAGGCACCACTCTGTATTCACACTCACCACCGCTGGGCAAAGGCATATATATAATAGAATTAAGGATGCATGGAGTATTAGGATCACCATCCTAGCATATGCATCGTATCTGACATGGGAATGTCAATGCGAATGCCAGAATCAAAAGAACAAGGTTGGAATTTACCAACCAGTATACATAGTTCTCGGATATTCTATAGATAACCATCTGTGTCAAAAATTTTGTTCAGGAAATTGTTGAATTAAAACCGTGAAGAACTCCTGGATTTGTATTAGAAATTAGATCAGTTGTTAAGCATTCTAAAGATCTAAGATATTCATATTTTTCAACATAATAGTAAGGTGACATTATTAAGATCATATTTTGATTCCATAATAATTGCAAATTTATAGCAAAAACCATTTTTATAGGGGGGGGGGGTGTGATCTCATTTTTCTCAGGTTTAAATCATATTGGCAAAATCTTGAAAAGTATCAAAGTGTGAATAACATAAAATGTCCCTCCAAGTTGATAAAGTTTTTATCTGTGCATTAATAATTACTATAAATCAAAAGAGGAGGGATTTCCATCAAAAAAGTCAAAAGAGGAGGGAAAGTTCAAAAGTTAAAACTTTAAAATAAGTTAAAAATATAGAACCATTAAAAAAAAAAAGACAAATTTTCATCACACTACCTCCAACTTTCTAGACTGTGCTTCTGCTTTAGCACTCTCAAGATTTACCCAGGCTTGAATTTTTGCTTCTTCTCTTTGATATCTGGAAAACAGATAAAAAAAAAAAGAACTTAACATGACCCTGAGAGATTGGATCTTTAAACAACAACAATACAAGATGTTGCATGCCAAAACAAGATCATACTAAATTTTATTTAAGCAGTTCACCTGATGCAGCTCTTGCTCTTCTCCTCCTCTTCCCATGCTAAAGCTCTGGATTCAGCAATGCTCTTCCTCCCACCACTTGTCTCAAAATGCCTCAAACTCTGTGACACCTCCACTTCCTCCTCTTCCCTTGAGCTCCAATTTGAAACCATAGAATCATATTGAGAACTGAGCTCAAGCTTGGCAAAGTGGCAGTCCTTGAGTTCAGAGATATCAATGCTGGTGTTGCAAGGCAACAAAGGTCCAGACCTGCTAGCTGGAGTGTTGTGTCTTGCCGGTGAAGAGCTCTTAATAGGAGTGTGGCATCTCGACGTGGTCAAGCTACCTAGAGGAGTCATCTCTGTTCCAACATCTCTGCGAAGAACCTCGGCAATTACTTCGGTCGCCGCATCTTTCATGGGTTCGCAGAATGAGCTTCTGAACAGAAAGCTTTCTTTAGTGGGCTCCGAGTGTCGAAAATTTTGGAAGATTGGTTCTACATTGTCCGTAAACTTATCTGCAGTGAAATTTTGTAGAAGTTTACAATTTGAGGATCAATGATCAGTTGGGCAAGATAAGAAACCTTAAACTAGTGACATATTCATTTGGTAAAACTTGGGATAGAGACACAGGTAAGTAGAGGGAGGGAGGAAGAAAAACAAAGTTCATACAGCTTGAGATAGCCATAGAAGCTTTCAACATTTTGTTCTACGAGTCATTGGGAAGAGACAGTGCAAAGAGTACTAATAGAGGTGAGATGACAAAGTTATACAAAATTCGCAACACATTGAAATTAATTCCATTGGCAGAAAAGAGTGTGCAACGTGAGCAAAATGAAGAACAGGTATTCTAATCTTTCGAAGAATTCTTTTGAATTAAAACACAGCTGAGAGCTCCCATTATCCAAAGAGGAAAAAAGTTTATTTGTTCCTACCATTTCACAGGAGATGTATATTTTTTGTTTGCGAACTAAACAAGAAGCAAAGTTTCTTGGTATCAACCTTTCAGAAGCACTTCTGATGAGGCTCCATGAAAAGCTACATTTGCGTCTAGAGGCATCACTGTCCCATGAAAGCTTGGGACAGGGGCGCTTGGGGCCTTCTCCAAACTAAGCCTCGCCTTCTCTGCAAAGACATCACCTTTCTGCTGAAAGACATCATTTTGCCTGGAAACTATTGATGGTTCTTGTGGTTTTGGTGGATGGACTGGTGATTCATGGCAGGAGCTATTGATCAACCACTTCTCTGCATCATCCCACTTGGAAGGAATGCTTTTCCTGGAGAGATGACCAGGACTAGAGCCGAAGACTAGCCTGCCAGGAGTGGAGGGAGTCTCCAATCTTCTCTGCCCCACCGAGCTCACCCCTTGTCTTCTCCTCTGAGATGAGACCTCAAGGAAGCCCCTGCTATCACTGCTGCTCTTGGTGGTCATTGGGAAAGCCTTCACAAATTCTGAAGTCTCCTTAAGGTTGAGGTTGCAGAGAGGATCAGAGAAGGTGTCTGCAAATGGATTCTCTTTGCTGGTGCAGTAAAAGCTTGAGTCCCCTTGAAGAGAATCCTGGGGGAAAACAATTCAAAATAATCAATTAGCTAATGCCTTGAGAACAAGTTGAAGAGAGTGAGACCTTTACCCTCTTGGTAGATGGGAAAACAGGTGAAGCTTGCAGGTATGTTGGGGCTTTTAGGTCCATGGCGGAGAGGGTAGAGGTGATTACTGACTTGGGGGTGGAGGAATCTCTGGTTTCTTCACTTGGCTTCCTGAGTTGAATCATGTTTTCAGGGGAAAGCTTAGCCTCTTTTTAACTTCCCTCCCTCTCTTTCTCCCTCTCTTTGGCAAATGAGACCAGAACAGCAGCTGCTGCTTCTTAATTGTGACCCAAGTGGCTTTTCCCCAAAAGTTACAACAGCAGCATTCCTTTTGTAGACACTGCTAAAGCCCAGGAAGAGAAGGGAGGTGAACAAGAGATTGTATTAAAAGAAAAAAGCTTTGGGAGGTGATATACTGCAAAAAGGGTAGTCTAAAGGCTTGGGAAAGTTTCTTGCTTGGCCCTCAGATATGGTCCAGAGGAATATGATAACCAGCCTTCTTGCTTGCCACCTTGAAGACTGCAAGTATCATTGCTTCTACGCTAATGATCTATAATATAACCAGGGCCCAACTTAAAGTGATGAGAAAAGGTAGTGATCAATATCACCATGCACAGAAATAGAGAAAATTAATGGTGTGAATTCATTTAATAAACATGAATCCTTTAAGACAGTCTTCTGAGTGAGTTGTTTGAGTTTGCCTGTATATAAACTAGAAGACAACGCGGTCTCCAACGTCTATCCAAGGAGGCAACCTCATTTTGTCTACCAAATCCTCAAAGTCCATGAGTGAGATGTCCAATGCATTTTGGAGGCTCGAGAGAACCATGACTGGATTGGCTGCTGAGTTTACTCTTTAAAGCAGTGGGTGACACCTCACGGAAATATAATGTCCTTTTTGCACCCAAAAAATTAAAATAATGTCCCTTCGGTATTTAAGTGCACTTAGTTACAAAGAACCTGCTTCCTGTTTACAGACTATGATAGTGCAGACAGTCTAATAGATGAGCTACAGTTTTTGTTTTCACCACCAAAAAATCAATTATAACAGATCCATATTGCAATTTTTGTGTATCAAATTGAGCTGGCTCATTATGGAAATTTCCTGAACAATAATAATGAGATAAGTGGAAAACTAGGAATTCACAATCATAGCCAGTAACACAACATGATCCTCAAGTATGATCCTTAACTTATTTTGTTATCCAGTGTCAATCATACTGTAAACTTATTTTGTAATCCAGTGTCAATCATACTGTATGAATGGTTGTGATGGATGGCAGTTTCGTCACTAGGAAAAATGAAAGCAAATTCACACCCTCCTTGCTCCTAAATCTACTATAGCTACCAAAGAGGGGTAGGCTGTGCTGGAAGCTTAGTTGCCAAATGCACACAAAACAACACCTAAGCTCGCAGTCGTAAGCTGTGCTGTCTATAGGGTAGGGACAATCTAAGATACAGATGGCACCTGCTTCTGAAAAGCCCAACAGAGTTACAATGAAAGTGACATGGGAAGTAGAAAATGGGAACAGTGGTAACAGTTCTTAGTTGTGTTTCTTGATGTGTTGTGGAATCTTAAACCAGCAATAGTATTTGTTTCCAATGTGAATAATATTAAATCAATCTCCAAAGTCTTTAAGTCTAAATGTCTGCATCGACATGCATGTAACATCAAGCAGCAATGACACACTTTTGAGATTTAACCATCTCATAACCAAATGAACAGAACATCAATATGAACATTGAAATAGAAAGGCGAGTATATTTTAAACTACAAAATAGCAGAATGCATTGAAGCGTTGAGTACAGTGAAACATACAAAAATTACATTCAGAAAGTCATAGATATTCAAATCAACCCATGAAGACTCACCCTACACTTACATTTACAAACTTTCCAAATTTGGTATGGATTTGAACAAAACTAAGCTGCTGCTAGTTGGCTAAGCAGCTGACATGTGTATTAGCACATTTTGAATTCAATGGGTTGATGAAGTATGGATAAGATGACAGTTTCACTGATCAATCCTTTACATCTGTAACACCTTCTGAAGATATCTGGAACCGTGCTTCAGCTTCTGCCAAACATGGCGAGCTTATTACTTTACAGATGCGCTCCTCACCCCTTCCCTTGCGAAGAGCAAGCCTGGTTTATATGACAAAACAAAGAATTCAAGGAATGCATAAAGATAAAGGCACAAAAGGGAGAAAGATCGTTATTTCATCTCATTGAAGGACCTTGTTGTAGAGGCATGTGCCATGATGTTCCCGCCAATAGGTTTGATTTGTGGCCCGGCAAAAATTGCAGACCCATCTACTTGAGCAACAACTTGATTGGTGATAACTACCGCAACACCAAACTACACTCAGAGATAACATTAAGGAAATGAGCATGCAGAAATAAAAGAAGTTAATCCTGCAAGTAGATCCATCTAATGTAGTAAGGCTGATGATACATTCTGCCTTCAGAATTGGTTATGCAAACCCTACTGAAGGGACCAAACCCGACAACAGAGTTTGCTTGAGCATTGGACTGCAAAAAATGATCCACCTCCCACCCCTTCTGACAAAATAAAATGAAATAAATAAGTAAACTAAATTGATGCCTATAACCTCATCTGCCAACTTCTGAAGGCTCCTCAGGAACTTTGCCAGATGCATTTGCCTTGCCGACAGTTCTCCCCTTCCAGAAAAATCTGTTCTGTAAAGAGCCGTGGCACTGTCCACTATCATAAGAGCAAACCTACAAAGTATAAACCCCAAATCAGCAATATCCGAGAATATTTTAGATGTTATGTTTTTGAGTACATATAATGGAACAACTTTTCAAAGCTGAAATGATACGTGAAGTGTAAGAATCTTCAAGTTACTTAGAAGGCAAAAATGATAGGACAAATTGATAACCAGTAGTTAATATGGAGTTAATAAAAAAAAATCATAAGACATGAAAATTAAGGGTCTGTTTGGTATTATTGTTGCTTTTGTATCTTTGCTTCCCTACAAGTAGGTAAAATCCTACAGAGACTGATGCTCCATATAGCATTTGCATGGCACTTCTGCCAGTCCTCGCTATAATTTTCACTTTTTTAAGTATACAAATCTGTGCTGCCAAAAGCTCTAAAGGTTTTAAAACAATTTAAAAACAAAAGGGCTTCGTCATGCATACTTGGTCAGTTTAGTTCAATTTTCTTGGGTTTTTGAAAATCAAAGCAGGAAACAAAAAGCAATAACAAACGGGCCTAAATTTTCTCCAATCCAAATAACCTAAGACGACTATTTTCCTGCATTTCAGAACGTACATTATAATGCAATAATAATGAAAAAGTCCATCGTATCACATGCCAGCTAGCAATTATCATTTCCTTATGGTTATAGTGATGGTTTTAGAAGTCATCTAAAGCTTTGCCATCATCTGAATACATAAGTAGGACCTTGCATATTGCCTCCGCAATCTTTATCGCCATTCACCTATTATGACATCTATTGATTTCTATCTGCACAACCACTGCACTTTCCAAAATCCTCCCATGAAATCAGTGGCTTGAAACCAAGCATTTTGGAAAGTAATTACTATCTCACAACCAAACTATCTAACCATGTAAACTACTCATTTTACATGCAGAGTCAGCACATAATGGATATATTCAATTAAATATTTCAGGACCACTCTTTACCCTTATATTTCTATAATAGTTGATTAGCTATGCACTCCCTTCAGGACAACATGTAATGAATTTTAACTACTAGATAACATATTCAATCATAATTCGATACATGGAAACATATTGAGCTATTTCTTCTCTAAACAATTGTTGAATGGAAAAAAGGGGGGAAATTTGTGAATGGCCTCTAATGATTGAAAAAATTATTACACATCAACAAGGGAAGCAAGCATATCAGATTAGATGGTTCTACAACTTAATATTGAATGTCTGAATCCTAATTAGTGAAGCCATATGTTAAGGAAATATATAGGAATGCTTGCATGAAGGTCAAATATAAGTACATCACAGAAAAATAGAGTAGGCCAAGAGAAGGAAAATGCCTGGTTTCCACCATCATTGAAGCTGCTTCCAGCAAAGCCTTGATTGATGGTCAGTATTATATGCTCTTGCATAAGCTACATTCTCCAGAACATCAGCACCATTCAATCCAAACCTGTGAATGTTGAGCATATGCTCATCAATAATCCAGTGTCAATAACTGAACGCTTTATATTGTTGCAATGACATCAATAATACCTATCTGCAATCTGCAGGAGTCTTTGTGGCCTGAAGGTGCCCTCTGCATCAATATACATTGCCTTCCCTTCACCACCACCTTGATCCAATGGGAGCTGAAAATAAAATTGCCCAGGATTAGGTCATCTATTCTCTCTCTCTCTCTCTCACACACACACACAGAGAAAGTAGAACATTAGTCTCAAGAAATAGTAGCTAAAGAACAAAAAGAAAGAAATCAAGTACTTTAAAAAAACCTAGAGTGCGAGATACATGGGTGCAAATTTCAGGAAGCTCTCCCATCTTTGTTTCCAACCAAGGCTCATACATATGGACTCTTAAATGTTAACACACGTTGATTAGGTTATCAAGTCTAATATTACATGTCTGACTTAGACACAAGCACACATATCAATGCCAAAATAAATTAAAATTACCATGGAAAATTAATGAATAATCAACAATAACATGCCGAAATCACATAAAGCTGAAACCAGAGTGAGCAATGAAAGATTTCTTACCTGACAAGTGACACAAAGAGTGTGGCACAACTGGGTCTTTCCAGAGCGAAACTCGCCATATATTTCAGTAATGGACCCTGTTTCAATGCCACCTGTTCACAGCTGACCGCGGTAAGTTAAAGAAACATAAGAAGTATTTCTAACAGGTTAGCCATCCTGAGTTACTCTTTCACAAAGAAAAAATCTAAAATTTATCAATAAGAAAAGTACCCTCTAAAATCTTATCAAGCTCACTTGAGCCAGATGTGATTTGAATGATTTCAAGCCTTTGCGCATGAAGCTGGCTAGCACTAGTAAAGCCCAAAGGAACCAGCTTTGAAGCTGTCAAAAAAATGATCCATAATTATTTTTGTTATTCTTATTGATGATGTAACTCATTTGTAAGACAAAATTGTGCAATTACAAAACAATAACATGGAAGACAAAGATGGATACCTGCTTCAATGATCTTGTCAACTTTTGCCTCACTTAACCCTTTAATTTGCAAGATACCTTTTCTTGGTGAATATGCAACAGATTCCACAGTACAGAGACCAGCATCCTTCAGCTTTTTTACATCGAGGGCAGCTATCCCAGATGCCTAGGTAATACATAATGATAAGACAAATAAATATAGCCACTATTGAGAAGTTAAAATACCAAACTATGACGAAATGTTTCAATCAACAGGGATAATTTTATGTGGCATGAACATTTGGAATGAGTGGGATTTCATATACCACAATTCACATGATAAACAAATGAAGCTTTAAGCTTATCTCTTCCATTGCAGATCTTAAATCTGCATAAGGAGGCAGAATCAGATTGACTTATGGCTATGTTCTACCTAGAACCTATTATATAATGTTCTATCTGTCGTGAGGCAGGTTTCTCCTATTGTTTCAGACCATAGGAATCATAAGAACTCTACTGAAATGGGTAAAAGATAGACCCATCAAGCATACATGCAGTAGGACAGCAATGGGGGTTATCCTTTTCTTCCAGTATAAAACTGTAATACAATTTGCACTGCAACAGAAGAAATCTAATCCAATGTATCCAGCACCAAAAGGAAATTGAAATGGCATCTTATATGAAGAACTTGTGCTTTCATATTTGAGCTAGTATCATCTCTGACACATTGTATAATATTTGTTAATGCTACCCAAAATATAACAGTTTTTGATGCCTGCAAATTAGTATATTTAATTGCATAATAACAGATAATCTGTGTTAGCTGAAATATTTGGCATGCTTACTGAATGACTGGTTCATGGAGTTACTGAAGATGTTACTTCTATGTTGGTTATTGAAAATTTGAAACTACTTGGTGCATGACAATTTCTGTAGATATATATGGTCTTTGATTATGAGTAGCCCCTCACTAGCATCAGTTACAAAAGTTCAGCTATGTAACCATCTAACTGAACTTCCTGAAAACCCTACAATTGCAGGACTTGTCCTACATGACTGTAGGACAAGTTGCAGATTGCAGCTGAAATAACAATGCTGGAGTTGCATGATTTAGGTATCCTTATGTCTGTTGCAATTGACAAAGTGCTATACCTTGACCTACAATACCAGCTACAAGCAGAACACAGCAGATAACTTCAATTGTGGTACCCAAAGCAACAATCCCTGCTACAAAAAATCCTGGCAAACCAAGAGGCTCTAAATGCATAGATATTGTTACAAGTTTTTTTCTTAAAAATCAATATTACTCTGTGTTCATGCATACCATTTAGAATATTCAGAGATCGGCATGCCAAACAGTGAGAAGAACTTGAACAATGGGCACACGTCCAAGTTATTCTTCTCAGTGCAAACCTAAAAATCAGGATCAACCAATATCTGCTATTACACTCATAATCAAGTGACGTTTGGGATTAACATGGAGGAAGTGAAATCTTTAAATTTGGCAGAAATTCAAGATGAAGTCCAGAAAACATCAAAGTTTGACAACCATGAGGAGGCGCCTTTCTATACTTCTATAACAAAGATAGAAGGCATCGTGAACACAGTTATACAGTTACTGCTTAAAATTCAAGAATAACTGGAGATGGGTCAATAACTCAATGAAGTTTGTGATTATTTAACAATATGGTTGACCATAATTTGCTCAACTGGTTAAACTAGTCAAAACCATATCTGTAGATAAATAAAAACTTGGCTTATGAAAACCCTATCTCAAGTTTAGTAGCCAAAGCCATGCAACTAACAAGAATTTTTGACAACTCACTTCAAGGTAACCGATTCTCTTTGGATGGACTAAAAAGCCATTCCACATGCAAGAAATTAGGTAAACCCATTCATTCAAAGAATTAAACAAGCCAGGAGAACTATGAAAGGACATAAAAGAAAAGAAATAGCCATAACTGGTGCTAGATTATTATGTGGTCAGCAAATCAAGAAAGAATATCATGGTCACACAAATAAGAAATGTGTTCAAGAAAATGGGAAAAAAACACTATTGAAACATATAAAGGAAACATAATGCAGCCACAAAGATTCGGATGAAACCAGTCAAGATCTCTAGGTTTCTGAATCACACTCTATAGCGAACTCAGTATAAAAGATCGCCGATTTAGTGAGCTGAAACCTACAGAGAAATCATTTTCCCTAGCATATGATAAAAGAAGAGAAGATGTGCGCATGTAATCAAGATGCTTGCAGCTAACGTAGACCGAAACCTGAAACATCCTTCTCACAAGATACGATTTTGCCTTCAAAAGCGAGGGGAAAACCCAACCCAGAGACCAAAACGGATGTACCCATTAGCATGCGATGCTGGTGGGAAGTACAGATATAAAGATTAAATCTTGACTTTGTAAACATGACATTCCTTCCAAAAGGGGATAAAAAACTCATCTAAAGAGAAATTGGGCGATCCCCGTTTGCCTGCAAGCACTGCTGGTTATCAAGATGCAGAAAAGGCGCGACCTTAATAGGATCCAGTGCAGCGGAATAGAAATCTATGGTTCTGTTGTGGAAAAATAGGGTTTTAGGGAAAGTGCAGGTGGGTTCTTGAGAGGGAGATACCTGGAGCTGCTCGATAGGGAAGGGGCCGTGCTGCATGTCTTCGATCTCTTGCTCTTCCTCCACCATTTTCTGGCGTCTCTGCTGCTGCGCCGCCATGGCTACGGACAGAGCGAGAAGGGGGAGGAGATGGAGAGGGAGAAGAACAAGGATTCAAACAATTCTAGGGCGCCAAACGCCTACCAGAGATTCACGAAATGAGTTGTCCCATCGGGTGAAAGATAAAGATGCGAAGCTGGAAGTCATTTTTTCCAGAGTCACCAAATATAAGATCCCTGCTTTTGGTCCCTCCATCATGTTCCATATTGGGCCGGTCACGAGCTTTCACTTCGATCTATCTCCTCGCGAACACTGTTATAACGTATTTTTATCTAGAAATCTAGACCAACAGTCCCAAAATTTTCTCTAAAACTCCAAACAAGGTGCTCAGAGCTCCACCTACTTTCTTAAAAGTTGGTCAGCCAGTTTTTACGAGTCTAAAGATCCATCTTACTGGTTAGAAAGAAAGCTGTGATTACAAGACGTGCAGCTAAATTTCTCATTTAGTCTGATTGATTGTGATGCATAATGATGAGAGGGATCCAGGTCCATATTGATTGCCAATTACTCCTTGGATTTATTTTCATACCCCTATAGTGGTGGCCTAAGTCAAATGACTAATTGGTATAGGACTTCGATTGATATGAGCCGGAATGCTTGGATTTTCAGTTTCTCCCTCTCATGTTAGCCGATTTATGTCAGCATGGAGATGAATGATGACTCGCAAGTACGTTATTTGATCACTATCTATCTCTTTGGTGGTGAGCTTGCTGATAGGATTCTTACTATCTCTATCCCTATCTATCGAAAATTTGAGGGTGTGCTGTCGGTCTTACTACCTCAAGGTCCCTGCTAGGGACCTCATAGCGATGAGTATGCCATTGCCAAAAAGGATGATCGAGATTGCTTAGATCTGAAGAGTGGCTATTTATCCAGAGTCAGATTCTTCCTCTAGAAGGTTGCCTAGGACCGACTGCTGACTTGGACACTTTTCAATGACAGAAATATAGAGCTTTCGATTGCCTACTTAATTTGCAGGTTGGAGGATGAGTCGATGGAGCATATACCCTGCTTCATTATCCAAGGACATGTTTGATTTGGGGGATGATGAATGGCTAGCCTTAGGGGGCAATAAATAGCTCCTGGCTTTCCTTCTTCTTGGATGCAATCTGCTGGAGTATGACAAAGGGCCAGTCCTCGGATGGTAGGATGGCGTATGTCGCCTTTCATATTTGATTATCCAGGAACAGCTTGGTCTTTGATGCGAGATTGTGCCTGCATATCGAGTATTGGAGAGAGCCTATTGTCTTGCTAAGGAGTGCAACCATTTTAATGTTTGTCACTCCAAGTTTTTGAGACTTCCTTGCTGCGCATGTAGCAATTCAGATGGTTCTTTTGATTTCTGGGAGCCCCCTCCATCGGAGTTTGTCAAGATCAATTTTAATGGTAGTATTAGAATGGCAGAGATAGTGCAGGCTACATCATCTGGAGCTCGAATGCCAAACTACTGGCTGCTGGAGGCTCACACCTTTTTGAGCTATCGATCTTTAAAGTAGAGCTCCGTGCCGTTTGGGTGGGCATCATCTGTGTACCATAGAAGCTGCGGGCAGAAAAGATCTTATTGAGGGTGTCTTAACCACAGTCACTGGTTGGATATAGGATGAGATGAAGTATCTGAAAGTTTATCTGCTGCTCTGTGACATCTAGAGGTTCCTCTGTCATTCCATTGCGATGACTATTCGACATGTCTTCCAAAAGACGAATAACATCGGATTGCTTCCTCTGTTGCCGATCACACTGGAGATTGGACTTGATGTCAAGGTGATGATTGTCCAGAGATTTTGCATGATATTTTGTATTCTAATTTTTTAGACTGTACTTATATTTGAATGGTGTGATCATCCGCTTATACCAAAAAAAAAATCCATATCAAATTAGTAGAAATATTTATATACCTTAAGGATTTGTTTGATTTGGACTTCGGTATGGTGGTAATGGATCAAGTTGCTGTACCAAGTCTTTATACATTTTAAACTTACCATCCAACTTGCTAGTGGGTCTAAAACGTCTGACCCAAGCCCGACCCAAGGTCCACCAGTGAAGCCAGGCCCTGACTTAGGGTTCACCTCAAGTGCAAGTTTGGCTTTCTCAATCTTTGTTCTCCCAAAATATATGCAATTTGATTAGTTGATCTAGAGGTTCATATCACTCTTTTATCTAAAATTATATTACATTGATTTTTACATATGTTTTCGTAATCAATTATTTGAGAAGTCTTGACCTCAGAGCTAGATTTGGGCTCCAATCCTGATTAAGCTTGACTTAAGTTTGGGCTTCAAAGTAGAATCGGGCTAGGCAAAGTATTGATATGAGCCCAACCTAAAGTTCCCTTGAGATTTATTTTTAAGTCCAAACCTGATTTAAACTGCTTCAAGCCTAATGACCTTGCATATGGCCCTTTTCAAAATGGACCCACTTCGATAGGCTTTGGGCCAGTTTAGGCCCACTTTGAACCAGGGACGGCTCAACACATTAGAAGGTCTAAAGCTAAATACTAAAATATAATTTTTTTTCTATTGAACTTTATATAAATTTTTTATTGAAATTTTATTTTTCTAACTTTTTAGATGCAAAATTGTTAATTAAATTTTTATAATCAAGTTCTTCTAATATTTCTTTTTCAATTAATAATATAGCCAATCCATTTAATTTTTCTTGAACATTATTGATCTTAAGTAAAATTTTATTAATTTTAGTTTTGAAAAACTTCTTTCTATCGAAGCAACGCTTATTAAAATTATTAATATTATTTAAAAGTAATATGTGCATTTGAAAAAGACTCGAGTCATTTTATATGATTGAGTATGTCCATTGGATTGTTATCTTCCACTTGTATAATTTTTTTAAAAAATTTTAGCTCTGAAAATAAATCTAAACCATCAATATCAGAGTAGTTATTATATTTTAAAGAATATTCAAAATAAAGATAATATTCTTTAAACTATCATTATCTAATGACTTCAATTTTTTATCATTAAATAGAAAATTAAAAATATTTTATATATTTTAAATTGTTCAAATCTATTTTGGAGTAAAAAAATTGCTTGATCTACTGTATATAAAAAATAATCATTTTTAAATAATTTTCAAGAGATTTTGTTATTTCATTGTCAAGATTCTTATCAAATTATTTTTTTTATCAATGATACGTTTATCATAAAATTTAAATTTATTTTCATTTCAGATACAATTTCTTTAGATAAATTACAGTGGATGCAAATCTATTTTTGCTATATTTTTTAAAAGAAAAATAATTTTTTAGTTATTTTATAGCAATATCAATATGCATATCTTTTGATTGTAAATTTTTATTAACCGAGTTAACAGCAAATAATATATCATACCAAATAGTCATACCCAACAAAAACTCAAAATTTTCAAGCTCCTATGTTGCTAGATAATTAGCTTCACTTTTAGTTTTAGGATATTCACTAACTTCTGCTAATTTTAATAAAGCATCTTTTATTTATAGAGCTTGGAATTTTATTGTTTTAACACTTTCAATATGATTTTTTCAATATGTTTGTGATAATGATTTAAGGTTAGACCAGATATATTATCTTGCAAAATTTTTCATCATTTAGTAGAAGAAAAAAATAGTGAATATATATATTGTGCTACTTCAAAAAATAATATAGCTTTAATGCAAAAATTAGCCATATCATAAAGTACTAAATTCAGATTATGACAACCACATAGTGTATAAAAGGATCTAGAATTTATATCTAAAAATTTTTTTTGTACTCCTTACTGTTTGTCCTTCATATTAGATCTATTATCAAATTCTTGTCCTCTTAAATTATTAATATCAAGTCTAATATATTTTATTTCATCTACAATGGCATCAAAAAGATCTTTTTGGTTGTATCAACTACTTTTAAGAATTCAAAAACATATTTCATAATTTTGATTGGACTTGATGAAATATCCACATATCGCAATATGAAAGATATTTGCTTTTTATGACTTACATCTGGAGTGCAATCAAGTATTATTGTAAAATATTTTGCTTCTATAAATTTTTTACTAATTTTTTTTAAATTTTATTTGATAATAAATTTATAAATTTATTTTGTACATTATGTTCAAGGTAATGAGTATGAATTTTATTATCTTTAATGCATCGAATATGTTCTTACATCATCGGATCGAATTGTATTTCAATTAGATTAAAAATTTTCATTATTTTCTTGATAGATTTTTTTTATTTTTTTCACGAAAAGTCAAATGATCTTTATCAAGAGTTTTTACTATAGCAAGAATTCTTAATAATATTTTTTTCTAATTTCTTCATCTCTATTTTTATTGGTTTTTGAATATTTTTATCAATTATTTTATTTTTCAACAATCTTATTTCTAAATCAATCCATGAACTCATATTAATAATATGCTCATTACTCATCTCATAACTTTTAAGCTTGGCACTAAGATTTCTCCAATCTCCAGTGCCAATATTAGCTAATTTACTAATATTAAAAGTAGAATTAAATAATTTATAACAAAAATAAAATACTCTATCCAAATTTTTTGAATAAACTAGCAATCTTTTTTCATGCTTCTCTCCGTTTGTCAACTTTTGAATATAATATATAGTAAAAAAAATCTTGAAAATTCATCTTTAAAAAAATTTATATCATTAACTTTAATTAGATATTTTTTTACTAATAAATCTTTCAAATCTGTATCAATATTTGTCCATTGACTTGGATCATAAATATTTTTAAGAATGCAATCATTTAAATTAACAAATTGGTTCTGTTCACCATGACTTTGAGAATCATTTTGAATCTCTTCATTGACTTCTTCTTGTTTTAGTATTTTATTATCATGTAATTCTAAAAGATTATTAACTTGTTAATTTAAGGAGCATTCATCAATATTTTTTGATTTATTATTTTTATTATTTATAAAAAATTATCAAGAGTTATTTTTTGAGATTATATTAAACTTTTAATTCTTCTTTTTTTTTAAGCTTTGGATAATCAAATTCATATTTTTAAGTTGACATATTTAAATTCTTATTATGAATTATCAAAAAATTTAACTATTACAATTATCTTATATTTTTTTAAATGGCTAATACAAGATCAACAATCAAAATTTTTAATTCAATGAATTAAGTGTTAAATAAAATAGAAGCAATATAATAATATAATATAAATTCTAAATTAAATAAAAAAAATCTGCAAAGGTTAGAATAATAATATCTGATTGTTAAATATTGATTGAAAATGAGATGAATAATCAACTAATTATCTTGTACTGGAGTGCAGACTGCAGAAAATATGAGTTAGAATCTTAGAAAATATTACCAATGAGAAGAATAAAAAAATAAAAAAATATTATAAATAAAAAAAATATTTTTTTATAAAAAAAATATAACTGTTGTGCATGTATCTATTGATTGAGAATTGGTATCATTAATCACAACAGATCAAATGCAACTTTATTTCTTTCACTGCATCGTTGCCATGTGTCGTGACTCGAAAATGAAAAAAAAAAAAGAAATAGACCGTCACGTGGAGACTCAAAGCTTTTTTGCCTTTCTTGCCACCTCTCAGCCATCGGAAGTCCGAAACCCCCCACCGTCGAAAGCCTAGAACTCTGTCGCCACCGAAGAAGCCCCTCAAGCCTGGAATATCCGTTGTCGGAGACTGGGAGATGCCCTTCAAGCCCGACTGCTACCATCGAATGGGTTTGCATCCTCTCCATCGACGACGGTGCCGCCGATGCCTCCGATGGCCTCCTCACCGATGTCGCCCTCACCCGTCTCGAGCCTTCCTCTGCAAGCTCTTCGACGACCCCACTGTCCATATTGCTAACTTCTTCATCCGCAGCTCCGACGGGCACCCACTCTTCTCCGCCGATGATGCCTCTACCTCCTCACCAAGAACCATTCTCGAGTCCCGTGAGGCCATGACTCCCATCTTGCCATCTCCAGCGAGAAGACGGCCCTAATAGATCATAGATGTTAGGGGTGGACGGCTTCTATCTTGATGTCTTCCATCTCGCCGCTCCCATCTTTTGTCTCGTCGTCTCCATCTCGATGCCGTTTATCTTCTGCGGGTGGACGGTTGGTTGCAGTGGAGATGGGTGGCGGGGGGTCGAGGGCCTAAAATATGTGGGGGCCTAAAGGCCTTGCCCTTGAGCCGGCCTTGCTTTGAACCCTACCCCCACTATTATAAGATCAGGTAATGTTACATATGCATAGCCTTATCCTTGAGTTCTTATATTTGGGAAGTTATAATGGGTAACCTTACCATTGCGTCAAAACTCATCTATTTTTTATTATATATATATATATATATATTTTTTAATTATTACTTAAATTTTTATATAAAAGTGATGATGAATGCCCAACAAAAAATCGAGTAAATTTAGGATGTGTTTGGTTGGTCATTAAAAAATATTTTTTTTTTATTTTAAAAAATAAAATTTAAAAATAATGTTTGATAATATCATGAAAAATAAAAAATTAAATTTAAAAAATTAAAATAATTACTTAATATGCAAAATAAAAATTTTTTACTTTCTAAAATTTATTTTTCTGCTTTTTTTTCTTCTCCATATCTAAAACACCAAATCAAAAAGTAAAAAATCTGAACCTTTCTCTCTCGTCGAGCTTTTCATCTCTCTGTATCCTTCTCCTTCTTTTTTCGAACTCTTCTCCCTCATCGAGCTTTCACCTGCCATCTTCAAATATTGCTTTTTACTCTATAGCAATGTAGTTATCAAACATATTTTTTATTTTTTTATTTTTATTCAATAATAAAAATTAAAAAAATAAAAAATATTTTTTAAAAATTAAAAATTAAAAAATATGGCCAAACGCACCCTTATTTTAGGTTTGCTTTCTTATATTTATACAAGACTTCAACAACTTAACGAGTTGACATTCTTACATATTAATTTATAATTAGAGCACTTTTGCATGGAAAAATATGGCAGTCATCAAATTTCTCCCCTGTAATTATAATCATCCATAATTTTCTCCGACATGAACTGCATGAATTGAACTTGCACTTATGCTCGACCAGCATCCTTCCACGTTATTTTCATATTGACAAAAATACCCTCGCTCGGCAATGACACTGCCGGCCAACTCCCAAAGTCCTAAGCTGCCTTGCTTCTCAAGTAGCGGCCAAGCTTTATGTCGCGGAGCGGATCCAAATAAAACTTCTCCACTGCTCTCTCTTCCTGTCTCCCCATACTCTCTCTCCTCCGCCGATCTTTAGGGTTCGGGCTTCCAATCCTTTCATCCGATATGTTCCTCACCAGGTGAGCCCTCCTCCACTCCAATCGCACCCATCTCTTCCGTAAAACTTCGTATAACATTTGATCAAACTAATGATCTGCGGGTTTTGGGGTTTTTTTTCGGTTCAAGGACGGAGTACGACCGAGGGGTCAATACCTTCTCGCCGGAGGGAAGGTTGTTCCAGGTCGAATACGCTATCGAGGCCATCAAGGTAGCGCCTTTCCCCTTATCTGGGTCTAATTTCTTGGAGATTTTCAAATTTTTTACGTTTTTTATTTTATTTTTTTTTGTTTAGTTGGGTTCGACGGCGATTGGTTTGAAGACGAAGGAGGGCGTGGTGCTTGCGGTCGAGAAGCGCGTGACCTCCCCCCTGCTGGTATCCACCCGATTGGGTTAACCTCTCTTTCTTCAAAGGATTTGGTTCTGGCTGTAAATTTTGAATCCTTACTGACTGAAACTGTTAGATGTTGTTATTTTTGAATTTCTGGTGTGAGATCGTTGGATCGTTACTTGCATACCGGTTTAATGTTGTTTGTACTTTTCTCTTTTTCGTATTTTAATTTGGAAGCCCGCATTTTGCGCAAAAGGACTCTGTAATGCCAGTATCGTTCATCAAAAAAATCTGATAATTAGGTTAGCTCTCTAATGATCTAATCTGAGGGTCATCCTCTTGCTTGAGTTCAATTGCGGACGTTAAGGTCTACTATTTTTATTTTTATTTCGTAGTTTGCTGTGTGGTAATCAAAAAGATGCAACTTGTTTTCTGATTAAGATAGAGGTGCAATACCACTACGTTTTTAGTTTGTCTGATAATTGCCTTTTACTACTATAAAAAATATAGAATTTTGCAGCTCTTTGTTTTCTTCTGGAAACTGATGTCCATGTAAAGCAAAGTTTCGTTGGTTATTCTGATCAAATATCTAAATAGAAGGGTGAAGATGCCATTAAGTGAGCATCTGGTCTTAAATAGTGAAAAACAGAGACATATGCCTGAAAAGAAGACAAAATTTGCAGGTATGACTTCTTAGAGTGTTGCCTATATTACCTTTGGAAGTTTAGATCGTGTTTTAGGTGCTTTAAATCATCATATTCTTAATTCTGTGTGCAGTATCTTTTAAATGTCTGTCATCCCATCTGATCATTTAGATGCCCCTTATTTTTCAGATGCGTCTCCATTGTAATCTGGTTCATGCTTATTTCACTTTAGTTGAGAATTTTTCTTGCTTCATAATCTGGGAGAAGAGTTCCCGTGTTTAGGCTGTTATGGAGATAAATCTGTTCAAGAGTTTCTTTCCCTTCGAAGAAACCAGAGAACTTCACACAGTAGAAATATGAAATTGTTGAAAAATAATAGGAGTGCAAATGGCTCTTTTGTTCAGAAATGGAATGTTGCTCATATTCCTAGGAATTCTAGCTCCCGGGCTGTGTGTATGCATTGGTATCCTAATTCTTGGATCTCTGAATCCGAGAAATAAGAGGGTTAAACTGTTTGTTCCCCAAATTGGACAAATGTTGCTTAATTTTTTTCTTTAAAGTTAATATTATTTGAATACATTCTCATTCGATTCTTTGAAAACTGTATTTTTTCCAGCACTGAGACACATCAGAATCAAGATAGGAGGCCAATTGCATCTATCTCCTAATCTGTCTTGGGTTCAGCTGAGAGTAGTCGGCTGCAATCCATTGAGTTCTACCCATCTTTATGATAATCTTTTCGGTCTCTCTCATCAACTGCTCATGTTCGGTAGCTGTCCCTTTTGTCCTCCCATCATAATCTTTTCGAATTAATGCCTTTGTCCTACTAGGCAGGGAATGTGGACGGTTTAGTTTGATTGTGTGGAGATCACATGGAGGGGCATTGACATCATGGAATTGTGAGAACACTACCACGACAATCTTCTTCTACTATTCAACACGACGCACATGAAATTGGTGATAAGCTGTTTCTGGAAGAAAGACAAATCCAACAGGAGCAACATATATGGGATTTTTTTTCCCTTGTAACTAACTTATAAGGAGTTCCTCTTCCTCCTCCATCTCCAATGGTGGAACAAATGGGCCTGAAGGGTGGCATTGGTTACTGAAAATAATAAATGAATTTTTCAGACGTATCCTTTGGCCCTTTCAATCTTACCTTTGGCCCCTCCATAGGCTTAAGACATATCCATTATGGATCGAATTTTGCCAGATAGGTTTATCCATATCTGTATCAATATTTATGTGGCAAATACGAATATGGATATAGATGTTAAATGGATAATGGTGTTTGTGTTTATATATGTTCTGAACAGTTACAGGTATGAATATGAATCAAATATCAATCATATCCATTTAGAAGAAAAATGTATATGGATGTAATTCAGAAATTATGTTGAGCTGAGAAAGTTTAAGAAGGACAACTAACATGAAATATTGTATGAAAAAAGATGATAAGAATGGAGTTGAAATTTAATTAAATACAATGTTGGCAAGCATATAGATGTTTCCAGAGGAGAATAGCTTGTACTTGTTTGCTGAATTCAGATAATTAAAGGCCTTCTCCCTGGTCACCACAAATATGTGCTCATCTATGCCAATATTAGGCAAGCCTTTATTCTCACTTTCAAAAACCTAGGTTTGTTTTTCCACTAAGTATTCAGATGTTTGAATCGGAATCCCCCCCCCCCCCCCCCCAAAAAAAAAGCCCCTAGTTTCTGGATATCCAAATCAGGAAAAAATTTAGAAACCATATCCTCTTTGCATTTGACATTTTTTCCCCTTTGTATCTGAATCATATCTAGGTCTAATTGGATATTGATCTTTATATTTGAAACCGACCTGATATGAATCTAGTCAGATTTTATCCAACCCACTCTCAGCCGTATCTCTGCCCCCTCCTCCCACAAACAAATTTGAAATAAAACAATTTTTAGTTTGGGTGTCCCCTTTCTCGACATGATAAGGCTCTTGAAATGTGTCTGTTCTTCATTATTTAGAGATTCCACCTGCTACCTATAACTTCCGTTATGTAGTTTGAACACAACACAAAAATCCCACTCGAAGGAGTTATGTAGCTGAAGTAGAGCTGTGCCTTTGCTCCATGCCTTAGAGCCTAAAAGGGGAGCAATAGGAAAGCTCAAAAACAGTTGGGCGATTATCGTGTGTAAGATTTGTGTTTCTAAAGGTTTTTTTTAAGTTCCTTTTGTTATGTGTTCTAAATATGATGGTTTTGCTAAGATCAATGATAAACTGAGGGAGGCCATCTAAATTGGTCTCAATTTTACTTTATTCATGTTGTATGTCCTTTTTTTCTTCCTACTTGCTTCCTTCCTTTTTGCCCTACTTATGGCTTTGGATCACCTTTGTTTCTTTCTCACAGCATGAATCACCGAATTCTTTTAACTATATTGTCACCAGCTTTGCCAAGAAAGATCATTGTCTCCTTTGCTTTCCTGCCCACTCGTTGTAAGAATATAACATAAAATAATTTGATATACACAATTTTCTTTCATGCTTATATTCATATGTAGGGCAAAATCAATTTTTGTTCTTCACTATGTTATTTGAATTCAGGTCCTAGTGGGATGTCCCATGGGATACCGAGACGGGATACCATCCATATGTCGGGAAGGGCCGTCGCACTAGCATCCCACTATCCCAATCAGGATGTCTTGGGACATCCCCTGTCCCAAGAGTCAGGATGGGGCGAAACGGCGGCGCGTCCCGTTCTATAGGTAAATCGGGACAGTCCCGTCCCATGAGATGTAAAACCTTGGTTACTTGTGCATATTCCTAAATCAAGATGTAGCAATAGATAACCACTTCTTTGCAATATGTGGAAAGCTATCTTGTGTTTAATTATACCAGAGCATTGAGGTAATAATATATATAAAATGTTGTTCTGTGACACCATTAACTATAAGTTCTCACATTAGATATCAATAACAATGTTAAGAAACCTGATTCCTCCATGCTTAAATCAAACTTTAGTTAGTGCATGGTAATAGGAGAGGATGTGTGATTCTTGGCTTGGCCCTTGTCCGTCTCTCCTCCAATTCATCAGTTTTGAGCAGATCATGCTCTTTCAGTGATTCAAGTTGTCTAGGTTATGTTTAATTTTAAATTTTTTTCATTTGTTTATAACCATTAACCGTCAGAACTAGCAAGTGCTTGGGAATTCATGTCTTCTTTTGAAATCACATTATACTAGCATTTGTTAGACTATGACACCACCTATCCTTGCTTACATATTTGGCCGTTTTTGGCTTCTTTTTGGCAATGCTATTTGCATGTGATATATTCATCTTCTTATTTTAATGTGCTTGAGTGGTTGGCTGACCTGAAGTAGTTACCATGAACATATCTGGTATCTGTATCATTTTTATATTCTAGAAAGTAATGTTTATAACAAAGTATATCATTATTAATTTTGGGCCTTCTCCCCAGCTATGATGTTATAATAACTGGATCAGTGCAGTTATGTTTGACAGATTCCCTTTGTAGTGTATTTAATGCAGTCTTGTACGCTATTCTTTCTCAGGACCCTTATATAACTCTGTCATTCATTTTTTTACTTGAAAATCCATATAATTTTTTAAACGTACTCTTTTTGTTTGATATTTTGTTGACAAACTCAATGGAAGCTCTCCCTTTTAAGCTGTGTCAGAATACAAGCTTTGTTTCCAACCATAAGTTCCTTCTAAATAAATTACCATAGACACTCTTCTACAAGTTTGTAATTAATTTTATTTTAGATTCCCTTGGACCATTAGAGACAACTATATTTTGGGCAAACACAGGATCAGGTGGGCAACGTTGCTTGGACATCCTTTTTCTGCATCTTCTAACAAACTTGCAGTTCCTACTTCCTAGTGTTTAAGCGGGACCTCATCTTTTATTCTAGTTTTCAAGATCATGTTTTGGACTTATGGTGGTCTATTTTTGCAGGAGCCAAGCAGTGTGGAGAAAATTATGGAGATTGATGAGCACATTGGTTGTGCAATGAGTGGATTGATTGCTGATGCACGAACTCTTGTTGAGCATGCTCGCGTTGAAACTCAGGTACCGTTAAGGTTTGCTTGTGAGCCCTATTTTAGCAAGCATTAATTACTAACTTTAAGTACTTTGTTCATCAGAATCACAGGTTTTCTTATGGTGAGCCAATGACTGTTGAGTCGACTACGCAAGCTCTATGTGATCTTGCTCTTCGATTTGGTGAAGGAGATGAAGAATCCATGGTTAGCATTGCTAAACCTTTTACATCCTGTATGTTTCTTTTTGTATTAAGCATGGAGATGGTAAAATAAGGTGCTTCTAGGAGTTGCATTGTCATCTGGAGTTTCTTCGAGTCAGCACATACTTGTCATCTCTGTGTGTGTGTGTGTGTGTGTTGGGGTGGGAGTGGGGGTGTGATTCACCTTGTCAATTCTATCTGTTGCTTGCACTAATATTGAATGCGACAAAGTTATGGGCAAAATACATCTTCAGAACAAACTCTTCAGAAATTTCATTTCTTCTTGTTTTTGCAACTTCCAGTAACATCGATATCTTTGGAAGTTCTTTATGCTACTTAAAATTGCTGAGCTTGACTACCAGGGGGAAAAATAACAATAAGTGCTCTACCTGGCAACTCATCTTCTAGTTATAATGGCATGCTCATGCTGTAACTGTAGTGACCTGTTTTAGGAATGTGGCAACAATGATGTCAAGCAAATAGTTCTCACTAGTTGGTGGCTACTTCCACATTTATGGGACAAGGCCTCCCAGTTAAGACTCGACTGAAGGCTTTAAGCTGCCGAAAATCAATACTCTACATAGGGCAAATATGTGGCTTCCAGACTTTTTTTTCTTCAACATTAGTTGCTATTAGTTTATTGCAGTCGATTTGCACTTCGTAGATGTAATGCCAAATAACAAACTTCTTATTTTGACTACGAAAAAAATTACTAACAATTGGTTTTTTTGTCCAGTCACGACCTTTTGGAGTGTCTCTTCTGATTGCTGGTCATGATGAAAATGGGCCCAGCCTGTAAGTGCCTGCTACTTTCAGTGACATGAAACTATTTTTCACAACTCTTTGATGAATCAAATTCTCATTTCCAATTATCAAGTAGATGTCCAATACATATATTTTGCTGGTCTGTCTTTGTATGCTTTCTCCTGATGAGTGAATTTTACAAATTATAATGCATCAAATTATTTATGCAGGCTGCTTATGTAATGGCCATGGATTATCATATTTAACAACTACTGGAACAAACCTTGTTTTTTTTCTTTAAACCCTTACTTAATAGTTGTCATTAATTTTGAAGTTTTGCTGATGTGGCCAAATTTTTGTTATTCATGTTGAGGATAATTGAACAGTTTTTACTTGCAATCTGCTGATCAAACTTAATTCTGCGAAAAAAGAGATGCGGGCAAGTTACTGAACCTCAACTTTCTTTCAATTGTCAGCCATGATCCTCTTCTGGATATCTGGAAGATTGGTAACCCTTCTGGGTGTCCCACATTTACAGTGAGAGGAACCAGCTAGCAGAATGGCTGGCTGGTTATGGTCTGAATCAAGGGAACAGTGATTGGGGTGATTCTTTTTCTTTTCAGTTGTTGGTATGTAGACATTTATTTTATGGTGGAGTTTATTCTCAATTACACGCCCCCACTTCCCGTCGCGCACCACCAAAGGAAGTTCAACTTTCTCATAATACTCCTAACTCCTAAGGTAGTAGTCATCCAATTAATTAATGATGACAAATAATGATGATGATTGACAAACCCTTAAGAAATAATAGGGTTAGTGCCGAAGTAATTGCCATGTAGGGGCGAGGGCCACCAGTCTAGGTGGCAGTTTCCTTGTATGATTCTATCTTTCTTTACTCTGGCAAGGTTATGGGAATTATGCCTAAATGTCACCTCTTGAAGTCAGATTTTTGGATCTATGAGTTCTTGCATCTGGCATTTTATGAAATTTTGCTTCAATGTTCAGGCCATCCAGTCTGGGCGTGATAGTTGTCAATCCAAAAATGCAACTTCTTTATTTTGGGCTCCTGCATTGGGAGACTGATAGTTGAAGAATTATGCTGTACAGGTACCACACAGACCCATCTGGCACTTTTTGGCAATGCAATGCAAAAGCAATAGGGTCAGGTTCAGAAGGAGCTGACAGCTCTCTTCAGGAGCAATACAACAAGGTCAGCAAGCTAGCTGTCTAGGTTTTAAATTTTGATTGCTTGGTTGCAGCAAGGAAAGATATGATAGAAAGAATTCATTGTTTTGGGTCTTCCAATTATATTGAGCTAGATATCTAGTGTACTGTTTTCAGTCACTTTAAACTAATTTCAGTGGTACATAGTTTTTGATGGTACAAGCTGCTGGTGCAGGACTTGACCCTTCTAGAGGCTGAAACAATAGCTCTTTCTATTTTGAAGCAAGTGATGGAGGAGAAGGTAGAATTGCTCCTTTTTAAAAAAAAAAAATTAAATTTTTAGGTATCTTCTTTTATGTACATAGGAATTTATAATTTGGCTTCACTTGTTGGGCTTGTGATATTTTGCCTTGAGCTGAATCAATTCCTTTATTAGCAGTGCCCAACTCAATAAAATTGGGCTTCTTTTGGGTGGTTGATTATTTCTTTTTCCCTAACGATAGTTGTAATTATTTAAACAGGTTTGTTAAGATCTTGCTAATGATAACTTCTGTGTTGTCCAGGTAACTCCAAACAATGTTGATATTGCCAAGGTTGCTCCAACTTATCATCTATACTCCCCTTCTGAGGTTGAGGCTGTCATTGCTCGCCTATAAACTATCCATATACCTTGGTGTTGTCTGTTTGCCTTCTCCACCATAAACGTATATTTGTTACCAACATTTTTATTTTGGAGAACATTTTTGCTGCTGCTGCTGGTGGTGGTGGTGGTAGAATGGCAACAGGATCTAGTCTTGTTTGATGGAAGAAACTTCTTTTAATACATTAGCATGCAATGTTTGATATGGTAGAGTTCTACAGAGTTCTACCGCCAATGCTTGAACGTCTTTTGTTAGTCAAGTAGCACTAGCATTGACCATACTGATGATACAAATAAATCCCTTCATTAGTTCTCGGTTTGCATGACGCTTTTCTTAGAGGTCAGTGATCCTTTAACCATGAGTCTTATGCAAGACAGGTTTCTGTCTTTTTTCATAAAGAAACAAGTTTTACAGAAAATCAGTTTTATCATAATGTGTTTAGAAATCTTACTGACCTTAAGAATCCCCTCCAAAGATCTGCAGGTCATATACAATGGCCAAAAGGCTACCTGCTTGATATTTACCTTCTCATTAGGATCTCTTTCCCATAAAAAGATGAAACTAATACTCATCCAGAAAGAAAAGCTGGTACCATCTCTCTTTTCCTCTAACTAGAATTGATTGTTCTACGATCCGTTTGAGACTACGTAACCTCTTGCCGGCACAACCCCCATATCAAGCTTAAAATGTGCGTGAGTTTGGAGAGGCTATGCCCACCCTCTGTCCTACATTCATCTCATCTCATTCATGCCTCAGGTGATATGCAGAGTAGATTTTAGTTCATCGAAATGAAATAACCTGCATAGAAGCATCTTTCACAACCCACAGGCCACCGAGAAGCCTGTAAGTTTTGTTTGTTCCATAAAACAAAAGACAGTGAGTGTGCACTTGCTCCATCCACAAGAAGGGTGAAAATAAGGATGGATGTTCGCTTATTCTGATTCAACTACGTCATACAACAAAAAAGGGAGATTGAAGAGAAGGCTTAGTCACGGAACTCTCCCAAAAATGATTCATGGAATGCCTTGAGACGGGCGATGATGGCCGGGATCTTATTCTCCTGGGGTAGGATTGTGCATCGGAAATGCCATGTTCCAGGTACCTGTTCCCAAGTTAAAACAGAAAAGAGTAGCGTTAGTACCACAACCCAACTGAGTACAGGTACAAAAAAGGAAAAATCAGCAACTTTTTGACATCAATGTATCCAATATTAGCTGATAACAAGCAAGAAGATGTTCATAAATTGAGCATAAACAAGTTCACCTGCCCAAAGCCAGAACCGGGAACAACAACAATTCCGGTGGCATCAAGAAGACGGCGAGCGTAGAATGCATCAGGGGCTGCATTAACTGCGTTGGCAGCTTCAATTGCCTTCTGAGGCAGGTGAAGACGGGGGAAGAGGTACATTGCTCCCTCCGCCTTGTTGCATGTCACACCTTCTAAGCTATTGAATGCATCCTCCAAAGCCTGTGTCCGATAGAAGAAGAGGACAACAAAATCTCCATAAGCTCAAAGGAGCCTTTGTCGCATGACAAAAGAAGAAGTGAATAACATAGATCAAAGGTTCATTTTCTGAGAATGGAAGTTATCAGACAAAAGCCAGCGCATGTTGCATGAATCAAACATTACAACTTTTTCCTGGACAATTAATCAGTAGATCTTTGTCGAATTCTCGAATTCTAAGAATGGTTAAAACTAACCTTCGCACGCCTAGCTAAAGATGAAAGGATCCCATTCTTTTCTGCAGTAAAGGATTCATATGATTCATCTCCAACCTGCAAATTCATCCAAGATGTTGCTCTCAATTACATACCAGACCATAAAGGGAATGACACTTTCATGCACTCGTTTGTGTGCATGGTGTCCTTTCGGTGGTTCCTTTGAGATAAGAGGTTTTCAAAGCTTAATCACAGCCAGATGCTAAATAAGTTGACAGCAACAGTATATTAACCTTCGGTGTATTCATAACAAGGCTTGCAAGGATCTGGCCAGAGATGTTGGAACAGAGGTTTACTGACGCCAATTTGTAAATCTGTTCTCTCACATCCGCACTGAAACCGGTTATCTCCATGTAGCCTCCCCGTTTTCCACATTCCCCATAGTATCCTGGTGGAAATGACAACAATAATTCTTGTAGCTATATGCCAAAGATATTCAGGACAAAGTTGAACACATTTCTTGATCTAACATGGGGACCCATACCTTTGGAAACTGACTGAAATGATACTAAAGAAAGATCTTTCTCGCCATATCCCATTGACCTTGCAATCTTCTTGAAGGAGTTGAATTTCTTGTTTTCAACATATATATTTTCTTGGTATACCTGTATAAAGTTTGACAGTGCATCAGTAACCGGGGGCACTAAGTTCAATAACACTCTAGTCCTGAAGCACATATTGTAAGCTGATTCTGGACTTTGACATTGCTTTAACTTCTAGAAAGCATTGGCATACATATCTCACCTCATCCGCTAGAAGAACAAGGCCTTCTTTCTTGCAAAACTGCACTATTTCCCGCTGGTTTCCCTCTGCAAGAACCTGGAGAAATAACACTATAACAATTGAATTGAAGAAAAAAACCTGTGCAAAAAACTATCATAATACTACCGTAGAAAAGTAGGGATAAAAGAGTCTCTCTGGTGTAACTAACATTTAGCCAAAACCATTAAGAATTCTTCTAAATACTTGGAAGGATTAAATGTGCATGCGTATGTAACATTTAGCACCATTCTCCTGCAAAATGGTGGCTGCAAAGTAGTATCAAAATTACCCTTTCAACTCAGTAGGCAAAATGCCTTTATTACCACCAGATGTTTCAGAAAACTAAGAAAATGCACACTTTTCCACTCCAAAGGTTTCCATGGTAAGCCTCCCCCTCCCCAACCAAAAAAAGGTATAAAAAAGTATAGAAAATATTCACTATAAACCTGTCCAGTGGGATTGCCAGGATTTATCACCACTATTGCCCTAACAGCAATGCCCTTGGATCGAGCATCTTCCAGTTGCTTCTTAACCACAGAAATCTCCAGTCCCCATCCTGCTGCTTCATCAAGGTAATATGGGACCTGAGACAAAATAATTCTCTTGTTTAGTTCCTCTTCATACATTCAAAATCCTGAAGCAAATTCTGGATCTTTCTAACCTAAATGAACTGCCTTGACACCAGAAGAACATCCTTAACAGCATAAGACAACCATAAAGAACCCAGAATCTAGTCAAATACATAAGCACTTATATGGCTATATTATCTTTTAATTCAGGAATACAATGCCAAGAAAGAAGAGAAACTTTTGGTCAAAACTAGACTTATTGGCAAGGTGACTGACATATCTTTATGATATAAGTAACTAATATATAGTTAATTTCAATAGCTACATAATGAACGCACAAGAGAGCCACCATGCAGAGCAATTGAGGCAGAGTACAATGGGTACTGAGGTATGGGGCAGAGAATGCCATCTTTCTCCGATCTTATCAATAACTGCATCATCATGTGGACCTGAGAGGGGCAAAGCAAAAGAAATAAGCAGGTAATGTATCTTCACTCATATTAGAAAAGAGAATATCGTAAGTATCAAAGGTCAAGTACTGCAGGGCTTGCTCCATCTGTTAGGAAAATGTCATCTGCATTGGCAGGGAAACCATCACGGGCAGCAATTCCAGCAGCAATAGCATCACGTAAGCCTTTGATTCCCTGGAACAAAAAGAATACAAAAATCCTCAAGGTCATGGGGTTAAAAGGAGAATATGCTTGCGAAATTTACCAAGCATGTTTTACCTGACTATGACTATATGCACCTGTTGCCCTACCAGGAATCAAATCCAGAATCTGCCGTGCTCGAGCTATAGCATCCGAGCTGCAATGACATATAGAAGTTCAGGTGTGATAGCATAAGGAGTTTCTTCCATAATGTAAAGTCATAAGTTGGCAAAGGGCTATAAATCCTATGCAAGAACATGAAACAGTTAATAAACAAGTAGAAATGGTATACAAAATTTGCCTTTTTTAGTCGCCTAACATTCCTAATATGTGTTAAGGGTATCTAACATGTCATCAGACCAGATGCTCCTATACAGTAATAGTAAAAGGACTCAGAAACCAAGTTTCCTACAAACATATGTTCAAAAAAAAAAAAAAAAGACAAACATTTGGTTTCTATGAATTCATGTCAATATCAGGTTGCTTCCTTGTTTAATCTAATTGTATGAGATCACCTTTTTACAATGTGCAGTTTAAGAATCCTCCTTATGCAAGAAATTCCCCAATAAGCCCCTAAGCTAATATTCTCTATCAGCCAGCATGGAACATTGACCACGTTTCTTTTGATGCCTACCTAGTTCTTAGTCTTTTGGAGCATCTAGCTCATGAGATACTAAGATTCTCCTTGCCACCACCATTACTAGGATTGAGATCTTCATTATAGCTCAAACCTGGATGATGACGCAATTGAGGAGCTCTGTAGCTCACTGCTAGACAATTAAAAAGGCCAAATGAGGAGATGTACGAAAAATGCAATACATATTCCACTATTGTCTTAAGATCCTAATCTGGGATAAGGTATGTACTGATATGCATATAGATTAAAGAGGAATATATGCAATTAATCTGTAAAAGAAGATGTTATCTGCAAAAAAAACTCATTTTTGTTATGGTATATGACCAGCAGGGAGAATTTTCCCTTATCTTTCCCAAGAACCCAAAACCTCCACCTTCCTGCAGGGAAAATCCTTCATCTTCCATGTAAAAGAATAACAAGAAGAAATGAAATGAAAGGAGAAAAAACAGATCCTTAAATTATGGATAAAGAACATAATGACCCTACATAATTAGTCATGCCCATGGTTAATATTTTCACACAGGACCATGTGGCAAATCACAATATAAAAAATAGAGATTTCTATAATATAACCCCTGACATTGCTTGTGAATAACATTGGTTATAACAAGCTTAGCTCATGATGCCAATGTGTTCTGATTATGATTCACACTTACCTGAATAAGGCATGAGCTTCACTTTTGTCCAATATGGATGGATGGTCACATAAGGCAAGAACCTGAAATAGAACACATTAGTTTTAAGAGAGATTGAACCTCACTGGTAGTCAAAGTTCAACAGAATACTGACCTCCCGGAAAAATGTAACTGGCTGCTGACCAAGAGACTGGGGATTGCCGATATTGCAATAAAGTATCTGCCAGAGCAATTGGGCATTTAAAATGAAGTATTAAAAAAATTTAATGAACTCAAACATACACAACTTGTGACAAGTTTCTAATACAAATGTATTTTGAAAGCAGAATGTTACTCTAAAGACATTATAATACATGATACAAAGGAGAACACTACCTATTAACTGACATACACTAAAGGGAAATTGGATAAATACACACCTCATCAAAGGGATAAGAACCCGGCTTTGTTTGCAGCTCTTGTTGTAAGCGCTAGGAAAAAAGTAGACAGATTCTTAAGCAGATAAGAAATTTGAAGATAAGTGCATTCAGCAGAATAATTAGCTTGACTTTTGCTATATTCAACCAATATATATCTCAAATTCCAAAACTAGTGATGTACTAAAACCATTTGCACATAAAACTTTTCAGATTAAGCAAACATAAAGAAATTAAGAAGATATAAGCTGCCAAAAATTATAAACAGAATCTGATTAGTCACAAACACCAATATTCAGTGCAGCATTGCCAATGTTCCTGTACCCTTCATTCTAAAACATACTAATGGGACAAGTTCCTGAAAAAAACATGATCTTCCATCCACTGTAAATTGTACTTCTTGTACTGAAGAGGAGAATCCTAAATGATGTGGAAAATAAGACATGTAACATATCAGATTGCAAAAACATAAAATTTCTTTGATTAGCAGTGATGGCAAGGCATTTAAAGAACAAATTACTTTCATTACCATGGCTCCACTTTAAAAAGGGGTGGATATCTGTATATCTGAATATCTCCAGAAAGAATAAAAAGGAATGTTATGCAATTATATTCCCGATGAGCAACAATGAAACTAGTTGCACAGTATATATAGATAATTAGACAGGACATGAGAGTAAAATTAGTGTAGTATAGTCATGTCGTTATATTTGAGTGTTAGGATTGGTAGGAGTACAAAATTAGAAGTGATAAATACTAGAGTCATACCAACAGAGCATAAAATCAGAAAATAGTTTGAAATGGTTCAGCCTTACAACTTACCTGGCGCTGAGAGTATCTCAATTTATATTTGAAATTAAAAGAAAAAGGAGAGAGAAAAGGCAGAGGGGGAGACCAAGACATAAATAATAGGAAGAATGGACTCTAAAAATTGAAGAAGTTGACTGGGAAATTCAGTTTACAATGCACCTTGATGTAGTTAAAGAGACTTGCCATAGCAGATGTTCAAAAAGCATCTGTAGTAAAGGGAAAATCTAAACTGTGTTTATATTTTGAGCTAAAAAAATAATTTGAATCTTCATTTATTGCTAAGTGGCAGCCATTATATTAATAAATAAGAAGAAAGTTCTATCATCAGAAGCTCAGAACATTTTCGAACCATACAACTGAGCCAACACATTTCTGGCCCAATATCATGTATAATGATTATTTTTTATTATACATATATACCACAATATCCAATAAAAATATAGAAAAAAATTATGGAACTTATATTGCCAAAAACCCTAAGTACCTGGGCATGGCTGACAATCTCTCCACGGACGGCATACTCACATTTTAAAACCTGAATGAAGGAAAATAAGTGTATAAGCGTATAATAACGGGTTATGGACCAACCATGTCGTTGGGGAAAAAAACCAAGCAATGGAAAGCAGCAAGGAGGCATACGCCTCAAAACTCTGGATAAGAAATGGCAAGATTTCTCTTATGTATAAAAGGAAATAAAACGGAAAAAACTTGAGGGAACAAAAAGAAATTAAAATGAACCACCAAATAGCATACTTGCATATCCAAGACTAAAATCGTGAGGATCCATTCGAACGTGTGTGTTTGGTTCTTATGCACCGAGTAGATCTTAGATACTTATAAATCTAAATAATATTTTGGTTGATTTTTTTTGGATGAGATCCTGTTAAAAAATAATCACAGTAAATACTGAAAAAGATCATAAAGCTGACCACATAACAGAAGCGGTACAAAAGTACAGAAATGACTGACTGAGAGCCCAGACAATCCAAAATGAGTAGAAAAAGGCCAGAGCAACTAATTAAAACGGGAATTTTTCTTAATGGAAACTAACAATAAAGAGGGCAACTTCTGCAACATACTAATCCAAGGACATGGTGAGGAACATCAATTCCAAGAAAGAGGGAATCGAAGCTAAGTTGAAAACCACATTAACTGACGAAAAGAAACGGTTACCAATACAAAAGCACTCATGGCACAAAACCGATGAAATCATAGAAAATAGAAAGAAATCGCATGCAGGAACAGAAAAAAGGAAAAATAAACATATCAATCGAAGGAAAAATAAAAGGAGGCCTAAAATATTTGTTCAAGTTGACGCCAGACCAGAGGCACAGGATGAGGAGGAGGAGGAAGTCATGTAACATATAAAACCCAAAATCGCCCATAAGAAAAATTCATCGGCGGTTTCATTAACCCAATCCTACTATAGATGATAAAAAGGAAAAGAAGAATCATGCAAGGAGAATACCAAAATCGAACACCAACAAACGATCAAAATCGAATCTTTAGCAATCGAATCAGCGAAATAGAAAGTAAAAAGAAGCCATCTTTGAGCAGTGGATCCAAAATAGCATAGAGAAGAAACGCCTATCAGACCAAGCCAGCAGGAAAGAACAAAGCTCAGACCACGATACGCGAAATCATCGAGAAAAGAAAACGACGAGATCAAGAAGGCATCTTGGTGGATCGAACCGGGAAAAGATGGCACCTTTGGATTGATAGAATCGAAAGTAAGCGGAGGAGATTGAGTGGAGCCCATGGCGGAGGACGCTGCGGCACCAGAAGAAGAGACAAGGTGAGCAGAGTGACCGAGATCAGAGCTGAAACAACGTTCGTCCGTGGCGAATCGGCGCATGGTGAGGCGAGACGGCTTTTAAAGTCGACTCGTCGCGACTTCGAAGAAAAGTTATGGAACCGTTTTTTTTTTGGGTAAAACCAAGTTGTGAAAGCGTTCGCCCGCAGGAAAATTTCAGAAGGACCATAGAATAGTAGGTAATCTTTCACGAGTCTCGGAGTTAAACCGGCTTGCGGAGCCCACAGAGTGGTAATCGGCGTGCGAGAGAGTTGATTACAGGGCACAAAGCACAGCCTTTTTCTTTCTTTCTTTTTTTTTCAATGATGTGATAAGAAACGTGTAAGACTTTGCCACTGGTGAGTCATGCGCCAGTTCAAACGGAACTCGAAACATCTCAACCCGGCTTGGTTCTGAACTTTACGCCCGGCAGACTGGATTATATGGAAGTACAGCATGTCCGATTCTACACTTCACCGCCAGATGGGGGGATTAAATGCGGCATGTTTTAATTTTGGTTTTTACTTTTGGTTTTGCAACTTTGTTTGGGTTGTCCAGCTTGTGTATCAGGATGTTTGGTTGTTGTTATCGATGTCGTAGCTTTGAACAATGTGACACCTTCATTTGAATCTACCTCGATGCTTCTTTTTCCGATCAACAAAAAAGGAAAAAAAAAAAAAAAAAAAGAATGGTTTAGGCTTAAAACTTTAATCCGCCGATCACACAAATGGTACTCGGAGAATATTTGACCTGTAATTGAAATCAAAATTAAAATTAAAATAAAAATAAATTAAAATTAAAATTAAATTGATCAAATCATTCAAAATATTTGATTTGTGATTTGAATCGGAATCGAAATGGATGATTTTTATTGATGTTGTTTGATGTATATAAAGATAAGAATCGAAACCAACTCAAATTTTTATTTTTATTTTTAATTAAAATTTTTAAAAATTAATATTAAATAAAAATTAAATATAATAATAATATTTTTAATTTTTTTAAAAAAATTAAATCGATAAATTGAATAATCGAACTGGTTTCTAGCGATGAAAGATGGACCAATCCTCTCAAATTAGCTCCAAGCTGTGCCCCCTGTCTGCGATCAACGAACCCAAATCAACCCCCAGTCCCACCTACACGGTGGCTTGAATAGGCCCCGCCCATAAGCTCCGCACCTGCCTCGTTGCCGTCGACCCACTAAACCCATCTAGAACGACAAGTTCGTCTTCCTCCTCAACAATACCATCTTTTGCTCCGACACTGCCACCATCACTGTCAACATCTTCGCCGTCCGAACCCACTTCCTCTCGAGCTCCGACACCCTCATCGGCACCGCCCGCACCCTTCTCTCCGCCCTTCGCCCCTCCACCACCATCTGGTTCGTCGCCATCCAGGTCCATCGCTCTCAAGGCATCTTCAACCTCGACGTCTCCCTCCTTGATACATATGTTCGCTCCTTTCCCATCTTCGTCAAGCTCGCCTCTGATGGTGCCCCCTTCACCATCGTCTGCAACAACACATCCAAGAACAAGAAAGCACGACCCTCTATCGATCGGGATGGGGCCGCGGTCCAATCCAAGCTCGACCAATGGTGGTTCGAGTTGCCATCGATTTTTGATGAGGAGGGGAT
The DNA here is from genome assembly GCF_000442705.2 of Elaeis guineensis. Classification (NCBI taxonomy): domain Eukaryota; kingdom Viridiplantae; phylum Streptophyta; class Magnoliopsida; order Arecales; family Arecaceae; genus Elaeis; species Elaeis guineensis. The sequence continues at coordinate 70,106,592 of NC_026007.2, read as the reverse complement.
GGCTCTTGAGGCCAAGCTCGCCAAGTGGCGAGTCGAGCTGCCGCCACTTCTCAAAAAGGAGCAGGCCATCGACGGAGGAGGCCGGGGCAGCGGACCATTGGCGAAGGAGGCTGGCAGGGTCGGTAATGGAGTTCTTCAGCTGAAGAAGGGCGGACCTCTTGATGCCATTGACAGACGATTTTTTTTTTAATCTCGTTCTACTGGAATGAGATTTTGACTTTCTTGGGGTGAATCCGGATTCGATTGATGAAGGAATGAATCATTTCCATTCTTCTTTGGAATAGGAATCGGAATGAAATTCTCTCCAATTAAATAGTTAGAATAGGAGTCATCCATTCTAATTTTCATTTCAGACTTTAATTATTCCAACCAAATATTCCTTCAGTTTACATTTATCCAACCTAAGCCCATAAACATAGGCGTGTATGGATATGACACGTGAGACATATATGAGATAGAGATGTATGAAGTGGAAGCATGACACACCAGCCATCATTCGCTCTCTATAAGAGAAATAAAGAAATTTTTTGTACACCATCCATGGCATAGAAAATCCGACATGGAGAGCACCATCTTATCTGATTGAATCATGTAGCCATTATTTTTTAATATATATTTAATATCTATAATTTTATTTTTTAATTTGAAATTTTGGATGATAAAAATATTTTTTTCTGAAAAAATTATGATATTTTATGTCAATATTATGATATTTTACGTTGAAATTATAATTTTATGCACAAAATATCATAATTTTTTCACATGATGTCATAAAGAAGGAAGAATATTTTCATCATTAAAAAATTTTATATAAATTTTTTAATGATAAAAATGCTTCTATCAAAATTAATATATCTTATAAAAAATTATGGTATTCTGTGTATAAAATTATAATTTTAATATAAGATATCATAATATTGATATAAAATATTATATTTTGATTTAAAAAAATATTTTTATTATTTAAAATTTTAAATAAAAAAGTAAAATTATATATATTTAATATATATTAAAAAATAATAATTACGTGGTTCAATCAAACAAAATGATGGCATAGTGCTCTCCACGTCGGATTTTCTGCACCCAGGCGGTGCACAAAGAACTTTGCAAGAGAAATAATAGGCAGAAAAGCATGTGGCATGGGCCCGCATATAAATGTAGAAAACTTTAAAAACTAGTGTTGTGCGGCTAGACTCTGAAACTTTACCATTATGTATGGTAAATACGCTATTTTGGCTTTGATTTCTTGCTAAGAGACCTGAATCAGGTTGTGCTGCAATGTGTCAAATGTAAATGCCAACCTTTTGATTTAACGCAAAGAGATTGCTTTAATCAATGCTGTCTTGGATGAGTTCATTAATTTAAATAATAATAAAATAGTATACAGGTTGTCCGTGAAAAATAAAAATCTCAACAAGTCTGTAGTTATTTAATAAGACTGCAATCAAAAACCGACCTAAATCAGGGGATTATGTCAATAATATTTGCTTAAACTGGTTGTTGGTTGTGAGAGAAATATTCAAGTTTTTCTGTCTCTCTAGATTAAAAATCTAGTAGCTCTTCATCAGAGCCATTTAAGTCATACTTTTTCTTGATTCATAAGGCCTCGTTGCACGGGACCTCACGATTTTATCTTTTTAAAAGACATCTCACGGGAAAGATAAAATTTCAATCCATATAAGTCATATTTTTTCTTGACTTATAATCGGTATGAGATTAAAAAAATTCTCTCTATACTATAATACTATTAATAAAATAATTAAAAAAATATCAAAATTATTGCATAAGAACAGCATCGTCAACCTAATATAACTGCATTGGAAGGGTACGAAAACACTGGGTTATACCAAAGCTTGCTTTTAATAAAAATAATTGAAAAGTCTTAAAAGCATCACCAGTCTCATATAACTGATAAAGAATCATGCCATGTCAATACTATCACCCACATATTCAACCTTGTGCATCATTTTACAGCTCTCAAGAAAAGAGACGAGGAATGGGTACATCAAAAATTGAATACAGAGAGAGGAAAAAAAGAAAAAACCCATAGAGTCGCTAGATTAGATTGCTTCCCCCTTTCTCCTCGTCTCCACATCTTCCGTTCCCCATGGATGCCCACACAATTATACCTATCACACAGTAGATTCAAACTCGATGCCTTTAAGAGGTAACCAATCACCAGCCTGTATAAAATTATCAACCTGATACTTCTCAGCCTCATTTCTACTAATCGTGGGCCTGTAACCGGGCCATCTCACACGGCCCGTCACATTGGATCCAGGCCCACTATTCTGATATTCAGCGTAGTATATTGTATCCGGTGGCACAGTGTCATCAGTCCACGGTAGCCACCCCAGTGGGTCCACCATCCCCCCGATCTCCGACCGCATGATGACCGTCGTCGAGTAATCCTTCCATGGCCTGCCAAGGTATGTGGGGACTGTTACATTGCCATGAGGGGAAATGATGCATTGTTGGATCACCATGCCGGTGTTTTCATTCGGGTCGGTCCGGCCTTGGGCTGTGATTGTGTTCTTCTGATCGGGCATTGGTTGCCTGGGCCGGATGGAGCAGCTTTGGAAGATGGCAGCAGCATCACCAAAAATGAAATCGACAGTTCCAATTATGACACATTCGCGATAGAATTGCCGAAGGGAGTGTACATAGAGGGTGTCTTGATAAGCATCGAAAGAGCAGCGGTAGAAGACAGAGTGGTCGGAGGTGGCCCGGAGGGCGACGGCCTGGTGACTCTCCGGGCCGGCTGTGTTCTTGAAGCCCATGTCCCTTGCCATGAAACCCCTTCCGACAGCAGCTGAGTAACAATAGTAGAATAATATGGATGAGTTGCATGGACTTGCCTCAGTAATTTCTTTTGTCACAACAGAAATTTCACGTAAGCTACAACAATCTGTGTGCCTAGATTTAGACCATTGCATGCAAAAAAAAAAAAAAAAAAATCATTAATTCAAAATATGGAACTCACAAGGACCAACAACTGTTAGGACATGCAGTTGGTAATTGGGATGCCCTTAGGAGATCCAGCATTCAAATCCTAGTATTGCTTAAAAATTTGAAGCTCACAAATCTACGGTGAGTGAAAGCTAATTAGGACAATGATGCCATTCAGATCATATATAGATTTAAAAGCGATTAACTCTAAAGCACTTACTGAAAGTTGCCGTTAGCTTTGTTGAGTTTATGATGGCATGACTTAAATTTCCTGTTACAATCGTCTTGTACATACCATCTCCAATCATCGTCACGTTCCATTTATCCTTGTCCACGGACACAATTTCCTCATACACACCCTCTCTGACGTAGATCACAAATGGATAGCCATTTTTCTTGGGTACCAAATCCAATGCCTCTTTGATAGTCCTAAATCGTCCGCTCCCATCCTTGGCCACCGTCACATTTGGCTCCAACCGGCTCGACTCCTCCTGCAAGAAAGCCCTCCTTTGCGAGGATGACAGCCATGTAGGTGGGCTCTCCTGCAGCAACCTTCGATTATGAGCAAAACCATCGGAATTCTCCAGTCTCGCTAGGATTTTCGTCGCAATCGCAAGGCTATTGCTCGTGAGCTGCGTTGCACTCGCCATCGCGGCCTTCATCGCTTCGACCACGTCGCTTGCTGCGCCCTCGAACCCATCCATGCACGTCTGTTGATCGGTGATCGCCGCGCTGAGCCATGTCCTGAGGTCGCTGATCTCCGACGCGGCCAAAAACTTCTCCCCGGTTGCTGCTTGCAGCAAAGCGAGCGAATCATGGAGTCGATCGATAGCGTCATCGAACAACCCCTTGCAATCTCGGACGGCACCCTGGAGGCTCTCGTCTTCCATTTGGACCACTGAGGAGGAGGAGGTGGAGAAGTTCTTGAGTGCTTCGATTGCGACTTGGAGGGAGAGCTTGAAGAACTCTTTGGGATTCTCGGTTGTGTTTGAGCCCTTTGCGGATGAAATGCTGGAGTCGCAACAATCTGGATATCGGGTGGCAGCGCATAACGCCTTTATTGAATTGGGAGTAGATATTGGAGATGGTCTTTGGGTGGAACTGTTACTGTGTTTGTTTGCCACTGCTGCTACCGTGATGCCAATGATGATAGCAAGGAGAAGGAATGTGGAGATGCTGATGATGGTGAGTCGCTTTCGGGTTTTCTGACGGTAGATTCGTTCCTCAAACTCTTTCATCCTTCCATACCCACTGAAGGAGTTCATGGAATCCATTCCTCTTTAGTTCTTCATAGTTGTGTCTTGGTTAGAGCTAGGGATGGGGTCTTATGGAGGTTTAGGGGGAAAAGTTGATGACATGTTAGTCCTGACCATAGATAATTAATAGCATGAGGCAAGACTAATTAAGGATTTGAACTATATGACTCTTCTAGTGGCTAGTAACATTATCTGGATTAAGACTTTTAAACAGGGGCTTGGTAGTCTTCGCAGGCGGAGGGAGCATAGATGCAGTGGACTATTGGCAGAAAGGGAATGGACAGGACGACAGTGGGAAATCGGCAAATGTGTATGCACCCATTTGGCAATATTGCAGCAAGTTGCTTGTTTCTCTAATTACATGTCCAGCTCCTTTCCTCGTCACCGTGGATATATAGCAATGTAATCTCTTGCAACCAAGCCACTAGCGTAGTTGTTTTGCAACACGACAAGTGCCACCCGTCTACGTACTTTTTTAAAGTTAAGACGGTGTTTACTTAAAACATGAGGCTTTAGGTTATTTAGTTATTTATTTTAAAGAGAATACTCAGACTAATTCAACTCAATCAATTCTTATCGACAAAGACTAAGTATATGATGGTAAAAGGACAATTGTTGTTGACTAAATAAGGAAAATTGCGACAATAACTTGAATTTTGTAGGAGAGTTTTACAACCGGCAATGGTTTGAGTTAGTAATCAGAAGATTGTCAAAGCAGGTTTAGCATTAGCTATCCTATGAATTTGACCCTGTAAGGCTGTCGTGGTGTAAGTAGGATTAGAATTGGACTGAACGGATCCTCTGCGGTACTAAAAAATATCTTACAGTGCTGTACATACATTGGAGATGTCAATAAAAAAAAAGATGATTATGCGATATTTATCTAAACTATTCAAATATTTTTGGATTTATCCATTTTTTTTTCTTAGTATTTTAACACGCGTGCGTAAGCACGTACGGTCACTCATCTTTTGATGGATATTTTTGAAATATGCACAGCATCTTACGGTACTTTTTGAGTACCGCAGAAGATCCATTATCAAAATTGGACCCTCTAAAGCCAAGCCAGACTCCGTGAGCGTCCAAGGTAGGTCCCAAAATTGCTTTAGGCGCCGGACTTAGACCTAAAATGTCTGTCCAAATATATGGCCAAGCCTGCCTGAGCTTGAGCTTGGGCTTGCCGCACACTCAATTGGGCCCAAGCCGATTGTGCCTGTTTGGGCCTACACGCTGGGTGGAACATGAATTGTCAAGTTTTGGAGTAATATTCCGATTAGAACAATCTAAAATCAAACCTATACTCTAAATATATATATATATATAATATTATATTTCAAATATTTGGAGTACAGCTCCGCTCTTGAACAATATTTTTCAAGAAAAAATAAATATTTTATCTATCACTTAACAACGAACTCATTACGATTGTCTCGCAGATTACTCCAATTTCTAGTGAGATTTATTATTAACTCTGTGCCTTTCTTTTTTCTAGAGCGCGACATTCTCAAAACACAGTGCGAATATGCCACAAAATCTGTGACTCTATCACGCGCTCCGATGTGATACCGAGGATCTTAACCATCCAAATCCTGTAATTAAATTGAGATACGCCCTAGTGATTGTATCCCTGCTCTCGGGGAAGGGTTCCAGTGCACGTCAAATATATTTGGATCCCGGTGGTTATGAGAAAATATTGGTTGCATAGGTGATACCACATCATCGTTATGACAAATCAATAAAAAATTAAAAATAGATGAAATATATGAATACTGTAGGATATTATCCACAAGAATAGATATAATATATGTCAATCGATGAAATATAAAATTTTTTATTGATTTATTATAATTTGATATGGTATCACCACTGCAAGTTGCAATATTTTTTCTGTGGTTATGATCTATCCATGGTCTCCCTTTCTCTCGTGCACCCACCAACCAAGCGAGAAGGTATTCGTGGCCTTCTCTTGGCGAAAAGTGTTGAAATGAGCTGTGGCGAAAAGTGTTGAAATGAGCTTGAATGAGCTGTAGATTCTTCTGATTAGAATGCAATCTTCTAATTAGAGGAAAATATATTTGTATGATTTCTAAATTGAGCTCCTGAAAATTAATAAAAAGGACTATTTTGGTCCTAGAGAATGTATTCATTCTTCCTCCGAAATCCTTGTCTTCACCTTCTCTTCTATTTTTTTTCTGTTTTTCAACATGGTATCAGAGCACTCTGTTCCATGAATACGCTCTATTCCGTCTCATCTCAATCCCTAAACTTCTTCAACTACCGACCGTCTGCACCTCTTCAGATCTTTTCAAATCTTTCTCGGATCCGGCATCTCCCACACCCTGAGTCTCCATCGCTACCACTGTTGCCTCCACAGCTGTTGCCGTCACTACCGCAGCCGACGCTTCCGACGCTGCTGTCACGACCGCTACTGCATCTCAAATCTTTTCTGGATCCGGCGTCTCCCACACCTTGTTGCTGCTTCCGCCACCGCCGTTGTTGCTGCTTCCGCCGCCGCCGCTGTCGTCACTGCTACCGTCGCTACCGTCGATGCCACCGATGTTGCTACTGCCGTCGACGCCACCGCGTATCCACTCGTGAACCACGAGATTGAGAACGGAAGCCGCTGACCCCCTTCTCATTTCTTATTAGGTATTGTTTAATACAAAAAAAAAGCTGGAGCACCTATACTGCAGTCTATTCTACTACCACATGTGCCTCCAATCATAGGTGCTGGATCTTGTTCTGGAGCAATAATGGATCATCTTTTTTGGAATTTCTGAATATTATCGAGGTGCCTTTCATGCAAGCAGATATTCGATATTTTTTATTTGTCATTTGAGTTTATCTCAGATCGTTGGTGAAAAAAATTCAAATACCTTTTCCTTCCTCAAGATTGTTCTTGTTTACTTGATCATTTAAGTGTTTTGTTTTGATAATGAGTGATAGAACTCCTTTAACCATGGAGGATTTAGAAAAGTTAATGGTTAGGATGATGAAATCTCGTATCTCGAATAGTGAGTTTTCAAAGATGACCCTAGAAACTAATCCGGTCAAATTGGATGGGCCGGGTACCTACTTGAGTTGGACGTGACATGTTCGTTTAATTTGAGAGTCTCATAATCTTGAGGGGTTTATAAGTGGTACTGCAAAAAGGCCAAAAGAAGATAGGATAGCTGTTAGACAGTGAAATTCTAATAACTCTCAAGTGGTAGCATGGCTCCTTGCCTCTATGGTATCAAGTGTTGCTCATACGGTTGAGGCACTGACGAATGCTTATGAGTTATGGCAAGCTGTTGCCACAACTTATTCCTATAAAGGCAATAATATGCATGCCCATAAGATCCAATGAGAGCTTCGGGACTTACTCAGGTTCCCGATCTTTAACAGAGTATGTTGGAGAATTAAAAAGGTTATGGAATGATTTTGATTTTTATAGTTCCTTTACCCTTACTCATCCTGATGATGTTGATGTGTTCTGCAAATGGATAGAGCGTCAGTGCCTTGTGAACTTTTTGGATGGACTAAACCCAAAATTTGAGTATCGACGCTATTCTATTTTTAGTACACAAGAGTGGCCAACTCTTGATGAAGCTATTTCTTTAGTTCTTAGTGAAGAAACTCGATTAGCCATTATGGCTTCTTCTACGAACACAGCTATACGATCTGCACTTGTAGTATAGCCAACTACTCTTGGAAGCTCTTCTCCTATCAATTCTGCTCAAGAAACTCAGCCTCGATCTCGTGGGGTTAAGATTTGTGACCACTGTCATAAGTCGGGCCACATCAAAGCTTATGCTATGAGCTGCATGGTCGTCCAACTAGAGGCCGTGGTCATGGAGGTGGTCGTTCTGGTAGAGGTCAAGATCAGTATAATCAGGCTCAATTTTTTTCTATGGAGATTTTATCAGTCGAAGAAATGCAACTTTTGAAAAAATTCATATCTTGTGTAAATATTTTTGAAAGTAGCACTTTCACAGAAGATTCTTCAAATCAACCAACCAGTTCTCTCTATCAGGATAATTTTGCCCAAATAGGTATCGATGATCAAATTCATGCTTTTAACTATAGTAATTTTTCTTCATGGATAGTTGACTCTAGAGCATCCAATCATATGACTGGATCCTTTAGAGATTTTGTATCTTATATTCCCTATTCTGGTCATGATAAAGTTCGTCTTGCTGATGGCTCCTTTATCCTTATTTCTGGAAAAGAATCTATCAAATGTACTTTCGAATTATCCTTATCATCTGTTCTACATGTTCCTAGATTTTCTATCAATCTCCTATCCATTAGTGCTATTATGAATGATCTTGATTGTGCCGTAACTTTTTTCAAAACATATTGTGTCTTTCAGGAGCTAAGGACAGGGAGAAAACTTGAGACTGGCACAATGCATAATGGGCTCTACTATTTGGAGGGAGGAGTGTCCGAAGGCTACTCAGAAACCAGTTTGACAGTTTCATCTTCACAAGAGGAAGACCTGTTGCTCCAGCATCGCAGGCTTGGTTATCTTCCTTTTACTCTCTTAGCTTGTATGTTTCTAACTATTTTTGAATCATATAATAAAGAGAAGCTTGTATGTGATGCCTGTGAACTAGCTAAACACACTAGAAGTGCTTATCTAGGCTCAGGCCAGCGTAGTAAAGTAATTTTTGAGATAGTTCATTCTGATGTATGGAGACCCTGTGGGACCACCACTATTTCTGGTTATCGGTAGTTCGTTACTTTTATTGATTGTTTTAGTCGTTGCACTTGGATTTATCTATTGAAAAATAAGAATGAAGTGTTTCAATCATTTAGAGATTTCATAAAATGATTGGTACTCAATATGGAGCAACTCTTATGATTTTTCGCTCTGATAATGGGACAGAGTATCTTAATAAAAATTTGAGGAGTATATACATAATAATGATATTATACATCAAACGACTTGTGTTGACACACCGGCTCAAAATAGAGTTGCTGAAAGAAAGAAGAGACACCTACTTGAAGTGACAAGATGTTTGATGTTTTCTATAAATGTTCCTAAGTTCTTATGGAGAGAAGCAGTGGTAACTGTAACGTATCTAATTAACCGAATGCCACTTCAAACTTTGGACTATAAGACACCTCTTGAATGCCTGCAAGAAACTAATTCTTTCATAATTCTCTCCAAGGTATTTGACTGTGTTTGTTTTGTTCGGGATCATCGACTTTCGGTTGGCAAGCTTGACGCTCGTACCCTCAAGTGCATTTTTTGTTGGTTATTCCTCTACTCAAAAAGAGTACAAATATTGGTGTCCGACTGAGTGAAAGTTGTTTATCAGTATGGATGTAACATTTCGAAAGTCTGAGCCATTCTATATATCTTCTGTGTCCTCTTCCTCTCCCATCACCTCTGAAACTGGTCGAGAGGGGGAGTTCTCTGGAGGGAGTCTTATTACTGTGGATGTTGGTACAAATGGTGGATCTGATACTCAAGGAGAGTTTATTTCTATTAATGCTAGTTCTGACATTCAAGGAGAAGCATCTAAAATTACATATGAGATTCTCTCATAGTCTGTTACTTCAGTTTCATTTGATTCATCTCCTCTCTCAGAGTCTATTACGCATTCTCTAGTCTCCAGGTCTTCCTCTCTTATCCCGACGGTTTCATCTTTTACGACGAATGATAATTCTCCTGTATCTCCCATTCATTTTACATTAGATAATGATGATCTAAATATTTCTATTGCTTTACGTAAGCCTACTCGTCATGCTGGTATTCCTGCTCGACTTAAGGACGGAGTGGGGTACAAACATGACATCACTAATTTTGTATCCTATGAGTCTCTCTCTCCATCTTATCAGAGTTTTATAGCTTCTTTGTCCTCTGTCTCCATACCCAAGAACTGGAAGGTTGCTAAGAAAAACCCCAAGTGGAAAGCCACCATACTTGAGGAAATACGATCACTAGAAAAAAATAATACATGAAACTTGTATCTTTGCCAGCTGGTAAATAAATTATGGGATGCAAATGGATTTTTACAGTTAAGCAGACATCTGAGGGTACTGTTGAACGATACAAAGCTCGTTTGGTAGCAAAAGGATATACACAGACTTATGGCATCGACTATGATGAAACTTTTACACCTGTTGTAAAAATGAACTCTGTTAGAACACTTATATCATGTGCTGCTAACTTTGGATGGGATTTGTTCAGCTTGATGTAAAGAATGCTTTTTTCATGGAGAACTTCAGGAGGAGGTATATATGGATATTCCTCCAGGATTTGCTACCGCTCAGATAGTGGGTAAAGTATGCCAGTTACGATGCTCTCTTTATGGTCTGAAGTAGTCACCTCATGTTTGGTTCGATCGCTTCCGACGAGCAATCATTTAGATGGGGTATAAATAGAGCAATGTAGATCACACACACTTCTTTCGGCACAACAAGAGTAAGATTACTGTTTTAATTGTCTATGTTGATGATATTGTGGTCACAGAAGATGATTTTGAGGAGATAGCTCATTTGAAGACTCAGCTGGCGCAGGCATTTGAGGTGAAGGATCTTGGACATCTTCGATATTTTTTTGGGATAGAAGTTGCTCGTTCTTTAAAAAAAAATTTTTCTCCCAAAGAAAATATATTCTAGATCTTCTTACAGAAATCAGTATGTTGGGATGTCGATCTATTGCCACTCTTATTGAACAAAATCATCGACTAGTAGCCGATACCGGTGTCCTTGTTGATCGAAAATATTATCAATGATTGGTAGGACGTTTGATTTATCTATCTCATACACGGTCTGATATTGCGGTCGTCGTTAGTGTGGTAAGTCAGTTTATGCATGATTCACGTTCAGTTCATATGGATGCTGTGATACGGATACTTCGTTACCTCAAAAGCTGTCCTGATCGTAGTTTGCTTTATTCTTGTCATGGCAACCTACGGGTGGGGTGTTATACAGATGCTGATTGGGCTGGATCATTGATGACCGTCGCTCTACCTTAGATTACTGTACTTTTGTTGGAGGTAATCTAGTCACTTGACAAGTAAGAAATAGAATATAGTTGCTCGATCTACTACTGAAGCAGAGTATCGAGCTATGGCACATGGTGTGTGTGAAATTTTATGGTTGCGGATCTTGTTATTGGATCTAGGTCTTTATCAGTCATCGCCCCTTATGCTATATTGTGACAACAAGTAGCAATCATTATTACTAATAATTCAGTACAGCATGATCGGACGAAGCACATTGAGATCGATCGATATTTTATCAAGAAAAAGCTTGATGTCAGAATCATTTGTATGCCTTATGTGCGATCTGCTAGTCAACTAGCAGATATTTTGACCAAAGGCCTTAGTATGCATTCTTTTTCATTTATTCGTGACAAGATGGATCTTTATGATATCTATAACCCATCTTGAGGGGGAGTATTGAAATGAGCTGTAGATCTTGATGAAATGAACTGTAAATCCCTCTGATTAGGAATGCAATCTTCTAATTAGAAAGAAATATGTTTGTATAATTTTTAAATTGAGCCCCTGAAAATTAATAAAAAGGATCTTTTTGGTCCTAGAGAATGTTTCTTCTTCTGAAATCCTCGTCTTCACCTTTTCTTCAATTTTTTTTTATTTTTCAATAAAAAAGTCACGAAAACTTGCGCATATAACTTTTTTTTTTTTTTTTTTAAGAAAAAAGAAGGTGAATCTCAAGATTAAACAACAGACAGCCAGAACCATCTCAACTAAGACCACCCAACAATTTGGCTACGCAGAAGTCGAGTTGTTTCTCCTTCACTTGCTCATGCTACATGACGTACTGACTCCAACGAGACAACCCCCCAGTGGTAGATCGATCAGCGATAGTATAGATCCATAAGAGCAGTAGCTCCTCTGTCGGGAATCCATCTCTCGCCCTCGAGGAAGTTGGCAACCGTAAAATTCTTTGCCGTCCCCCGGTCGATGACATGGAATCCCGACCACTTGACTCGGTCCTTGACGTTGGAGCCCTCGCCCCTGTTGTTGTACTCCGCGTAGTAGAGGGTCTTGAGGGCGAAGTCCCGATCCCAGGGCAAGTAACCAGCCGGGTGGATGAAGCTACTGATCTGGTTCTCCATGAAGATGGTCCTGGAGTACTCCTTCCAGGGGCGGCCGAGGTAGCTCTCCACCTTGTCCTCGACCTTGTGGAGGCTCCTGTCGGCCTTGATCTTGCAGTGCTGGATGACGAAACCGGTGCTCTCGTGGATGTAAGCGCGGCCGTGGGCGGTGACGATGTTCTTCTGGTTGTCGAGGGGGCGGCGGAGGAGGAAGAGGCAGTTCTGGAAGACGGCGGAGGCGTCGCCGAAGACGAAGTCGATGGTGCCGGTGATGACGCAGCCGCGGTAGAACTGGCGGTGGGACTGGGCGTAGAGGGTGTCTTGGTACCCCTCCATTCGGCAGTTGATGAAGATGGACCGGTCGGATTGCACCCGGAGGGCCACCGCCTGGTGCTTTCTCGGGCCGGCCGTGTTGCGGAACCCCATGTCGACGGCCATGAACCCCTCTCCGGAAGCAACTGCCCGATTGTAACGTGTTACTAGCTAGGCTTTGAGAGAAAAAAAAGTCACATGATTTTTTATTTTTTATTTTTTTTTGAGAAGAAAGATCGCATGGTATTATGTCACGTCATTTTTAATTTTGTTTTGCTACTGCTGGCAAAGTAGTTCCTGTTTGAGAATATTTTTGATTGATGTCTATAGTCATCCTCAAGTTGATTGACCATTTGCTGAAAAAACAAAATTGATCGACCGACCAAATGTGGCGGTGTGCGAAGTCTTGGTGCCGTCGACGAAGTTCTTGTTTCCTGTTACGATGGTCTTCTTAGGCCCATCACCGTACATCGTGATGTTCACATACTTGCTTGTCAAATTCACTGCCTCGTCGTAGATCCCCTCCTTGACGTAGATCACATACCTATTTTTATGAAACAGATTAACATCCACATTAATTAGCCTGATCATCATATCCATATGAAATGATATACAAGATTAATTACCGATCGACCCCTGGAATGGAGCTAGCAGAGAGAACACTCACCTTCCATCGTATTTGGGTGGTATTTTATGGATCGCTTCATTGATGGTGCGGAAATCCCCACTTCCATCCTGTGCCACCGTTACATTGGGCAGGAGCTTGACGTTGAGGTGCTCCCTGAGCAACCTGCGATCCCCTTGAGAAACCCACGAGGGGTATCCTCGCTTCATGACCGGACTCTCGTCCACCGACAGGAGGCGGCGACCGGATTCCGGGACGGTGAACATCATCAGTAGGTCGGACACCTGCCCCATCATGGCGAGCGCATTGCTCGTCAGCTCCTTGGAGGTCTTCATTGCACTTCTCATCTTGTCCTTGAGCTCGCCATCCGGGAACCCATCGACGCATGTCTCCTGGTAGAAGAAGACGGCGCTCAGCCAGCTCTTCAGGCTGAGGGTCTGCTCCGGGAGGCTTCGAGGCTGGTGTCGATGATTTTGCTCAGCGTCTTCTTGAGATCCTCTTCGGAATCCTGGTACATCTCCCGGCAGTCGTCGATGGCATCCTGGACCCGGCTGTCGTTGGTTTTGAAGAGTCTGGATTGGGAGAAGGACTTGCTAATCTCGTCGATCACCGCCACGACAGCAGCCCGGAGAACATCCTTGGGGCTGGAAATGCCGGTGGTGTTCACGATCCCGGTGAGGCTCGTCTCGCAGGTCTCCTTGTAGTCGGTGGTGGCGCACATCAGCTTCACCGACCTGGTGGGGTTCGCATTGTCCCGGTGTCCGCACCGACATTGTCGTCAGCCTGGTACATGGTGGTGGCCACCGTACCGACCACCAAGAGGAGGAGAAGGATGGAGGAGGAGCCGGCAACAGCCATCTCCTTCCGCCGCTTCTGTTCAAAGTCGTAAGCCATGTTTTACCAGGGAGCAGGAAGAGGATATGGACTATTGGGCCGGGCTGAAGGGGTTGGCTGCTCCTCTCCTTCTTCCCTCTTCCTTGAGGAGAGGATCCACCAAGTGGTTTGAGGCAGAGAAAGAGAGAGAGAGAGCAAGAAGGATGATGAAGAAGGAGAGGACGTGCAGGCTTCTCTCCCACAAGGAGGGGTGGGGAGGGCTTGGAGGTGCTATACATTTTCATGGTCTTTGGAAGGTGTTTCCAGTTTTGAAAGTTAGTTAGGGGCGGGAGCTAATTGGATGGTGGACCTTGTAGCCGTTGCTCCACGTTTACAGCCAAGATGCATCCATTCTGGACCCCTACCCAAGTACAAAATTATCTTTAGCTAATCTTCCAAACGGCATTCATATCCCTGGCAAGGATAGCGTACAACTTTATAGCCTTAATTTATACAGCATGCTAATGTGTTAAATTGTTGACGAGTTAATTGGTATCTTATTAAACTGGAACTAGAAGGTCGGTTTGGGTATGTATTTAGCAGTTGTACATGTTGGGGTTTGACAAAATGGTGTCGACGAACCGATGTAGTGTTTGACCAACTGTGGAGCTCATAAAACCATCCAACTTGCGATGGTTTATCTTGTCATGACCTTTTGTTGTGGTGTTAATGTACCAATATAGGGTTTGACAAAGTGTTGCTAAATATCAAGCACTCTCATTTGAGGAATGTGACGGCCCAATTATCCAAAGGTGTCGCTCATCGTCAAACCCTAGCTTGAAATAAACTAATGTTTACTTACATGCATGGCATCCGACTAAGTCCACCACCTCCAAAATATACTAGAAGGAAATAGAGCATCTCTCAAAGCAGCTCAGGATGTGTTTAGGCAATTATATTGGATGCGAACGAAAGACCGTGATGGTCTTTCATACGAAAAACTGGACTCTACACCTTCAGTTTGCGAGAGAATACAATTATACTAAGAGGGAAAATTATTAGATGAATGGTTGTGGTCTCGTTAATCATCTAATGGATGACAATATATCATGGGCTTTTGATTTGTATTTTCTCTCGATCGCTTGTTTAAGCTTTTATGATCAAATGCCATTTGTATAGATTTTTTGCTTGATTGAGTGGGAGGATATGCCATCCTTTCCATTTGTAAAATAAAGAAGTACAGAGTGGTCACAGAAGAGTGACCTTAATTGCAGAGATTGTTGGGACCACCAGAGGCTGTCCCATGACATTTTTTCAATGCCTGTGGTGTATCAAAAAACGTACTAGAATAGTGTGAGCCATGCAAGGAGGGCCATTTCTATAGATTGATAAACATCATTGAACCTCCAGTTAGTTCACCTTTTCTATTTCTCCGCATCAAACAAAGAGAGCTGAAACTAGGAGACGCGCACATAATGTAGGGTATGTTTACAAAAGGGATAAATTAAGCAACATGTTGGTAATAACTGGTATTTTCATTCCCAGAATATAATATTCATACTTCTATAGGCCAAGTTATGACCATTCACCCCGAAACAAAGATTTTATTGTGATATTCTTGACTACTCTGCAGGATACTGTGGAATTTTTCTTTCTGAATTTCTGATAGTAAAGATGCTCAAAAAGGGCCCTATACATCAAGAGCACGCCACATCGCCTCAAGCGCGTGGGTCAAGTGGCGGGTGGAAGAGCCCAAAAGAATTAGAGCAAGCCGACGTAAGGAAGACATATATATTAATTGCATGAGCCCCTTCTAGGAAAAATTATTGGTCGGTCCTCGTTCATCATGCACCACTAATAATTTATTTGTTGGAAGGACAACAGAACTTTGTTGTAAACGGCCGATCGACATGGAACACAAAAACTGTAATTAATTCTCATAGAGGAAAATAGAAGAAGGGAGAAAAACTGAAGTTGATTAACTACTATAGATGCAGGTCAGATCAAAATTCCAACTCAACCGGATGGAACACAATAAAAAGGATTCATAACACTCTTATTGCCAGGCACGTAATGCAAATATGCATATAGAAGAAAACTCCAGTATAGTGCATTGAGACACCACCACAACGGATCAAGATGACAGACCCAGGGAGTAGGGAAATCCAGTAGAACCCAACCAATTCGAACCCCCAAGAAGGTTCCCCGGAGTAAACTGCTCTGCTTCTCTGACATCGGTCAAAACCCTGTATCCGTTCCACTTGACCCGGCCTGCGGTGCCGGCACCGGCCCCGGTGTTCTTATACTCCCCGTAGTACAATGTGTCGAGCGCGAAGGGTCCATTCCACTCGTGCCACCCGGCGGGATCGATCACGTCACCGATGTCCGACTCCATTATCACCGTCCTTGAGTGTTCCTTCCATGGCCTCCCGAGGTACGACCGAAACGAGCTCTTAACGGGCTCGAGGTCGGGGGCGGCGGCGATGCGGGAGCGGTGGATGGTGATGCCGGTGGGCTCGTTGGGGTCGTCGCGGCCATCGGCGGTGACCATGTTCTTTTGGTTGGGGTTGGGGCGGCGGAGCTGGATGTCGCAGTCCTGAAGGACGGTGGCGGCGTTGCCGAAGATGAAGTCGACGGTGCCCTGGATGAGGCAGCTGCGGAAGAAGTGGCGGAGGGAGTGGAGGTAGAGGGTGTCCTGGTAGCCGATGAGGTCACAGTCGTAGAAGGCCGAGAGGTCGGAGCTCACGCGGAGGGCCACCGCCTGGTGCTTCGACGGGCCGGCCGTGTTCTCGATACGGAGGCCGCGGGCTTGGAACCCTGTCCCTACAACGGCTGCATGGCCCATGCAACGTATGTGAAATTCGGACTAAAAGAACGATAAAAGGATGTACAGGCAGCAGCTACGCAAGTGAACATGTACCCTTATCGTAGGTCAACAGGCAGGGTGGGGCCGGGGGGCATGCATGGGTGTCGGTGACTCGGGTGTTATAGTAAGCTAGTGAAGTAAGCATTTTTTTTTAACATAACTATTTAACTATCTAATTGATAACAATTAAATAGGTAATACATAGAAGCTATTTATTGATAATAACTAGCTATTAATTTAATTGATGCATGGTTTAAACATGGATGATGTAACAGGTGGATGACACTGGCTGCACATTATGTATCACTGTTTTTACTTTTCTTAAAGAAACTTTGCATTTAATTTTTTAGATGACTGCCATTTTATGTTCAGCCCGCAAACAATCAGCATGCTATATTTGGTCTCTATGCAATTAATCATGTTTTTGTACATGATTATATTTATTTTTTTATATAATTGTAAAACAACATGCTTGATGAAGGACTAAATCTAAAGTATCAATCAAAATTAAGAGACGAGATCTCGATGATCCCCCGTCAATATTGACTGCGATCTTCGTGCGTTGCAATATAATCAGTTTTCTACTTTTTCTTATATAATGCACCAGCTCCCAACACAAGAAAGTAGCACCCGCTGCAGCCCGACTTTGTCAAAAGTGGAATGGTTAATTCCTCATGTTACGCACATTAAAGTTAACAATCTCTCCGGAAGTTATGGACTCATGCAACCTAATCTGTTTCCCTTGTTCACTAATGAGTTGACAAAAGCACCGTCTCCCTTTCTAATCCAGCCATTTGTCACACTCTTTCGGTCTCTATTTTTGATTGGGAACTGATTACGAAAAGAAAAAGGCGGCCTCATATAATGCGGGGTAATAAGTGCATGTTGGCCTCAAATGCATTCAACAAACTGTTTATTTTATTAATTCTACACCTTATAATGGGCATCCTCTCACAAAACAAGGGATTATGATTCTTCCTGAACTTTATTGCATGTGATCTTTACTTTCTTTTATTAACCTTCTTTTACAGGAACAATATTCTAGAATCTTGTTGAGAGAACTTTTCTAGTTTCTGCAGTTGTAAAGCAAATTGTGGAATTGAGTCACGAGACAAACGGACCTTAGCATGGTTCAGCCTATGCTCTCTTTTTTATGATCATTCTTTTCATTTTTTTTTTTCCTTTTTTATGGTAAAATTCATTTTTTCCCTTTAACTATTTTCATCTTTTAGATTTTGTTAACTATTCTGTTAATAATAAAATTTTTGATTTAGTGCATCTTGCTTGGGCCATTTTAATTCACGGCGGCCCGAAGCCTGGCACCAAACCCTACCCCGGCCCTTCCAACTTTAGCGAGGCCCTTGAAAAGAGAATCTCTCTGTGCAACGTCACATGGAGGGGTCCACAAAAATTTGTCGCATGAAGAGCTGGCGAGAAACGTGGAGCACGACCGTATCCGGATGTCTTCTCCCGTTCCGAGATTTCGCCGGCATGCTCACGTCCGGTCCCGGACCAACTGGCAATGGTTTGGAATTATTGGCGTCCGACGCCACAAAACGAGGATGGCCAGCAACGCGTTTCTTCAGGACAAAGTTTCTCTTTCCTTATCTTCCGGTGCTCACACAGAGGCTGCCGATCTGGCACTGGCACCACCGTGTCACACCTACTCTAGATCTATCATGTTCTGGTCCCACTACTAGATCAACTCAATTAAAGAACTCCTTATATGATCATGCTGAAAATTCTATAGAATTTATAGCTCGAGTCGGGATAATCAGCAAATTTCTAGAATTACCGAATAGATTAAATCTATATTTATAAATATCTAGAAGTAACTTAAGTTGGAGTGAGCTGAGCCGAATTTCATAAGACAAAGTAAAATGTGAAGGAAAAAAAAAACTTTAGATTATAGGCTAAGCAGATTTTTTTTCTTTATCTGGAATGGAAAAATTTCGGTCCCAAAATCAAGGTAAATGCAAGTTCAAAGATTTTATCAACTACATCCATCGTCCACAGATTTATAAATTATATAAAAATTAAAATGGATTTAATTGCATAGAGGCACTAAATGTAGAATGCTAACGTTATAAAGGACTAGGAACGAAATGTAAGAGAAATCAATCAAACGGAGACGCACAAGGAAAGGTAGATGAAAGCGATGGTTACAGTAGTGACTGACCTAAGGTGGCGGAATGGAAGGTGGTGCTCCCGTCCATGACGTTCCGGCTGCCGGTGATGATGGTGGCCGTCCTCCCGTCTCCGATGAACATCAAATTCGTCTTCTTCTTGGGCACCTCCACATTCTCTTCATACGTCCCCGCCTTTATTCGTATCACCCACCTCGTCGTGCTCTTTGCCGGCGCCGCAGCCACCGCCTCCCCCACTGTCTTGTAATCCCCGCTCCCGTCCGCTGCCACCACCGCATTCACTTGCACCTCCCCCGCGGCCTGCAGCAGCCGCCTCCTATCCTTCTTCTCCATCCAATCCGGGAAACCCTCCTCATCGACGTCGAAACCCGACATCCGCCGTCCCTGGTTGAGTGCCCCGCCGTCCGCCCCCGCCTCCGCCTCCGCAGCAGCAATGTCGGCGTCGATCATGTTCTTGATCATGGCGAGGGCGTTGCGGCACATGCGGGTCACGTGCGTGAGCTCGGAGCGGATCTCGCGGCGGAGGCGGCCCTCGATGTCCTCGTAGGAGAAGCCATCAGAGCACGACTCCTGGTTGGTCATGGCGGCGCTGACCAGAATCTCAAGGTCGAGGGCATGCCGACGGAGGGGCTTGCCGGCGGGATATGCCCGGAGGTCGGCGTCGGTGAGGTTGAGCTCGTCGAGTGATTCGTCGAACATCTCGAGGCAGTCATGGAGGGCAGTACGCTCCCGCGTGGTGAGGTTGGGGTAGGACGCGGAGAGCCGCTCGACGTGGCGGAAGGAGCGCTGGATGGCGGTGATGGTGAGGTTGATGGAGGCGTGGATGACGTCCTTGGGTTTTGAGATGGTCTGGATCAGTGCCGGGGTGGCGGCGACGGCGGAGTAACAGAGGTCGGGATAGCGGGTGGAGCGGCAGGAGGAGCGGAGGATGGCATGGGAGACGGTGGGCTCGTGGGAGGTGACGGCGCGGCGGGCGAAGAGGGTGGAGGCCGTGGCGATGACGGCGGCGAGGAGGAGGAAGGAGGTGAGGAGGAGGAGGAGGAGCTTTCTCCTCTGCTTTGAGTTATCAAACTGGGAGGCAGTGGAATCGGAATTCTGGTGGGCTGTCATTGCGGTTGGAGAGTGGAGATCTCAAGAATGGGAGGAGTGCGTAGGAGAGCATGGGTATTTGAGCTGAGAAGAAACTGTTGTTAATTGGAGGACATAGATCCTTGGTTGTGAATCGGAGGATTCACCTTCTTTCCGACGAATCCACCGTTGGATCATCCACCGGACAGCTCAGCGTTTCGAACTCCGTCACTAAGCCCCGACCGTGGTTGTCTTTTTCTTTTATTTATTTATTTATTTTAAATTCTCCCGTCTGAAAACGGTAGCGTGCGTTGTTATCTCTTTTCCCACTTTTAGGCCGCGTTTCGGTCTTTTTGCCCTTTAAAAAGTTAAGAAACAATAATTCTCTTTCTATTTTTTTTTTTAAAATTATATATATATATATAATAGAAAGTATGCTTGATTTTTTTTTTTTTTTGAATAAAAACCGACGATGTGGCCAATTACAAAAAAGAGGGAGGGAGGATGAGGCCAGTGATATATTGCCAAGAATGAGGTGGTAGAACTCACCATCAAAGGGAGTGATAATGAGAAACAACATAGACATAGGCCCGATGATGCGGCTGGAGAAGAGAAATCAAGTGGAGAGCTGGCAGGGAGTTGATTGGATTGGGTGGGGGTGATGGGGCTAAGCTAGATTAGCTTGAAGAAGAGATTGGAAGGAGAAGGGCAAAAACACACTTTAAAAAAAATGGAAGTAAAAATTTTTCGCTTTCACTTCCTCATGAAAAAATGGAAGTTGTCTATAAAATAAAAATAAAATAAAATAAAATCAAACATATTTTCTACATTGAATTTTATATTTTTATTTTAAAAAAAATAAGAAAAAAAAAATCAAACAGACCTTTAATCTTTTGTTTTCTATAAGAATGGACTAAAAATCTTACAAAAATTGGATCTGACTCATCTAGCATATATCTTCTAAACAATGTGCATAACTTATATCCAATATTACCAAATGTGACGTTTGGCCCACTCTATATCAATTGGATCTCTTTTGGTTCATTCCTATGATGAGTTTTTTTTCTACTTATAAGATTTGGATTGAGCTTATTCTAAAAAAAATATGTAAATTTTATGAAATGGAACTGGTCAGTGTTATTGTGAATCTTATGGATTGCATAGGATTATCCAAATAGACTATTAATAGCTAAATTTACTAAAAGATAATAATATTTATAATTGATTTGGTAAAAAATAGATTAGATTTTTCTTATAATCTTTTATACATATATATAATTTTTCTTAGACAAAATTGCCTCTATGTATTACTAACATCATGTTTTTCTATATCAATGCCCAAAAAGAGTTTGGATTATGCATATTCTTGGGTATGCAGTTTGCACCGTAGAATATTATGCAATATTTTTTTTTTTTGAATAAAAGGGAGGCAAAAATAGCAACCAAGTTTTTATTGAAGATTAGAAAAAAATTATAAGAAAGAGGAAAGAAGATTTAAAAAAATTATAATATGATTATATATAGAATATTATTAAATAAAAAATAAAGAAAAAAATATATTAGCTTTCGCGAAGATCTCTAGAGATATTTTTAATCTTCATTCAATTTTTTTCAAAATTTGAAAGAAGATCTTGATTATATAATATAGACTAATCATTGAAAATATGAAGTCTTTTTAATGTTACAGCTGCCGCTATAGATGAATGTTTGTGCAATACTTGACGGTCACCATTAGAAGATGTATGGCCATCAAGTGAGGTGGCTTTATATATCATAAACGATGTATTTTATTTGATGATTATACAATGGAAAACTCTATTGTGCAAACAGTGCACCGTAGAAAATCTTGGGTCATAAATATGGTTTCCCAAATCATTGCAGCTTCACGCGGTGGGAAAGGCCAAGGAAACAAATGTTCTGGAAAGAAGCATCATCATTGTTGGAAGGAGTTGTGGTGGGCCCTCTGGGTCACGAGGATGCCACCCCCGATGGCGGCAAAGAGGAGCGGTTGTTTAACGAGATTATGTAGGATATCAAAGGCGCTGGCATGGTCAATTATCTAAGCACAAATGTAGTTGAATACCACGCAATCAGGAGTGATGGTCGTGAAGGAGGGCGGCAAGAGCTTGGTGGATGAGGTCGATGATGTTCGTAAAGGCACGCAAGGAACAGGACGGGAAGGAGGTAGTGCTCTCCCATTTTTTTTTATAGATAAAATATTTATTTATAAATTTATTTTTTAAATAAATATTTTTTAGATAATATTTAGATAAAAAAATAATTTATTTATGATCTTTTACGTATTAAAATTTAATTTCGAAATCTGTTACCAATATTCTTTTATATTATTATTTTTTTGAATAAATTGTTAAAATATATCTATATTTTGCATAGCATCCTTTATGTTTTTTAGGTTTAGAGAAAATGGACAACTAAATTATTTGATATTGAATGATGGAGGTTTGAAAAAAAAAGATCGGACATCTTAAAAATAAAATTAAATATTTATTTTATTGACTAATTAAAAAATAATTTAATCATCTTCCAGATGGATAATACTCTCCTTCATTATATGGATAAATACTATCAATGAAAAGTAACTTATCTATCTTAAAAAATTTAAAAATATAGATAAATTAATTAATAAAAAAATGATTAATTTTTATATGATATTTATCTATCAAAAAAAATAAATTTAAAGAGAAAAAAAAAAGTGATGGCGCAGAAGAGAGTGCATTAGTTGCAGCGGTGGCGAAGGTAGAGCAAACACCATGATTGACAAATAGGGTGGCGATGTCAATAATGATGTGCATGCTGTTGCGGCCAATCCCCTCGTCGCTTGGTCGTCGGGAACGAGCGCCTGCAAAAGAAGTCCGCACTGATCGGAGGTGACTCTGGCGGGGACCCTCCGACGGTCAAGTCAGAGAGGAGACTAGGCAACAGTAGAAAAGAATCAAGGAGCTCAACGAGAGAGGGTGAAAGCGAGGGTTAGAGAGGAAGAGTTCAAGGGTTCCGAAAAGACCTCCTACAGCATTGTTGCCTTCCCCGATTTATAGTAGAGCGCGGCATGGCGCCATCATTAATGGTGCAGACAATGGAGGAATTGTCAGATCGTCGAAGACTGTCAGAGTCACCGTGAGGTTGTCAAATCGCTAGGGTTGACCCATGCCTTAAGTGGGATAATGCCCCAAGGCGGCTGTGCCGCGCGCTGTTGTCAGGATTGACAGTCTCTCGCAGTCGTATGGCGTTCAAAGGAGCCGACCGACTATAGGTCGGTGGCTAGTTGAGGGGTGTCGGGTGGAAACCCGGGGTCCCTCCGTCGGTCAGTCGGGCGCGTCGGGGGAGTCGGGTATCGGGCTCCATAGTTCGGCCGATTGAGAGTGAAGAGGGTCTACCCGACCGAAGTATACTCGGTCGGTCGGTGACGGCAGCCGTCGGTCGGCAGAGTCGGCCGCTGGTCATGTAGGCCCGACGGTGAGTCGACGTGAGGGGAATCGGTCGGTGTATCCCAATAATTGCCCCCCTCCACTTCTGAGTCGGATGGTGCGCTGGCTAATGTCTTTGCGTGGGCGGCAGCATCGGGCGAAAGGAGTGGATTCCCATCGCATTAAGTCCCGATTCTGACGACTGTACCACTGGTTGATCTGGTGTCAGGCGCCTCATGAGTGTCAGGCGACCCGTCGGCGTCAGACGTCCCATCGGGAATAAAAACTGCCGCTCCCGCCGTCTCTTCGAGAACGCGAATCGTCACGACTTTTCCGTCGCGTGGCGGGGAGCCATTGGGCCGAACCAGCCCAGGCGGATAAAGGTGACGTGGCCCAATCTGAGGGTAGGTACGTCGAACCGTCGGGCCGGAGAAGGGCCCAGATGTGGCCACGTGCCACGATCTGGGAGATCCTCGTTGGTCGTGCTTCCATCTCGACCGTCGAGAGGCACTATATATACAGGGTCGCCTGCGTTCGGATTTTCACTTTCTCCATTCGCTGTCGAAACTCTGCCAGTGTGGTCTCCTGTCCCAGGTAATTGTCTCTGTTTTTCCTCTTCTTAGGAGTATTCCTTTCCCTCTAGGAGCTTTCACCGTTGGCCGTCTCCCTCCTTGCTTCCTCATGGTTCTTTTCCCTCTTCTCCTTATCTTCTGTCTTCTGTTCTGGTTCATGGCTAGAACATCTCCAAGAGGAGGTCGGTCGGGGAACCCGACTGACGACCCTCGATCGACTCCGGAGGTGGAGGTCTCTTCACTTTCGGAGTCGAACGTCGATCGGCTCCGGGAGCAATATTGCATCCCAGAGTAATTTCGGCTATTCGCCCCTGGGGCCAACGGTCGGATCAACGACCCGCCTGAGGGCCAGGTGGCCTTTTACGTCGAGGACCTCCGGGTCGGTCTTCGATTCCCGGTACCGGAGTTCGTCCGGAACGTGTTAGACTATTACGGGCTATGTCCGGCAAAACTTGCACCGAACTCGGTTCGGCTAATAGTCAGTTTTGCCCTGTTGTGTCGGCTTTTGCCGACTATCCCTCGAATTTCACTCTTCCGAGCCTTTTTTGTCCTCCGACCCCACCCTAAAGTCCAAGGGTGGTGGTACTTCAATCCTCGGAAGGGGCTCTCTTTCATCACCGATCTTCCATCGTCGATTCATGGATGGAAGAACCAGTTCTTTTTTATCTCTTCTTCTATTCCTTGGGGGTTCCCTACCCGTTGGGGGGACCCCCGAACCCAACCGAATGAGAACAGTCGGGTGGAGGCCGGGGATCGGGAAGACTTCCACTGCCTGAAAGATATCTCGGTGTCGAAGCAGAGGGAGCTCGTCACCGAGCAGGCCCTATACGATGCCGGTCTCAGCCCGGTCCCGCGTTTAGGTTCGTTCCCCTTCTCCTTCCCTCTTTCTTCTTTCCTTCCTCTTTTTGGTGCTGATCATCTGTCGCTGTTTGCAGACATGCCACCGAGGGCGAGATTGACGGCGGCCGACGTCCGACAGTACGCTACGCAGAAAAGGCCCGCGCAAGGGGCCGAGCCATCGCGGCCTCCCAAGAGGCCTCGGGTGGCTTCGCCGAGCGAGCCGGCTGCAGCGGAGGCGGAGCCTGTCATTGCACTGTCGGAGCTGACGGTGCCTGTCGAAGTCCCATCCGAGGGACCATCGGTCGAGGGAGCAGCCTCGCCCGAGGGACGGGCGGCCGAGGAATCGGTCGAGGACGTGCCGGCTGCTCAGCCGACAGAGGAGGTTCGGGAAGAGGCACGCGAGCCCGAGCAACCCGCGTCCGCTGCTGTCGCACCTTCGGGAGAGACTCAATCGGGCTCAAGCATGCCATCCTTCTCTGAAATCAGGGCCTGGATATCCGCCTGAGGGAAGGCCCCGATGGCGTCCGACGACGACAGAAGGTCGGCTGGTGGTGGGGGGTCGACTGACTCCCCACTCCCCGAAGGAGCGTCGGCCCTGGCCAACCATGACTTGGCCAAA
The DNA here is from genome assembly GCF_000442705.2 of Elaeis guineensis. NCBI lineage: Eukaryota > Viridiplantae > Streptophyta > Magnoliopsida > Arecales > Arecaceae > Elaeis > Elaeis guineensis. The sequence goes on along the minus strand of NC_026007.2, from coordinate 70,081,041 downwards.
AGGCTCTGCCAGGTGTTCATCCTCTCGACTGACATTGAGACCATGAAGAATCAGCGGATCTCCGACATGTTGTCCTCGTTCTACCCGACTATGATCCGGGTAAGTCTTCCTCTTTATTTTCATTATCATTTTTTATAAGCTCGATCTTCTGATGGTCGGTTTTGTCTTTCGTAGCTGATTTATAATATATCCGAGCTGGAGGCCGAATACCGAAGATTCGGTGACCTGCGGGCGGCCTGGAAGGACAAGGCCATGGTCGCCGAAGCGATAAGGTCATACTGGTCGACTAGCTACAGCAGTCGATCGATCGGGAGGCTCAGCTTGAGGGGGAGATCTCCCATCTCAACGAGGAGGTTTCCTGACTCACAGGCACCTTGGCAACTTCGGGGACCGAGCTGCAGTCGGCCCGGGACGACGCCAAGCGGAAGTCCCGCACCGTCCGTCGGCTGCGTCATGAGAGGGACAGCTTCACCAAGGAGCTTAAGGCTGAACGTGAGCAACTTCGAGTAAGCCTCGGGAACCTCGCTAAGGCCGAAGAGAATCTGTCCATCGCTTAGGCCGACGCAGACATCGCGAGGGCGGAAGCAGAGTCGGCGAAGGAAGCCATGGGTCGGGCTATAGAAGACTTCCGCGACTCTGAAGAGTGCTGGGAGGAACTTCTGGAGAGCGGCTTCCTCTCATACCGAGTGGGGTACGAGGATGCTCGAGAAGTCGTCCGGAGCTTATACCCGGAGCTCGACCTCGGCAGCATCGTTCTACCAGAGTCGGAGGCCCCAGCCGTGGAGGAGATGGCTGGCCCATCGTCGGGAGGTCACACCGCCGTAGTGGAAGCCGAAGCCGACGCGGACCAAGTCATCGAAGGTCGGGCGGCTCCGATTCCCGAAGTGGCTTCGACCCCCGAAGCCCAAGTGGATTCGCCGACCGCCCCCAATCTTAGCCAAGTGGAGGAAGCCGATTCCGAGGGCTAGTCGGCCTTTTGTTGTTTATTTTATTATTATTATTTTTTATCATACTTGTATTCAGGCTTCGGTCTAGTTTTGTAAACTTAGCCCGAACTCTAATGAAATCGAAGTCAAAGTCTTTTCAACTGGGACTCTTCTTCTTTGTATGTCTCTTTCCTTTCATGTGTCGTGGGATACTTTTTGAGCACATAAGTCGCAAGCCCAATAGACTAGTTAGGACGATTGGTAGGATCCCTGGTGATGATCCGAGATAGTCGGCAATGCGCGCCGCAGCAAAGGCAGAGCAAATTCTGACTTTGGATCAGCCTCCCGATCGTCGTGCGACGCGACGGTCGAGAGCTTAAGTCGAACGCCTATTGCCCAGACGTGAGTCGGGCGCGTTCGTCGAGCCGAGGGTCGACCGACCTTCGGGCATAACTTGATGGTCGGATCGTTCCGTAGGATCCGATGATCGAATGTCGCTCGACGCGTTTGTTCAGTCGAATGGCGTCCGACGTATTTAGTCGGAGAAACGATGACAAGTCGAATTCCCACCACCCAGACCTAGGTCGGGTACTTACGTCACGCCATGTGATAAATGGTGGTAAGCCGAATATCCTTTGACCGATTGTGACCTGATCGGTAAGTTGCGAACGCGACGTTGGTCGCGTCGGTGTTTTGCCTTTCTTGGCTGGGGTTGAGTCGGTGAGTCAGCCGATCATTTTGCCCGAGAGTTCTAACTGTAGAAGGAGTGTAACTCCCATCGTCGTGGATATATCGACCCTTCAAAGCATCCGATGCATCGTCGGCGATCGGGCCATTGGTCCCTAGTGGAACGTTAGGCTCAAGTCGGGACGTCGGGGGCTCGCACTTCTTGGCGAGCACCGACCCACAGTCGAAGAGTCGAGATTCCAGACTCCGAAGTTTGAAATCGAATTCGTATTCCGAGTGAGGGGATACAAAGTTCATTGGTAGTACAACTTTAGGTTGTCGGTGTTCCAGGTCTGGGGAATGGCATTTCCCTCTAGAGTCTCCAGTCGGTAAGCTCTCAGCCCGTAGGTGTTCGCTACCTTGTAGGGTCCTTCCCAGTTCGGAGCCAACTTCCCCTGGTCTAGAGGCTTCGAGACTTTTGCCTTTCTTAGGACTAGGTCCCCAGGCCTGAAAAGCTTTGGTTTGACCTTGGCGTTGTAATATCGGGCTGCTCTCTGTCGGTAAGAAGCCATGCGGAGCTGGGCCTCGCTCCGAAGATTGGGGAGGAGGTCTAGGTCGGCCCTCCGACACTCAGAGTTGTCCGACTCTCGATACTGCTCGACTCTAGTCGACGGTAGCCCGATCTCGAGCGGTATCATTGCTTCCATCCCATAGGCCAAACTGAAAGGTGACTCTCAGATCGGGACACAGGGTGTCATTCGGTACGCCCACAGGATGGAGTTCAACTCCTCGACCCAGAGGCCTTTGATTTCATTCAGTCGAGTTTTTAGTCCATGCAGAATGGTCCGGTTGGTCACCTCGACCTCACCGTTGGATTGTGGATGCCCGACCGAGGTCAGTCGGTGCGTGATGTGAAATCTCACACAGAAGTCTCTGAAGTCCTGGTTGTCGAATTGTCACCCGTTGTCGGTGATAATGGTGTGCGGCAATCCGAACCTGAAGATGATGGACTTCTGGATGAAGTCTTCTATCTTTCGCTCGGTAATTTACGCTAGGGGCTCGGCTTCCACCCATTTAGTGAAGTAGTCGATGGCGACGACTATGAACTTTATTTGGCCAGACGTCGGTGGGAAGGGACCGAGTATGTCGACCCCCCGCTGGGCGAAGGGCCACGGGGCAACAATAGGGGTGATTTGGCTGGTTGGTCGGTGTTGTATGTTGGTGTACCTCTGACATGGCTCACACTTCCGAACCAACTCAGCTGCATCCTTCCTCATAGTGGGCCAGTAGTAACCCTACCGCAGGACTTTGTAGACCAAGGATTTGCCCCCCAAGTGATTTCTGTAGATCTCTTCGTGTGCTTCTCTGAGCGCGTAGTCTGCGTCGGTCGGTCTCAAGCATCTGAGCAAGAGAAGGAAGAACGACCTTTTATAGAGTCGGTCATCCATTATCACGTATTGGAAGGCCGACCATCGGAGCCGTCTGGCCTCTGCGGGATCTTCAGGACTAATCCCATCGATCAGGTTTCGAACAATCGGATTCATCCAGCTTGGTTCGACCGTCAGTTGTAGCACCTCCTCGGCCTTGTCAATGCTCGGCTGCTCGAGATTCTCCACGAACGTCTGGCCTGAAGCATCGCAAGCTAAAGTCGCTAACCTGGAGAGTGCGTCAGTCCGAGCGTTCTCCGACCTAGGGATATGGGAGATCTCGAAATATCTGAGGCATGCCACAAGATCTTTCACCTTCTGGAGATATTTTTCTATAGCCGGATCTCGCGCCTCGAATTCGCCCTTGACCTGGCCCACGATCAGCTGAGAATCAGAGAAGACCCGGAGGCTGTCGATCCCAAGCTCCTTCGCCATCCTCAAGCCGGCGAGGAGCGCTTCATACTCGGCTTGATTGTTGGAAGCTTTAAAGTCGAATTGGAGGGCGTACTCAGTGACCATCCCTTCTGAGTTGGTGAGCAGGAGTCCGGCCTCGCTCCCCCGAGCATTTGAAGCTCCATCGATGTGCAGTACCCAGGTGGACCCCGGGTCAGGCTCGGAGATCGCAGCTCCTCCGGGGTTCCCGCCTTCCGACCCTTGGTCGGTTGTCGGGCACTCTGCAATAAAGTCGGCCAAGACCTGGGCCTTCAGGATGGGTCGCGGTCGGTACTGTATATCGAACTCGCTGAGCTTCATCGCCCATTTCGCCAGTCATCCCGATGTGTCGGATCGGCGCAATATCGCCCTCAGGGGCTGGTTGGTGAGGACCACAATGGCATGCGCTTGGAAGTATGGACGGAGTCGTTGTGCGGACACGGTCAGGGCGAATATCATCTTCTCCGTCTCCGAGTACCGAGCTTCAGCACCGCGGAGCACTTTGCTGGTGTAGTATATAGGTTGATGAATTTGGCTCTCATTCTCTCGGATGAGCACCGAGCTAACCGCCTCGGGGGAAGTGGCCAAATAGAGATACAGCATCTCTCTGACTTCTGGCTTCACAAGCAGTGGCGGGGAAGCTAGGTACTTTTTCAGGTCCTCGAAGGCCCGTTGGCACTCATCCGACCAAGAGAAGCCCTTCACCTGCCTCAGGATTTTGAAGAACGGGAGACATTTTTCAGCCGACCGAGAGATGAATCGACTGAGGGCGATGATTTTTTCGTTCAGCTACTGGACCTCCTTCTTGGTGTCCGGGTGCCGCATGTCGATGATTGCCTTTATTTTCTCAGAGTTGGCCTCGATTCCACGTTGAGAAATGAGGAACCCGAGGAACTTTTCCGAAGTCACTCCGAAGGCGCACTTAGTCGGATTCAGCTTCATCCGGTGTTGTCGTAGAGTGCAAAAGCTTCTTCGAGATTTCGAACGTGATCTGTAGTCTGCGCACTCTTTACCAGCATGTCGTCCACATACACTTCCATATTGCACCCAATTTGGTCTTTAAAGACCTTATTAACGAGTCGCTGGTAGGTGGCTCCGGCGTTCTTCAGTCCGAAGGGCATTACTCTATAGCAGTAGAGGCCCTTGGCGGTCACGAAGGTGGTGTGCTCCTCGTCCTCGGACGCCATCCGGATCTGATTATATCTGACAAAAGCATCCATGAAGCTGAGCAGTCGGTGGTCGGACGTCGCGTCGACCAGCTGGTCGATTTTTGGGAGTGGAAAGCTGTCCTTCGGACAGGCGCGGTTTAGGTCGGTATAGTCGATGCAAATCCTCTAACTTCCGTTGGCCTTTTTCACCATGATGATATTGGCGAGCCAATCGGGATATGTAGTTTCTCTGATGAAGCCTGCCTCGAGTAGCTTGTCAACTTCTTCATCGATGGCCTTCTGTCTTTCAGGAGCAAAAGACCGTTTCTTCTGCCTCACCGGCCTCCTCGCCGGGTCGATGTTGAGTCGGTGTGTTATTATCTCCGGGGGGATGCCCGGCATATCCGCTGCCAACCAAGCAAATACGTCGACATTGGCCTTCAGTAGCTCCACCAACTGTCGTCGCTTGGGGTCGGATAATTGAGATCCGACCTATACCATTCGTTCTGGATTCTCTGTTATTGGGATGGGAACAAGCTGTTCGGTCGGTTCACCTCGTTCTTCCTTTTCCCGTTGGTCCAACTTGTCGACCGTCAGGGAGCCCTTCAACTCGTTGCTTTGAGCGGAGATCTGGAAGCATCGCCGAGCGAGCTGTTGATCCCCGCGCATTTTTCTGACTCCGTTTTTGGTCGGAAATCAAACCAAGAGATGATACGTCGAAACTATCACCCTGAGGGCGTTTAGTCCGGGTCTTCCCAGTATGGCATTGTAGGTCGAAGGCACTTGGACGACCGCAAAGGTCAAGTGGACTGTGCTCTGTCGGGGTTCGGTTTCAGCCGTTATGGGTAAAGTAACTTCCCCTTGCACCGTGACAGCATCTCCAGCAAAGCCTATCAGGGGTGTAGAGACTCTCTTGAGCCGATCGGCCGACAGTCGCATCCGGGAGAAGGTTGAGTAAAACAAAACGTTCGTTGAACTTTCGTTATCTACAAAATTCTTTTTACATCATAATATGCTATTGTTACCGAGACAACAACAGCGTCGTCATGGAGAGTTTGTATACCCCGAACATCTTCATCTGTAAAAGTAATTTCGCCATCTGGGTGTAGCTTCTTCGTCGACTCCCCTCCAGCAGACGTCCCCGGGCCCAATCGTTTGGAGATCATATTGATGACCCCGGCCGTGGGTTGGTTAGTCGTTGCTTCTTCAGTCGGCTGGGGTCGTCGGTCGGTGACGGGTCGGGTCGGCGGGTTCCTCCGAAATTTATCAAGATATTCCCGGCGTATGAGGGCCTCGATCTCATCCTTGAGTTGGATGCACTGCTCGGTGTTGTGGCCATGGCCCCGATGAAATCGACAGTACTTTCGTCGGTCGAGGCCCTTTGCCTTCAGAGGCGGAGGCCGTCGCAAATATTCTTCCCCTTCGATCTCCATCAAAATCTGCGCACGAGGAGCAGAGAGAGGAGTATAGGAGTCATACCTGGGGCGCGTCGGTCTCGGACTCCATCGTCGAGGTGACCTGTGGTTCCGTCGCGGGGGTGAGACCCGACTGTCAGTCGGGGGTTTGCTAGGCTCGGCAGGGGCCCGATCCTTCCTTCGCTTCTCCTTCGGGCCCTTAGACTCGGTCAGGCACCGGTCGGAAGCTCCTTCGTCTGCCCGCATGTACTTGTACGCACGCTCCAGTAGCTCGACGTACATCCGGAGGAGGGTCTTGTCTAAGGAGTATGTGAATCGGGATGCCCTCAACTCCCGCTTCATGGCCGAGATGGCTATGTCTTCATTGAGGTCCCGGACCTCAAGCGTGGCCGCGTTAAATCATACCACGAAGTGTCGGAGCGTCTCATTTTCTCCCTGTTTGAGGGAGAAAAGGCTGTTCGAGGTTCGTGGTGGCTTCCAGCTGGTGCTGAAGTGGGCCACGAAAGAGTGCTCGAGCTGCCCAAAGGAGTGGATACTTCTTGATCGAACATCGGAGTACCAAGTCCTGGCAGCTTTGCGAAGCGTGGCGGGGAAGCCGATGCAAAGAAGAGCATCGGTCGCCCCTTGGATCGTCATGAGAGCCTTGTAGCTCTCCAAGTGGTCGACTGGGTCGGTGGAGCCGTCGTAAGGCTCCACATGTGGCATCTTGAACCGACTGGGGATCGGTTCATCGAGGATGAGTCGGGAGAGAGGTTGGACGGTCTGGAAGTCAATGTCGTTCGAGGACTTTTGTCCGTCCACCTGCAGCTGGGCAAGCCGACGGTCGATTTCTTCGAACCTGCATTCGTAGTCGTTGACCCGTCGATGCTGAGAGATCCCGGAGGTGGAGTCTCCTGATGAATCCGAGAGAGAGGCGGATGGTGTCGCGGCCGCTTCTCCTTCCTTGCTCGTTCCAGCTGGGAAGGAGACGATCATCGGGACTGGCGGGCATCATGCCGTGGCCGCCTCTCTTCCTCTCGGTGGGAGCGCTGTGACAGGTGCTCCCGAGGAGGCGACGGAGATCGACGCGGGCGCCGGTGGCTGCTCCTGGAGGGCATCGGGTGTACCGCCGGTTGCCCCACCGGCGAGGACGGCAACCGGATCGATTGTTGTTGAAGGCCCTTGACTGCGTCCGTCAACACGGTCATCTGCCGCACGATCGTCGCGATTTGTGCCTCCGCGGTCACCGCGGGATGCGGAGAGTTAGGTTCCAACATGGAGGGTGGAGGAGAGGCCTCTTCCTGGCGGAAAGAGCACCTCGCCGATCCGGTGACCCTCGACCGCTGAGCTCTTGTTCTTGTCATCTTGACAGATGTTTCGAGTTCCGTGGGGGCTGTAATCCCTGGTGCTGTCTCCGCCCCTACCTGGCACGCCAAAACCTATTGCGGCCAATCCCCTCGTCGCCTGGTCGCCGGAAACGAGCGCCTGCAAAAGAAGTCCGCATTGACCGAAGGTGACTCCGGCGGGGACCCTCCGACGGCCAAGTCAGAGAGGAGACTAGGCAACAGTAGAAAAGAATCAAAGAGCTCAACGAGAGAGGGTGAAACTGAGGGTTAGAGAGGAAGAGTTCAAGGGTTCCGAAAAGACCTCCTCCAGCACTGTTGCCTTCCCTGATTTATAGTAGAGCGCGGCATGGCGCCATCATTAATGGTGCAGACAATGGAGGAATTGTCAGATCACCGAGGACTGTCAGAGTCACCGTGAGGTTGTCAAATCACCGTGGGACTGTCAAATCGTTAGGGTTGACCCATGTCTTAAGTGGGATAATGCCCCAAGGCGGCTGTGCCGCGCGCTGTTGTCAGGATTGACAGTCTCCCGCAGTCATACGGTGTTCAAAGGAGCCGACCGACTATAGGTCGGTGGCTGGTTGAGGAGCGTCGGGTGGAAACTCGGGGTCGGTCAGTCGGGTGCGTCGGGGGAGTCGGGTATCGGGCTCCATAGTTCGGCCGATTGAAAGCGAAGAGGGTCTGTCTGACCGACGTATACTCGGTCGGTCGGTGACGACAGCCGTCGGTCGGCAGAGTCGGTCGCTGGTCATATAGGCCCGATAGTGAGTCGGTGTGAGGGGAATCGGTCAGTGTATCCCAATACATGCCGTCATGGGCTGGGAAACGAAGGAAGAAGAAATGCAGGGGCTCACTAGTCCCAATAGTGGAAGTAGGCAAAGATTTCAGGTGAGTTATTAATCTGGCTATCATCATTCATGCCACCTAGGAGTTGGAGGTGCTTTAACAACAAGTAAATTATAGTTATCCATGCATCATAATTATGTATAAAAAATATATATTTGTAATTATACGCATATCACATATCTGTTAAGCATATATATTCTAGAGAATTAGATAATAAATATAATTATTATCGAGAAAAGGTGTGCATCTATCACGCAAACAGCTGTAAGCAGACCGTATCAAGTAGTAAATTTTGCATTCAATATTGAGTACATCTGCATCGGAGTGTGTACTTACCCCAGTAGGAATTAACCATGTATCAAATCAAATCTTATAATTCATTTAATGGCTTAGGAGCAATGTCATGGGTGCTTATATTAGTCTCCTGATAAGTAGATGGTAGGTCAAACAAACAGATACACCGCTAGAAGAAGCATATGCATATTGTTGTATGATATGTATTTGTTATTATGCATGTATCAATGTAGATAATGTGTGCGCATAAGCCAGTATGCAGGCAATATATCCTTCGAAATTCAATACCATCTCTATGCGTTCTTCTTTCCCTACTGGCCAACGACCTGTGCTCCCCTTTGACGGCATCCCTAGTTGCACCATTTGGACTATAAGAACACCTCCTCCCTCCATAAATATCGTCATCCTCCTTCCACAATCTCCTTGCCACCCTCTCAATGCCCAGCACCCCATCTGTCACATCTCTATAACCTCACCCTTTCCCTGAGCATCCCATGCCATATCTTCAACCACATCTCCTGTTCATTCGCCCACCATATATCTAGGATTCTATCCTCTCCCATGAGCCCTATACCACGGCTTTTCAACGACGCCACTACTATTTTCCCTATAAGCCACATGCACCATGTCAAGCTCACCTTGATTTTGGGCACTGTATATGTTTTAAGTACTATATATCATGTAAGTATGTTGCTAATTAATTATAGAAAAGGATAATTTGGTTTATGAAGGCTCAAATATTGACCAGACTGCAAAAATAATCTAATAATTTCTTGCAAAATCAACAATGAAGTTTTGACAAAATCCATCTTTTCTAGTTATTTACAATATAACTTTTTGACATTGTTATTGGAATTGCTAGAACTGCGAGTGCTAGCATTCTAGGTTCCACCCTCCAACATCAATGTTTTGGTTGTCTCCTCTTTGAGTATTACATATTTTTTCTCTCTTTTTTTTTTCTTTTGGTAAGAAAGTATAATTTTATTGATAACTGAAGTAACTGCACAAACAAAAAAGCCAAAAGGCCTGAATACGGTGCCCCAAAATAACAGGCCACGGGCGACAAGAAAGATGCATCAAGGAAAAGATGGAAAAAAGAAAAATCAGAAGTATAACAGAGAAAAACAGAGTTCTGAATTTTACATGTATAAAGGACCGAAGAAATACAAAGCAGTAAAGTTATGAACAAAAACCAGCAGAGCATGTAGCGAAGAAAAAGAGCATATAGCTGATGAGAATGTATGCATTAACCAAAGCACCCAGCAGAAGATGATAAACATACACAAGATAACCGTTAGAGCAAGATTGATGAAAGCAGCAATTTGTGTAAGATTTACGCAAAGAAGACATGAAGCCGGCAATATGTAAATGAAGCGGAGCAGGCCTATACAGTAGTGACGCAGCGTTGGCGAATAAACAAGGATTCACACAAGATAAAAGAATCCTAAACTCCAACTAAAGAAAATAATCCTACGATAAAAAACCGAATAAATACAAAACAAGGTATATATTTATAGCATCTCACTCTTAACATGGATAGTTGAAAATTAAATAAAAGCTAAGAATATGAAACTGAACCAAAGACAGACTTTCAAATATAAAATGACCTTAAAATCGACTAGACGATGGATTTTGAGCCCGAAACCTACTAAAACAATCGTAGGGCTCGGAACGAGCTTTTTGTTTATATATCATAGATCCCGTAGCTCTTTTTGGATCAAAAGTAATGGCACCTTGAAATTTAGATCCCTATTTTGACGCTGCAGCCTATTTATTTAGACTTTCGCTGCTTCCTGAGATCCATCTAGCCTGAGCACTCTTCAGCCGGACATTCCACGTCAAGCAGACAGCAATAAGTGTTTATATGCTGTGAGTTAAGTGTATAGCGAAAAAGCAACAATGTGATGTCCATGCCGAGTTGAGAACTCTAGTAGAGACCATGATATAGAACCGAGTCCACATGCAAAGGTTGGCAGCAGCAAGAGACCAAATGGGCTTGGTAGCTAATACAGCATGCTCATGAGAAGAAGTACCACAGTTAAGCAACTGTAAAATAAGTACAGCACCTAGGATGCAGGGGTGCACAGTGAAGTTGAAGAAGATAGCTTTGAAGATCACAGTAGGTCTCACAAACGGCAGTTGAAGAAAACATGAACCCAGAGAAATGTGTCTGACAGCATCCAAGTTTACAGGTCACCCAGCATGTAGTACAGCTCCCTTGTTCATAAACTAAATAGCAAAGTAGCAGAGAAGATCCCGTTTGGATGAGTTGAAAAGTGTAGCAATTATATATATGAAGATCCAGACTGAGCATGAGGTAGAAAGGATTCCATGGCAGATAGAAGTGAAATGGCTTGTGAAAGGTTGAAGAGGTGCAGACATGTTAAACCCATACACGTCCACTATCAACGGGAATGGACTCAGCCTTCATAAAGATAAGTGGAGTGAATGACATGGTGTGTACCTGTAGTTGTTCATTCATTCCCACAGTTTCCTAGCAGGAACAACCATTCCATGGAACCATCATTAAGGAATTGCCAACGGAATCCGTAGACACCCAGAACAGCATGATGAGTAAGATACTAAGATCTTGTTTCCATGAAACACAAAACATGCATATTTTTTCCCTTCATTCTTGATATAGGGTACCAGATTGCTCCCAAATCCACCAAAGTTGTTATAGTTCACCTTAAATAATCTCACACCTTTATGCTTATAGTTGACCATATATAGTAGAAATATAGATTTGGGTATTGTATGATAGGTTATAATGGGTTATAATTTGTTTATGAGATTGGTATCTGAATGAGAGAGGAAACGTACCATGGCACCATATCATGGCAATGAAGATGAGAAAGAAAAAGCACAACAGCTGATAATCCTGAAATTCTTTAAAGTAATGAAGTCATTTACTAACAAGTGAATTTTTCTCAAATGAAAAGGTGTCGTAGCAAGGTCCTGCAAAAAGAATTTAGTAACGGAAAAATTGTACACTGTAGCCAACTGCATTAAGAAGATACAAATTATGTGAATCAATCACTTCTAATGAAGTCTAAATAAAATCACCTTCCAAAGCTTCATTAGCTAGGAATCAGCTATCTGATTTGCCTCTCGAAGAATATGAGCAGCCCTGAAGAAGATGGAAGAAGATTTCCATACCGAAGTATCACAAGGAAGTGGTAAATGTCTATACTTGCGCATTTGAGTGACTGGATCCATGAGATGACAGTGGCAGAATCTTCTTCAAGAATAATATGAGTAGCATGATATTCAAGTACTACCACTTAAGTCCAATCCCAACTGCAGTTAACTCAGCAAAAGGAACTGACATATGAGATAAAACCTTACCACTAGCTTGTATTAATTTAGCATTAGTTTCTCTAAGAACATACCCAGTTAAAGCTTTATTGGCATGAACAGAAACATCAAAATTAACCTTGATCATTCCATAAGAAAGGGGTAACCACGAAACTATCTTGAAAGAGTTGGTTATGGGACGGAAAGAAGGACAGTTACCCAGTACCTATCTGGAACAACAAGGTTAACCACAACAAAAGCATTACATACCAGATGATTAGAATTAGATAAAGCATGGTTAAAAATCGTGTCATTGTGCACATTCCATTTTCCCCAAACCTAGCAAGCAACTAAAGTTTGATGGAAAGGATTATTTAGAGGTTGATCCATAAGATCTAGCAGTTCATGCGAGGAGGAAGGAGGGTGAGAAAGAGGGATGATAGATGGAAGTTGTTCCCAAGTGGCACGGGCTAAGGAGCAATATAGAACCACATGGTTGAATCTTCTATAACAGTAGGGCAAAGGTCACATTTGGAATGAGCCGAATCAAGAATACCGCAATGAACCAAGTAGGCTTTGGTAGGTAGTTGATCCCAAGCTAGCTGCCACCAGAATATTTTAACTCTCGGAGGAAGTTGTAATTTCCAAATCCAATGAAAGTATGAAGTCGGGATGCGAGGTGGAGAGGGTGTAAATAGATGCAAGTCAGTCAAAGGGAAACATTAGGTAACTTTGTTTTTCAGCAGACTAATTGATCATCATCCCACTGATCAATAGGAATAGGTATATAGTCATAATTAGTTGAACAATATCACAGGAGAACAAATGATTTAACACATTAACATTCCACTGACAAGTGTGGGTAATCAAATCTGACACCTTCATTGGAAGACATTGAGCTTCAACATTAATCATAGTCGGCTTCATAATCAATGGCTGATTAAAAATCTAAGGATCTAAATAAATAGAAACATTTTCACATTTCCATCAGCCACTGGAATTGAAATTGAATAAAAGATGCTGCATTACATATCTTAGCCGAAATCATGGAGTAGTTGCGAGGTTTGGAATAATTGGACCAAGAGCCCCCAAAATGATATCAGCCCGAACTAATTGGCCCACAAGGAATTAAGGTGCAAAATTAGTTGGGCAGCTAATTTACACAAACATTGAGCTTGAACTCAACCTCAATGACACAATGCCTAAACCTCCCTTATCTTTGGTAAACAAACCTAGTCCCAAGCCACTCGATGAAAACCATGCCGATCTGCAGCGTGCCCCCCCCACAAAAAGGCCCTAAAATCTTTTTCAAGTTGATTATAATAATATATAAAGGTACATGGATGGAGGAAAGAACATGCAGAGGAATAGCGAAAAGGAAGCTTGAACTAAAGGGAGCTGGGCAGCAAAAAAGAAAGCTTTTTTCAAGTCCAAGATTCTAATTTGTAAGCTATTTTGTTAAGCACGGGCTGAAAATATAAATGTTTTAGAGGAGTAGTTGAAACTTGAACACCCAAGTAGGTCCAAGGTAGGCTTTTCTCCATAATATTTAGAATTCTATGGATACGAGACTTGGCATGAATACGCATGGAAGGGCTAAACGAAATATGAGACTTAGTATAATTAACTTTTTGGTCAGAATGATAACAGTAAGCATCTAAGAGAGCTGTAAGGCAAGTGGCTTCTTTGATAGTAGTCCAACCAAAAATTAAGCAGTCATCGGCATGAAAACCATGAGACAAGTTAGGACCGCAAGAGGGATGATATCCTTTAAACAGATGATTTTGAGCCGCACAATGCAATAATGCGGACAGAAACTCAGAGCAGAGTATATACAAATACGGGGATAAAGGGCAACCTTGATGAAGATGTTTAGAACCAAAAGAATTAGATTGTAGGTGACCCATTAATCAGATTGTAGAACCAAAAAATTGAGGATCAATAACTGAAGCTTAAATCCACTTAATGAACTGAGATTGGAAATTGAAGTGGTGTAACATATGGAACAAGAATTGCTGGTGCACATTATCATAAGCTTTTTCCATATCTAACTTCAGGGTCATTAAAAATTTAGATTGAGGAGCCCTAAACAAAGAATGAGCAATTTTTTGAGCTAACAAGGTATTTGAGGATACATAACGCATGGACCTCAGGGGAAGTCCTTGTGTTGCACCATTAAGCCAAAAACAAAAAAAAGAAAAAAAAGAAGTGGGGGTGGGGGGTCATCTGTACCTCTGTCCATGTCCGGTAGCAACTTGTTATATTCTACTGAAGTTCTACAGTTTAATTGCACTGCTTGAAATGGCACTGGAATTTACTCGGTAGCAAGGCTCTGATACCAATTACCCTCAAGAAAAAAAAGAGCCTCTGATACCACTTAATATACATTGCTCCTTCTGGGCCAAAGGAAGTTTGTTTTTTTTATTTTTCTTTTTCTTTTTTTTTCTCTTTTAATAAAAAGGGAGCCGAAAGGAAGCTGCTAGATATTTCTGTGACAAATCGGTGGCTTACCAACCTCTCACCCGGGTAAAAGCTTAATGAGAACGCAACATGAGAGGACCACAAAGTCCTGCTACGGCACAAGATGGTCACTATAAGCCTATAACAATGGACGGTCCCCCTTCTAAAGGTGGAAAAAGTCGTAGGTAACAAAAAAAAAAAAAAAAAAAAAAAGAAGCCTCTCTTGGGTCAATTCAAATGTGAAAGAGAACAACCACAACTGAAACGGGTTTTGCTTGTGCTGGTCAAAAAATGAAAGCAACAACTACCAAACTGAAAACATTAATGACAGGCAAGGAAACAGAGACAAAAACAACAATTGGGAGCTACAAAAAGCCCAACTTCCATAATTAAGCAAGCCCCAGAAATCCAGTAGGTGGGACAACAGCAGGTGGCAAAAGAAAATACTGCAAAAATCTGAAGGAAAGGTGAAAATTTTTGCACAGAGGAAGCAAAACAATAATATCTTGCGTCAGAGGACAAATATTGCTGCATACGTGTATGAACCTCTGTTGGCTGGAGTGTTTCTTTAGAATGGCTTTGTAGCAATTTTCTCCACCAATTTCGATCTCACGCCGTCCATGTTCTCTCTTTTGGTCCGGAAAAGCTGTGGTTCATGGGGCCCATTGGATGGTGGGCATCTTCAACGAGAAAAGGACCGTCTACCCTCCGAATAATGGGGACCAGTTCGAGAAGCAACCTTTCCAATGTGAGAATGGTTTTTGGTTTGCATTCTCTACCCACAGTTCAAGAGACTGTGACCCAAGGTCCTCTGCGATGCACCATGATATATGATGGCCGTCTATCTATTGCACTCCAGAGGATTTATTACGATCAATCTCCTATTACGTTCATCATCGATGAAAAATATTTACAAAATAAAATTTTCATAAATCAAAATTATATCTGACGGAGATCCTCCGATATTTAAGTCAGAGAGAGAGTTGTTGAACAGTAGATAAAAAAAATTTAAAATTACAGAGCCTTCACTCAGAATTATCTTATTTGTACTATTCATTTACCTCCCTTTTATAAATGATTCTGATGTAACCGTCAAGCACGTGATCCCGCTTTTTATAGTGCTAAATTATTGGACCATAATCATGGAGTTAATGAGTTGTTTATTCTCACTAATGACCGTGACACGTAGTCGATAATCGTTCATAACGGTTAGAGTGTGTTGAAAAGATAGGTCAATTATATGTCGGTAATAGTGATAAATCGATGGTCCTGGAGATTCGAACGAACATCCATCTGTGACTCTGATACGTCGATGATCTTCGATCGGAGGTTAACTTAGTTGTCCGTTGTTAGTTGATAATAACCGACTGTCGATCGGTCAACCGATTGTGAGTCGGCATAACGTGTTCATCCGACTGATATAGGATCAGAGTCAGGGTCGATTGTATTATCTCCAACAGGATTTGTTGTGGGCCGGGCATCGAGAGGTTGAACCTCGAAAGTTCCATACCGATTACAGTCAAGAGTGTCTACTGCTTAAAAGTGTGGACTCCTCCTTTCCCACGTGAGGCACTTTTTGTGGGGCAAAACTGTGAGGCGTGGCGTCGTGGTTTCCTGTAGTGGGCACACGTCGTCCCAGAGTGGGCAATATCTTAGTGCGGCGGAGGGAGGCAGGTCCGTCACTCTTGGCACGTAACCACTTCATTGGCACCGTCTGTGGGAATTCGTCCCCGGCTCGCCGCAGACCCTCTTGACTTGAGGGGCTGTGTTGTGGGCCGGGTATCGGGAGGTTGAATCTTGAAAGTCCTATACCGGTTACAGTCAAGAGTGTCTACTGTTTAAAAGTGCGGACTCCTCTTTTCCCATGTGAGACGTCTTTTACAGGGCAAAACTGTGAGGCACGGCGTCGTGATTTTCTGTAACGGACACGCACCGTTTCAAAACGAATAATACTTCACGTACGATGGAGAGGGATAGAACCGTCACTCTTGGCACGTAACCACTTCAGGATCTATGCCTCTTACCCCGTGACCGTTTGAGATGCTTCCTTCCAGCCACCATTTATTTGCAGTTGAAGTGTCCAAGTCGTTATCTGCATGTAATACATATTGAAAGTAACAAATAAAGAAGCCTGTATCCAATGTACGCATTGGTATTCACAGACAAGACCCAAGATTGGCTCGGATGCCTGAGGACCATTTTCTGTCTCCAGAACAAAGATTGCTGCCAGAGATTCATTAAAAATCTTATCCTTGTCATTGACTTAGATGCGTCTTCCAGCTCAGTGCTACACAAGTCCTCCCACCTGTCTTAGTCATCATATTAGTTTGCGTAATGGATTTGATTTATTAAGATCATAAAGCTGATGTCCTTCAGAATAAAGAAAAAGGATTTTAGATCTTCAGGTGATAAGACAAGTGCGCATGTGAAATTGTCGACAAAGGCATCAAGTTTAAACTGGTAGATGCCACAAGAGAATGAACAGAAACCATTTTGCCGGACAAAAATCCAGTTCATGATCAACAAAAGTTTGAACAGAAACCACGAACTGGGTGTCAACCTTGTGCACCGTAGATGCATTGTGGATGCATGATAAATGGAATCATCTAAGAACCGTGATGGATCTACCCCTATGATATTATACTTAGCATGTAGATCTCGACATCAGAATATATGAATATTGGACTGGTGCTAGTATCTCACAGATCTTCATTTCAGAAGAAGGTAAGGTAGCTCCTATGTTGTCAAGAAATCCTCATATCTAAATCTCATACACATCCTATATTTTATGATGCATCTGGTTGGTCAGTGAGTAGCTATTCTGCGGTAACACACAACAAATTTCAACCATTCATAATCTAAAGCTTCAAGATGAAATGATGCTGCTTTCATAAATTTGAATTGAAAGATTCTATGTCAACCCATAATGTGAAGACTTCTCGTAAATTGAATGGTTTCCTTGAGCATTTCTCAAAATACTCTCTCTAATCCAGTTCAATCTCATTTCCACTCCCTTGTCCTAAAACTATGCAAATAATACAAAAGGTCAACTGTCCCTTTGCTATAAAAGCTTGATTTTTGAAGAGCTAATGAACTCGAATTGTCAAAGCCATTATATTTTAAATAAAGCTGAATAACATCCTATAGGTTTCCTTCAGAAAAAAAGTAAAAAATCCTAAAGATATTCCAGAAAAAAAGTTACCTTTAAATTGAAATACCCCCAAAACATCTTCAGCCTTTTCTTTTCTTGATATTTTTCCTTGAAAATTGTATCAACATAAACAGCAAACCTACTTCCCTGAATTTGCGATCAGGGGTAATGTACAGAGATGCTACTTGACTGTTGGCCCGTATCCCAGGCAATTTCTTTCCAAATACTCGGTTTCTTTGTGAAATTAACTAAAACGTTTCTTTCTGAAATTAATTAAAATAATTGATTATCAAACTAAAATAAGGTCAATGAAAGAGTATCAAGGGACAAAGATTATGCATTTCTTTATGATTACCTTCTACATGTCATAACTTCAGCACCATCACATATCTGAACTGAATTTAAATCTCTATTATTGAAAAATTGTACAGTGGACATTTAGCAGATTAGCCAATCACTACCTCATAAGTGTTGTTATATGAGATGACTGCCAGTGCATGATACAATTGGGAGCTTAACAAGTATATAAAATCAGTCTAGGCTTCTAAGAAGAGAGATGTGAGATGGCAAGAAAGTGTAGACATTATTTAGAAAATCTTGAATTTTCAAATTAGATGGCCGATATAACATTTCTCTCCCATGCACCTTTCCTTCTAAAAAAATGACCCAACATTGATGAATGAAACAAGCGGCATAGATTTTCAGCACCTCTGATTGCAGAGACAAAGATATAAACAAATGTTGGTTATAAAGGAGACATCTAATAAATAAGTTACAGCAACCAAAAAATAAATGAATAAATAAAATAGTTCATTTAAGTCCAAGGTGCTAGAAGGATAAATCTCTTTCTACTTTATAGGCCTAGAGTTACCTAGTAAGGGCTCGAAGAAGCTGACAGCCATGGTGTAAGAGCTAAATTGTGGCCAAAACTTCACCATATCGTGGCTGTCAAACCACAAAAGGAAAATAGGACCTGCTTCTCATCCATACCAGTCCTTATAGTCCAAAATTAAAACAGAAACATGCTCCAGTCTCATTCAATGGAGTAGATAAATTCTTACCTTATCTTTCTAAGGTTATATGATCCTACAATGCATGAGAAGGTGGGATATTGATTTGGCAACAACATCAAACATGTTTGGATACTTCTCAAAACTGCATGCCAAAAGAGTATGAATTTTCCGAGGACTTTTCAGGTTCGGTGGAAAATTAAGAACGCAACAAAGGCCATCATCAGTCAAGAAAGCACTAAGTCATCACAGACTCCCATCCAAATCAAAGCTTATGTTCCGTGATAAATACGGTTTGTCAGCATGGATGAGATTAAGAATGTCAAAATAGGACCACACAACCATATGAAAGGCACCTCATAAAGAAACCTAGATTGCAACCGATCTCATCGGCAATTGCTGTCTACATCCAAAACAAGAATCTATGATAAGCATGGATAATCTTCGGCATGGCAAAACATTCAACATATTCTGATTTCCAAGCCCATCAGATTTATTTTAAGGGTTGAAGACTGAAGCAGCACTTCAATTCTCAAGCAGTGAAAAATCCTACATTCGTTAGGCTTGTATAAATAATATCTAATCGTAACTCCAACATAATCTCCTCCATTCCCTTCAAAGGAACCATTTTTGGAATAATGCAACATCAGCACGAACCAATCCCATGGATAACCAAAAAGAGGAGCGAACCCTTCTAAGCAATGAGTCGAAACAATGTTATAAGATTCCTTGTCTGCTTTGTGCGTTAGTGTCACTTTCATGTGGACAGAAATTTCGGTGCTCTGTTTGGTAGAGCCGTGTTGCAAAGTTCATCTCAAACATGAAACTGCCAATAAAACGAATTCTAGTGCACTTCTTCATGTAATATTTACAAGCATCGTAAACAAGCAAAACAAGTTACCTTAGAATTTAACAACAATAAATCCTTCCAGACAACACCATATCAACAGCAAGAAATATCAAGAGGATCATTGTCATTGTATCAATCAGAACAACAAACAGTACGAACAATAGCATTGATACTGAAAACCTGGCAAACAAAGAATCCAACATAAGACTCTGTAACGACAGAATTAAATCAATTGATTTGAATATCCAAGATACATCAAAGAAAATACTTTTTCTCCCAAACTCCAAAAGCACACCTTAAAGACCTGAATTCTTTTAGACGCATCATACACTATACACTCTCAACAGTGACTGACTATCTATGGACCATGAGATGGATTTCTGAATTGGATCTATGAAAACTAATTCCTATCTGTACAAATTCTTTGGCAAACGAGCGGCTAAATCTTCTTCATCTTGTCAAGCAAGAAGAGAACAAAATTTTCTCTACTACTTCTTAATCGACCACTGCATCTCAAGAACCGAAATCCATAACTTTTCAAGCTGCTACTAATATTTTGTTACTCCAGATTTTGTTCCACACCAATAATTCTCGATTGCCAAAAACAATTCATGAAACCTGTTTATGAACTCGTTGATGTTTTCGGAATCTGAAGATCACCATCTACTGTAACTCCAAGACCTGCTACTCCCTGCTCCATATCACTTCCTCTGGGGCTGCAGGAAGAACCAATCCCCCAATTCCCCCGGCTCAACAGCCATCTCAGTGACCTCAACCTCGCCGATGCCGGAGACTTGATTTCATCCAAGGGTAGCCTACTTGATGGCAGTGGCGAAAGCGGCGATTGGTATCCCTCCATCGCTTGTCTTGGTATCTCAATCACCAGCACCCCCTCAGGCTTCCCTGACGAAGAGGCCACACAACTCGAACTCTCTCCACACGAGACCGCCGCCACAGCTGCTGCTGGCGTTGCCGAACCTCCAGTATTGACTTGATCCTGGAATCCCGGAAACAGCACATTCGTCGGGAAAATTGGCGGCTCCGGCGACCGTCCAGCCGCCAACGCCGCCTCCACAGGAGAAACTTCCGCCAATTCAACAGCAGAATCAGCATTCTCCGACGACAGCTCGGCGACCAGCGGGCAGCGGCAGAGCGGGCAGGTGGAGTGAGAGTGCAGCCACATATCGATGCACTCCAAATGGAAGCCATGCTTGCAATTGGGCAGAAACCGGGCTTCGTCACCCTCCGACAGCTCCGAGAGGCAGACGGCGCACTCGAGGCCCTCCTTGAATTCCTCCGGCCGGAACACCAAGGAAGGCAGGGCCTTGACCGTGGCAAGATCCAGAGCCCGCTGGGGTACGGCAGCTTCATCAGCGAAGGCAAGGCGGGAGCGGCCGAGGGTGGGGTTGGCGCCCCAGTAGCGCTTGGCGCGGAGGTAGAAGAAGAAGACGAAGAGGAAGGCCATGAAGATGACTATCACCGCGGCCACCATGATCTCGGTGGTCGCCATGGGGGACAGCCCGCTGCTGTTCTTCGGCAACTCCTCTTGCTGTGACATGGTCTTCGAAAAATTTATGCACAATCTTCTTGCTTCGAAAAAATTGGATTTTTGGAAGAGTTTGTATATTAAAACTCTCTCTAGTCCCAAAGAAACTGTGGATGAAGGGGAAGGGTGAGGAGGAGGCGGGTCTGGGAGGTTATATAGAGGGGAAAGTACTTTACCAGTACACGGAATGGGGTAAGGATTACTACTTTGGGGAGGGAGAGGAAGGTGAACTAACTTGAGGTCGAGAGGGACAGAAATGGTACTGTTTTTCCTACTGTCGTACGGGTGGAAAGATTGGAAGATTCCAAGGGCGGCTGCGGCTGATGACATGTGGGTGGAAATTTGTTTTGGACGAGCTTCAGGTTGGTATACCAAATGCGCCGCACTACGATTTGGTGAATCTGGGGACCGCATGGAGTCAAAATGGTCACTGGTTTCCGGCGGAACTTGAAATGGACTGGGCGGGACTGGGTTCGAGCTGGGATACAGCCTTCCAGTCCAGATGTGCTGAACAGCTGGCTTGAGTGCGGCACAGCTCAGAGTTCCCCGGCGTGGCGTGGCCCGGCCTAATCATCTTTAGCCTCTACGGTTTTAGGTTGGTGTGATTGATGATGGTGATAGTGATGGTCACATACGATGAAGATTATAGCGATGAAAATCGGAAGACAGACATCAAGTATCAATAGGAGTCTAAGAGAGGAAGTAAGGCTTCAAATTATCCAAGCCGAGTTTTGAGCTATTTGGCTTGATTGATTGAGTATAAAATATTGGATATGCGTCCATCACGTTGTTGCAAGTTCGGAGGATACTTTGAAATGTGAAAGATCCTTTGTATGCTTTCTGGACCGGCTACAGAGCAAGTTTTGAGTGATTTGCTTGTGGATAGGTGGTGAGCTCCCGTTGATTGACTTACTATATCAACTAAGATCGATTACAAGATATATTAAAAGAAATAATTAATTTTTTAAATGAAGTTAAAATATTTTTAATGTAATTTCACGTTTATGTTGATTTTTTTAAAAAATTTATTTACTTTTAAATAAATTTAAAAATAATTATTATTTATACACTTAGTTATAAAAAGAAAAATTAATGGTTTCACTCGAATTGCAGATATGATCCAACTCACTTTCGATTATTTCAGATTCGGTTCGGTCACACGTCATCCCGACCCAACTAAAATGTCCTTCCGAACCGAGACCTAAGTATAACACCTGATTGAGCCCGGGCCAAGCATTTGGCCAGATAACGTAACGGGAAGATGACGTTCTACCGCACCGCACTCGCGCCCTTTTGCCCGGAGTTGGGTATATGCGAAATAAAACCGGGAAGTCGATACTGCCCGGGGAGGGCAGCACTGTTCCCATCTCTGCCCCGGGTCAGTTCTCGGTCGGCCCATGAATTCCATCTGCCCCTCGAGTCAAGCTTTAAAACAAGTGCCTCCCGCATCCTCCACGGCACCAATCGTGTTCACCGGTCGGACCGAAGGTTCTTTCTTGGTCTTGCCCTCTCGCATCACTTTCTTCCCCACTTCTCTATTCTCTCGACCCTTCTTCCCTTATTCTGCCGCCATTTCTTTCTTTTCCCTTCTATCCCTCGATAAAGAAGACCTTCTATCCTTCCATTAGGAAGATATCCTCGATATAGATACGTAGAATAGGAAGGGAACGCGGAGAGACAGGGGAAGAGAGAGAAGAGAGGTGGGATAAAGCATGCAGCAGCCTTCGCATCCGATGGCTCCCATGCCTCCAATGTCCACCCAGAACATCACCACCGAACAGATTCAGAAGGTATTCCATTTATCCCTACCTCCCATTTCCCCTCGCCTACACTCCTATCTTCTTGATTTATTACGAATCCTTTGTTTTTGCGTCTGGGGGTTATCGTTTGATGCCCTCTCTTTGATTTTATTTCCCTTTTTTTTTTATGATTTGGACCATATATTATGCTTTGTCAAACCAAGGATAAAAGTGAACAAGGGTTCATGTTTGTACATATTCCGCATGGAATGATGTCTATTTTGTTGGGACTTTTATGCTAAATCGAGTCATTGGTTAACCAGAGATGAGGAGGAGGAGGGTGGCATCTTGCGACCTAAGTTTGATAAAGATGAATCTTTAACTCCGATTGGTTTCTGATGAACTCGTACTGTCTGTGCCCGGGTCCTATTTAATTGAATTTGTCCTTGTACATGTTTTAAATGGAAAATGAATGCTATACATACCCCAGAGCATGCTAGAAAAGGTCATGTTCAAGGTTTATTGATGAAATGCTGAGGCGAAATAGGCGTTTAGGCTCAGAAGCCACCTCTCAATTTGCTGCCACAATCTTGGGCACATCTTGCGGCGCTCTCAGATAAAAGTGTCTTGATGTTTATAGAATAGTTAATGCAGGGAGTTAAGTTGGACATTTTAAACAGGGGAAGGAGATATTTTTGTTTCATCAGAGTGCCTGCTGGGAAAGTGATAAGAAAGACAAGAGAAGCCTGAATATTAGGGATTACAGAAATATTATACAAATACTTTTTTTGTTTCGTACAAAAATACCCATACTAAAACTTCTCATGTTTTTAGATTTTCGTGTTTCATGACTATTATTTTTCACCATAGGCAAAACCAGCATGCTAAAACACCAATTTGCGTTGAATTACTTGAGTTATGCTTTGCTCTACTTTGGGATGTTATGACCCATGTCAGTGTGGTGATCAGATTTGGGATGAATTTGAAGGGGAAGAATGATTTTGATTGGAGGGGAATGCACTCCAAAACCTTTGAGAAGTTCTAGGGGCTAAGTTTTAGCACAGAAGGTTATTGAGATATATTTTGCTTGTTGGCTGTCTCTAAACTGTGATATATCATATCTGAACTGCACAACTAGGCTCATAGCTGAAGAAAATTATTTATATGTATCACAGATCCTAGATTTTGTTTAAAAGGGGCTTGGAACGAGAGACGTTTATTAGAACTGTCATGAAAAAAGAAGGAATATGAACAGATTTGTTTTAATTTTGGATGTGTAAGGTTTGATATCTGAAATAAAAGAAAAAGAAGGCAGACATAGGGAAATTACATGAAAAGAAAAGGTGGTATCTCCAAATGTTTATACAAGCACCATGAGTTTAATAATAACCTTAGAAGTTCGCAGTCCCCAGCATCCATCCTAAGAAAGGATTTGGTCATCTCTTCGTTTGTGCTACTTTTTTTTCAAGGAATGATGGGTGGAGTAAAATGCAGATTCTAGCTTTACCTCATTCCAATTGGGTTCATGCAACAACTAAATCATGATACCTTTGGAATTACTGTTCTCTCGAATAAAGGACACGTGATTCCACTTGGGAGGGATGGTAATTCCCATAGGAATGAAAATGAATGGCATTCTTGGTATGAACTAATTATTTATATCTGTTGTATCGAACGAAAATAAGTAACATATTTGGTATGAATCAGTTAGCAGCATCTTGGGTGTAAAATAGAAATAAAAATTTTGTTAACATTTGAAATTAAAAAATGTTATTCTCTTAAGATGAATGGTGAAAAATGTAAAGTAACTGCCATTATAACATTATAATGACCGTTATATTGAAGTCCATTATAGTAACAGAAGCCTCCAAAACCAGAGTACAGATTACGTCTGCTGCACAGCAGAAATATCCACTACATCCCAATCTTGTCCATTGTCCTCGAGATTTGTGCATCAATGCAGTGCTTTGGGCCCCACATGCTGCGCATGAATCTCAAGGAGGGCTGTGGGCAGGATTGGGATGCGGAAACACTCTATTTCCACTATGCGATGGAACTAAACTACATCTCAAAACAATTATGGTGTTTGTGATTCTAAAATTTGATGCTATTCCTCAGTCAAAATTTTATTAAAAAAGATATAAAATTAAATTTATTTTAAATATAATTAGCTAGATTAATATTAGAACTGACTTGCCATACCTTTCCTTGCAATCCTTCATTTTGTGCTCAAAAAATGGAATAAGAATGACAATTATGATTCCCTGCATTCTATTCCCATTCCATTCTAATTCCTATTTTTATTCTATTTCACTCTCATGAACCAAAGATAATGTTAGAGTGCAATAGCGATTTAGATTTAATGTCTCTGGTATTAAAAAAAAAAAAATCAGGTTGGATGTATGACTACCCCATGAAAAAAGGATAACCTACATTTGGATGCCCACCATCAGCACATTTTTCTCATCCTGTTTGGCTTTTTCTTATTTGCTCCTTCATATTCTTTCATTTTCTTTTTGGCATCCAACTCCCTGGAAACTGAAATAGTTATTCAGTCCCAGTGCTGTGGTGACATGTCTTTATCATATTTACAACAGGAAATCCTATAAATATATCTATTTTTTGATCCATTAGAATGGCTTTTAAAATGTGAGCATCTGCTTAAGTTAGATTGTGAAAAATCAGATATTGTATGAACCAAAATGAAGATGAAGTAGGCATTGACGATATCAGGACTAGTTGAAGCATTTGGTCAAATTAAACTACTTCTTTGTTTTTATATTTCTTAAATTTTTATATAAGTGGGTAAGAGAATTTAGCTATATTGGAGGATATGGCCTCAAGTAAGAGGATTACTGAACTAAGACTTGTAATGGACCCAAACAGTGGGTTGGCACTTGTTGGTTTTCGATATGTTAATATATGCTCACCTCTTTGATCTGTGTAACAATAATATAATCCTTCTTCTCTAGATTCAATTAGTTAATGCTTATGTTACTTATCATATTGTGGCTTCGTTCCTTACATTAAGAGAATTTCATGTCTTTCTGTTATGCCATTATTTCTTTTGCCCTGTATTATATTATCATACAGTCAAATTTATTATGCACTTAATCACTGCCTCCAATTGAAGTTGATCAGAGCGGGGAAGAAAAAATTTCGCCTAATCCACTACTGTTTTGTCTTTGATGCAGTACCTGGATGAAAACAAGCAGCTGATTTTGGCAATCCTGGATAATCAAAATCTGGGGAAGCTAACAGAATGTGCTCAGTAAGTGATCATTTAACACAATTTTGCACTTGAAATGTTTTCAGCCTTATACTAGTTTTTTCTTTCTCTCTCTTGCACACAAATACACAATCAATTCATGAAACTCAATTTTTATCAAATCATGACCATATCTTTATATGATCATCGACAACCAGTATTTCAGTAAGCTGAATTTTATGGATAATGTAACATGTAAGCATACTTAACTATGGTGCTAGTCAGAATGAGATACAAACATCATAGATAGGGCTGGAATCGGTTTGAATATCAGGATATCCATATCAGTGTCCATTTTTAGTTGAAGAATAAGATATGGTTACAGATATGGATATAATCAGATGCTAAAATTTATATCCATATTTGTTTTAGACAGATACAAAAATTGGATGTCAAAGGTACAAATATAGATATGGATGTAAATGAGATGGTTGAACTTTATGAACCACCAAAAATATTATTGTATGGAAGGTAAATTAAGTAATGTACATGTTAAAATTCTCATTTATGAGAGTTATAAGACTAAATAGTATTGCAAATAGAACTGGATGTTTGGATAGACACAGATCTTATAGTTGTCTATTGATATCTATATCTGCTTTTCTTTGATGGATATTGACATTGATATGGATACTTGTTGGATGCTGAAATTTGTGTCCATAGCCGAATAGATTCAAATGCAACATGGATATTATCTAGTCCATTTTTCAGCCCTAATCACACAAAAATGTTATATATCAGATCATTGTTTCCCATATTGCAATTTGGCTTAATACTTAAGGTGAAAACTGTTGCCTTTCCTTGTTATCAGAAGCTATGGTACTGTCCAGGGCCTCTTTTTTGTGGGAGGAACTGTTATACATATTGTATTAGCCCTTTACGTGAAAAAGTTGTGGAACATACACTTTAAGTGCAATATCTACCTTACGTATACGGTGAGATGATTGACTTAACAATAGTTTGTCAATTTTTTCTTCCCATCATCCATGTAATTTATTTAGATATTTGTTGATTAAATCCCTGACTTCCTAAAAGAGTCTATCAATTTATAATTGTACTACTAGTAGAAGTCATCTTGGAGAAAAAAAATTGAAGAAAGAAAGAAAGAAAGAAAAGGTTATATGGATTTCAAATGAGAAAGATTTAGATGAATATAAACTATCGTCTTTCGTACTACTAATCAGAAAAAGAAAAAAAAAATGTAATGGATCTTTTAAAAATTAGTATGGTAGAGTATGAGGTTGGAGGTCAAGCATTGGTTTATGTTAAGTTTTCTATTGGGCAAAAATGTATACTGAATGGGTAAATTGTAGTGTGGATGTGTACCAAACTCACAATTTTCTGGTGATAAGGATTGATTTTTTTTTTTCAATACTTATCGCTAGAGCAAGTCATGAACTTTTTATGCACTTATTGTGGTCAACTTTTGTATATGCTTTTTGTTTGGGATCTTTGCTGTATCAAATTTAAGGCGTAAAAGTTTTTAGTAAGGTTTAAAGATTGGTAGCTCCTGCCATCTCAGTTTGACGTGAAACATTTGATATGTATGCTTGAGAATGACAATATCAGATTTTTACTTTTTAATTGCTCAATTCTCCCAGGGAATCTAGTATTTGTTGCTTGATTCAATTAACTATTCTTTATTTCATACCAAGGATGAAAAATGTTAAAAGTGTGGTCCTGAGAAGAGTGGATAAAGAATTAGGTGAAGTTTCAAGCATAGAAGTCTGGGCTTGGGAGATATATCATGGTTAACTGCAGCTTTTGAGGGATGGAGGTGATATGTTTCTAAGAGATTGATTGAAGAGCTTTGGTAGTTTTTATTCAGATACTTTGTTTTCCTCTTTATCCTATTCTCTACCTCTGTGAAGGAAATGAAAGGATCTCCTTCATTTTCTCCCTTTGTGCTAACTGCAGTTTTCAGGTTTAATATAAACTAGTGGTACTATAATACAAAAATTGGATAAAGATTGGCTTTATGAAGACTTGCACATGTTGACAAATTGTTTTGAATTAGTGTGGATTTAGTTATTCATGTACAATTGCATACAATCTCAATCCGTTTCAATAAAATATTATAGAAATTTATCTTCAAACATGTTAGATTTTTTGAAAAAATTGACATGTGATTCTATCAAGTTAACCCTAACATTCATGTTCTCAACCCTTTCTTGAGAAAATAATTATTGTGATTTTTTTTATGAGATGTTTAGAATTGGATGGGTCATTAAAAAGCACCACTTGTCTAATTTCGAAATACATTCAAGAAGATTAAGACAATTTGCTTTCATGTGTATCATTTCTTATTTGTGGTGATGCCTTTTTTGTCCTATTTTCATTAGTCAAATATTTGCGATTGATCATAATTTAGACTTCATATAAGATTCCAAGTTTTTGACCGCAATACTAATTATAGCCATCTGAAAGTTTTTCTTAAAAAAATAAAGGTTATATGTCTTTTACATGAGATGGCAATAATTGAATTTATACTATGTTTGAGGTGATCATTAAGTTGAAATTAAACAAGAAGATAGGATTTTAAGCTAAAAAAATGAATTTAAAATTCTTTTGTTTAGACAAATATTTTTTGTGCCAAAATTAAATATTGCTATTTATGGTAGGTTACTTATTTGGAAGTTAAGCTTGCAATGTGTGGTCAAGTTTTCTTTTGAGAATTTGTACACTAAAATGGAACCTCTGAGTACACAAGGTGAAGGTATATATTTTGGTGGTTGCTTTGAGAGGTGTGTTGATTATTGTGGCTATAGAGACAGAAAAACTGATGCTCCCATATGATCATGGAACAATGCATCAGGACAGCTTAAGGATTTGACAAAGGCTGGGTCAATTGCTGCTGGATAAAAGAAAATATATTAAATCCTTTCACAAGTTCCTTCTTTTATGTTTAGTGATCATTATGCATGCTGATTTTTAGAGAATAATTAACAATCATACTCACAACAATCAAATTGTTGTTTGGGAACATTCAGCTAGATTCAAAAGATCGGACTTGAGGAGAAATTGTGAAGATTCGCCGAAGTCCGATAACAAATTGAATAACTAAATTTAAGAAAAGAAAATAAAGAAATTTAGATAGTTGATATGTTAGTTCATGTGATTACAAGCATGGGAGTGTCAAAACTATGAACTGAAACAAAAACAACACCATCAGTGATAACATATATGACATCTTCAAAAAACGTAACTTAAATATTTCTTGAATTAGTCTTTAGATAATGTGAATAAATCTACAACTGATGAATAATTGACTAATATATGAAAAAAATTGGATAACCTAAGAAAGTTTAACAGATATCTTGATTTCAATATATAAGAATATCACTTGTCTAAAAACCTACTATTTTGGAGGAGGGGATGGCAGAAGTAGAGGCTGCGGAGTGGGTGGAGATGCTGGTTCCTCTGGCTGTTGGAGTATGCTCATCATGGCTGAGAATCTTCCTACAATGGAATTGTGCCACTCCCACTTAATAGCAAACTTGGGCATGCTGGGCTGATTCTTGTCAATTTTATCTTCTTTCCACTTAGACAATGAACCTGATCCAAGCTATTTATGATAAGGGTAAAACTTCATGTTTAATTGCAGGGCAAAAAATTTCATGAGCAAGAATCTTATTCTAGCTTTCTCAAATTAGGAAATGTGTTAAAAATGCTTGTGTAATCCTTGGATAGGGGTGAAAACGGTTGGATATTATTCAATCAAATCCATTTCCGTATCCGATTCGGATTAGATTCAGATAGAAATCCTTGTATCCAATTGGATTCGGATACAGATTTCGAATATACACTTACAATTTTGTGGAAATCAGATATGGTTATGAATCTTAAGGCTTTTTCGAATCTGGATTTGGATATGGATATTAAGGTTTATGACAGCATTGATTTCTAATATTATAGCTAAGGTTTATTATACTTGTTCAAAACTTGTGCACATTATAAAATATTGTCATTTCGAATACATTATGGTATTTCATATTTTAATAAATAATTATTTTCATAAAAATTAAAATCTACTTCCTTTTGACAACAAAAATGAATAATTTATTTTATTCTTTATAATATTTGAAAACTTTTTGTTTAAAATATTCAAAATCAATAATTTCAGTATATTGCTGTATTTGTATAAATTTATTAAAAATATTTAAAATAGATAACCCATGATTCTTTTTATATATGCTGGAATCAAAAACATATTTTTATTTTTTAATATATTTTTTTAATACAAATCAGGTTGGATCAGTGATCCAAACCCTTGGCCAAATTGGTCTCTTTGCAAGTTTGATAATTACTTCTTAGACCCTTACCTAGTTGATGCATCGCTTGCAATCGTAATATGGATTCATTACCCATCCTTTATGATTAGGTCATTTATTTAGTTTTCATTATTGAATTACACTTGGCATCTGATTTATTTCCGAGTAATATTTGACTTATATATATGTTTGGACGGAGAAAATATGGATATAACTAATATCTGATTTGTATCTGTATTTATTTAAAACAAATATGGATATACTTAGTATCCAATTCATATCTGTATCCATAGAACAAATATAAATACCCAATTTGGTATCTGTTTACCATCTGTACCCATATGCAAAATCTATGGATGCAAATATGTATATACCAGAATTCGATCTGTATCCGATCTGTTTTCAGCTCTATGGACCTTGGAATTTCCTAATTTGCATAGCATCAGTTAGTGGACTCTTCATATATGGATTTCTTGAAGGTGCCAAAGCCTCAACTAGGATATCTTGATAGGAACCCTCCAGCTGGGGCTGCAAATAGATCAGGTCCCCCTAATGACTGGAGCTGGTCCCAAACCAATTGGGCTTGAGTCTGAAAAATGACCTATTTGAAAAATCAGGTTGGACTTGGGTCATATGTTTTTGTGTCTCACCCTATGGGTTGAATTAGATGATCTGAATTGACACTGCCCACCCAATACCCATATCCAACTAAAACCAAAAATCCATAATTTTTAAAATCCCTAAAACCTCTATCTTTCATCCCATTGCCATCTTTAGGTGAAGGTTTGATGTTCTGTCTATTTATTTATAGGTTGAAGATTTAATTAAGGTTGAACTGTGTTCTTGTTGACAATATTAGCAGTGGAAATTCACATTAATATTTAGTTTTAGTTCTTTCCACTTGTTATCCATTTAATTATTAATTTCCCTCCTAAATATGGTATAAATAGTGTGTAATTTTTTTTTCTCATCTTGCATTAGACCCAAACTGGACTAGATGCGACCTCACCTGAATGATGCACTTGTTTCATTGACCCAACCCAACCTAGCCTGTTTGGTCATGGGATCAGTCTAAAATTGTCGCCCATTAAATAGGAGCATTTTTGGGGTGGGGGGTGTTGGGTTAGTTTCAAGTCTGGTGATGCTTGCACCAGTCCCATCCAGCCTGGTCGCAGGCCTACCTCAACTGTGGTGCAAAACATTTTGTTGGCAGTATGCCATCTTCTTTTCTCTTTGAATTAAATGAGACCTGTATCTCCTCAGTCTTGCAAAGAAACCATCAGAGTACCATGGAAATTGGTTCCGTGTTAACAGGTCTAACGAACTTAACTAATATGTACAAACACCATCAAGTCAAACTCAATCCAGACATTTGAAATTCCATCTTTAAGAGCTGGCTCAAGCCCTTCTTGGACCAGAAGAAGCTCCACCATCTAAATATCTTACATGTGACACCAATTTAAGAAGGTTGAAGGTCCATATTTGTCTGCCCTCATCATTCCTCACTAAATCGATCCCAGCTTGCTTGGTGTCTTCATTTCACTGCAAAAATTGCTGGTTTAAGCCCATCTTGGACAGGAAGAAGCTCCACCATGTAAATATGTTACATATGGCACCAATTTAAGAAGGCCGAAGGCCCATATTTGTCTGCCCTCATTGTTCCTCACAAAGTTGATCCCAGCCTTATTGGCATCTTCATTTCGCTGCAAAAATTTGCTATCATGTTTTATTCCATTGTCCGGTAGTCCATGTGTGGTGCTTGTATGTCTTGGGCACCCTTATATTTCCAAAAGGGCTCTTACTTTATGCTTGTCATCTATTTTAGCTTTGTATTCCTTTATGTGTGTATTATCTCTAAACTACTACTTTTATCATGATTAGGCTGCTGCTACATTTTGACTACATGGTGTTCCAAAGAAGACTAGGAAGATTCATGATATGACATGTCTCTGCCTCACGCTTGTGGTGATTCTTACAAGATATTATATGCACGAGTCTTTTAATCCATGCATCTGAATCAACTAGGAGTGTTGTTTATGGTCGATATAGATATCAGAATTTGACTTGATTTATAGAGAATGTTCTGCTTGAGAAACTATTGCAAGTTTGTTTTTCCTTTTCCTCCAATCTCTGAAAGTAAATATGGATATGATGGTATGGGTCGTGGATCAGGTACCAAGCTCAACTTCAAAAGAATCTGCTGTATCTGGCTGCAATTGCTGATGCCCAACCACAGGCACCTGCACCTCGTCCGCAGGTAGTTACAAATCATGTGGCAGGAGTATAATATCTTTCACTGGTTCATTTTCATCCTCTCATATACTTTTCTGCTTTCAGATGATGCCACAAGGCACAATGCCGCAGGCAGGCCATTACATGCAGCAGGGACCCATGTTCCCTCCCAGGGCTCCTTTGCAATTCAATCCACAAATGCAGGAACAGCAGCAGCTTCACCACCAACCACAAGTGCTGCCTTTTCCAGGGCATATGGGCATGAGACCTGGTGCCATCAATGGCATGCATCCCATGCATGCCGAGCCATCTCATGGAGGTAGTGCTGACCACCGGCCAGCTCCAAACTTAACTGAGTTCCCACAGGGAAGCAGCACCCCTAGCAGCTCAGTGGATGGGCGACGAAGCAAGCAAGATGCAGGTGGTGCCACCTCTGAACCCGCTGCTGCTGATGACCAAAGGAACTCAGGGATGGGGAGAAACAGGGATGGCGAACCAAACTTAGCTGAAAAGGCCTGAAGATGCTAAAGACACCATGAGCTTTGAGCTCTGGAATGATAAATTTGAAAGCATGGTATATATAACCAAATGGCTGATCTAATGGTGACCTTTTCTGCCTCTTCTGATAAATGTTCGTACCTCTGCACTTGACTTATGTTTTTGGTTTTGAGCCTTCAGTTGTCCAGGTTGGTCCTTTAACTTTCATCAGTGCTTGAATTGTATCATGATGAATCTGTGATTTTATACACCTGTAGTTTTGTTGGTGCGATGCTAATTGTTCTATCAAAGTAACAGGTTAAGTTGATAACCAGCAGATGATGATAGTTGTACATTTAGATTGTCAGGTTAAGTTGCAGTGGCATTATCTAGTAATCCTGATCTGGGACACACACTGCTGATAGGTTCTACCGTGATTCTTTTGAGTTCCCAAGGGAAGATACAAGCTTGTGAATCTCATGGTATTGTGTGACATGTTTAGGGCAAACCGATGAAGCAGCGATCAGCTATAGCTGCTGAATCGACAGATACATGAAGCCATAAAACAAGGAATGTGTTGGTCTCGTAGATGGTCTGGTGGCACTGTATTACGGGTGTGGGGGCGCTTGGTGACTCATTATTCAAGGCGTTCATCCTTCCTATACTCTGAAGTTTTGATCAACTTCAATGCAGCCCTTCCATTTTGGCCTGGGTGAACATGGGTAACCAATGGAACCATAAGCCAGAGGGTTGAGGATCTCTTGCAGGTCTGCTGTGGATGAATTTCCGTGATATTTTGGATTGGAACTCCAAAATCGTAATCATATATTCTGTGCAGAGGGTCTATGTTGTCAGGTTTCCAGTGTTCGAATTTTTTTTTTAAGCTAATTATTATTAAAGATTGAGATGGTAGTGTCACCAATCATCTCATCAAACCAATGGAAAAATTGTCAATGCCAAAGCATCCAAAAGTTTGTGGAAAACCTCCCTCCATGCTCATTTTCTCCACGCGGTGAAATTATTAGATGGATCGGTCCAGTAGATCGATCCAAATGCCGGAGTGGATAACAGGCACACTTTATTTGATCTTGAATTATTTAAATACGAGGGGATAATATGGTGAGTTATTACTGAACTAGTCCACTAGATTTGGTCAATCCAATAAAATGAGTTATTAAGGAAATCAGTCAGTTCAAGAGCTTGGACTCTGTCCAGATTTGAGTTGCATTTTTTGTAGGAAAGAATGTTGAATCTTCTTTCGCAACAACAACCATTAGATTGCACCTGCAAAAATTTAAAACACTCCAAATTCCTTTATTTATTGATCCACTTGCACATCTCAAAGTGACAGTTGCACGATCCAATGTCCGACATATGCGGAGGGAGGTGAAACCTTCCCTCGGGAGATACAAGCCCTGTCCCTTGGCTTGGATGGGATGAGGTGAGCCTGGGCTCTTGAGAATAAGATTCGCGAAGCTGATCTCTGGCTGGATGGGGTAGGGCGAGTATAGGGTGGGGAATAGCCCTTCCCAGATTCAAAGAAGAAGATTGGCATGGAGAGTCGAGCAACAATAAAATTGTAGGGAATATGTTTTACATGAAAAATTGATGCTGCCGTATCTCAGAAATCTTTAACTGAGTATTGCAGCTCGGTAATTTCGCTCAGATAATTACTCAACTAATGTGGAACGATTCCATTGATCCCTTTGGTCTGATATGAAATGAAACAGGTCAGATGATGGGCATAAGCCAAACATTGACTTGATAGCTTCTCATCATAATTTGAAGAGCCATTAGATAGAAGATTCTAAAGACCAATCCAACCACAACACAGAGAGCTGCCGAGTTGCTTATATATGCAGGCATCGACCTACAGATGGAACAGCATGTTTTGATATTATTTTAATACTAAGTAGGTTTCTCTTAGAGAAAAAGAGAACAATCTTGAAATAATTAATTGGATCTAGATATTTAAGAATGCACCATCCAGAATTTAAAACCAGAATATGTGGTTGCTATACAGAGAAATATCATCACCTGAGCAAAATCCCGAACTACTATTTCATTATTTAGATAAATACTTATTTCTTTCTCTTCTTTCAATCTTTTCTCGGAACTGCACCAGATCCATGCTGGTATTACGAGGCAGCAGAGACAAAATATGCTCAATTTATTAAATTCGTTACACATAAAAGCAACTATAGTGTGGAATGTTGCACCAACTCTTATTTACCCACTTTCTTTGATGTTTTAACTGATGATGCCTGAGGTCAGTTTGATGTAAAGTTTATCTTGGGAATTACTAATGTTTCTCGTTCAGAACCTAGACCCTCCAATTCCAAGCAAAAGACCAAAAAAGTTGGTTTGTTGGTTTGGTATGACCCATAACCTGCGAATATTTCACTCTAAACTGTTCAACCAACTGGACCTTCAATCGATTGGTAACGGCTATATTGGGGGCTCATACAAATCCTGCAGTTCTCGGGAGTTGGTGGAACATTTTGATGTAATTTGGTTAGTAGTCAGCTACCTGGAAAAGTTGTCCCCATTTTCTTTCTCAATTCGTTGAGCCAGATTGGCCCAGCCTTTTATCTCAAGTCTCTCTCATTGAGCTGAAACATTTATTTCAGTCAGGGTTAAATTAAGATAACGCTGGAATAATGTTACAACGGCCATTATGTTGATTTTGGAATTTGGACTCCTGCCCCGTTGACATATACATTAGAGATTTAGAGATTCAAATAACAGCCATTGTTTGTTGTTGTTGCGGCCAATTCCCTCGTCGTCTGGACGTCGGGAACGAGCACCTGCAAAAAAGTCTGCACTGACCGGAGGTGACTCCGCGGGGATCCTCCGACGGTCAAGTCAGAGAAGAGACTAGACAACAGTAGAAAAGAATCAAGGAGCTCAGCGAGAGAGAGGGAGAGAGGAAGAGTAAGCCCAAGGGTTTCGAAGGGACCTCCTCCAGTGCTGTTGCCTTCCCCGTTTTATAGTAGAGCGTGGCATGGCGCCGTCATTAGTGGCACAGACAATGGAAGGAGTTGTCAAATCGCCGGAGGCTGTCAGAGTCGCCGTGGGCTGTCAAATCACCACGAGTTGTCAGAACGAACCCATGTCCTCGGCAGGACAATATCCCAGGGCAGCTACGCCGCATGCTTTTGTCAGGACGGCGGCCCTCAGTAGTCGTACGGCGTTTGAGAAAGCCGACCGACCATACGTCGGTATTTGGTTGTGGGATGTCGGGTGATGATCCGGAGGCACTGTCGGCTGGTCAGGTGTCTTGCTTAAATCGGACGTCGGCTGTCACCCCCGACAGTGAGTCGGTAATAGGGGTTCGGCCGCTCGATGGTCGGGAACAGCATGGGTCGGTTCAGCCGACACTCCTTCAGTTGAACAATGTCGGCAACTATTTTCAAGTCGTCGATCAGTGCGGTCGGTAGAGTCGGACGTCGGTCGGAGTTATCCATCGATCGTCGGTCAGACCAATCTGAGGGTAAGTCGGCGTATGGGGGTCAGTCGGTATATCCCAACAGTTGCCCCCCCCACTCCTGAGTCCGATGTCGTGTTGGCTCGCTTGAACACGTGGGCGACGGCTTCAGACGAAAGGAGTGGTTTTCCGTCATGTCTTGCCCCGACTCTGGCGATCGCATCAACGAATGATCCGATGTCGGACGTCCCGACTGCAGGTCGAGCATGCATGTCGGGTCGGAAGTCGGCCAACCTTCGAACGTTGCTCGTCGACACGATCATTCTGTAGAGTCTGATGGTCGAGTAGCATCCGACGTATCCGATAGTCAAGTAACGTCCGACGTATTCGGATAGGATAATGATGACAAGTCGAATATCCATTGTCCGGCCCTGGGTCAGGCATGCACGTCGGGACGTATGATAAATAGTGGCAAACCGAATATCCTTCGATCGGTTGTGACGGGTCGGTATGTTGCAAGTCGAATATCCGTTGACGTAGCATATCGAGTCGTATGATAGACGGTGGTAAGCCGAATATCTTTCGACCGGTCGTGATCGGGTCGGTATGTCGCAAGTCGAATATCCGTTGACGTAGCATGTCGAGTCGTATGATAGACGGTGGCAAGCCAAATATCCTTCGACCGGTCGTGACCGGGTCGGTATGTCGCAAGTCGAATACCCGTTGCCCAGACCTTGGTCGGACGGGTATGTCGCGGTTGTCTTGGCGTTTTGCCCTTTCTTAGTCGAAGCTAAGTTGGCAAGTTAGCCAGCCGCATTGGTCGAAGCCCTTTGCCTGCAAAGGCGGGGGCCGTCGGTTCGGCGATCGGTGATCGAGCCGTTGATTCGGCGATCAGCGATCGAGCTGTGTTGGTTGGGGCCTTTTGCCTTCAGAGGCCGAGGCCATCAGTTTGGCGATCGATGATCGAGCCATTGATTCGGTGATCGGCGATCGAGCCGTGTTGGTCGGGGCCTTTTGCCTTCAGAGGTCGAGGCCGTCGGTTCGGCGATCGATGATCGAGCCATTGATTCGGCGATCGACGATCGAGCCGTGTTGGTCGGGGCCTTTTGCCTTCAGAGGTCGAGGCCGTCGGTTCGGCGATCGATGATCGAGCCATTGATTCGGCGATCGACGATCGAGCCATGTTGGTCGGGGCCTTTTGCCTTCAGAGGCCGAGGCCGTCGGTTCGGCGATCGGTGATCGAGCCGTTGATTCGGCGATCGACGATCGAGCCATGTTGGTCGGGGCCTTTTGCCTTCAGAGGCCGAGGCCGTCGGTTCGGAGATCGATGATTGAGCCGTTGATTCGGCGATCGGTGATCGAGCCGTGTTGGTCGGGGCCTTTTGCCTTCAGAGGCCGAGGCCATCGGTTCGGTGATCGAGCCGTTGATTCGACGATCGGTGATCGAGCCATGTTGGTCGGGGCCTTTTACCTTCAGAGGCCGAGGCCATCGGTTCAATGATCGATGATCGAGCCGTTGATTCGGTGATCGACGATCGAGCCATGTTGGTCGGGGCCTTTTGCCTTCAGAGGTCGAGGCCGTCGATTCGGCGATCGGTGATCGAGCCGTTGATTCGACGATCGACGATCGAGCCGTGTTGGTCGAGGCCTTTTGCCTTCAGAGGTCGAGGCCGTCAGTTTGGCGATCGGTGATCGAGCCATTGATTCGGTGATCGACGATCGACGATCGAGCCGTGTTGGTCGGGGCCTTTTGCCTTCAGAGGCCGAGACCGTCGGTTCGACGATCGGTGATCGAGCCATTGATTCGACGATCGACGATCGAGCCGTGTTGGTCGGGGCCTTTTGCCTTCAGAGGTCGAGGCCGTCAGTTCGGCGATCGGTGATCGAGCCATTGATTCGGCGATCGGCGATCGAGCCGTGTTGGTCGAGGCCTTTTGCCTTCAGAGGTCGAGGCCGTCGGTTCGACGATCGGTGGTCGAGCCGTTGATTCGACAATCGACGATTGAGCCGTGTTGGTCGGGGCCTTTTGCCTTCAGAGGCTGAGGCTGTCAGTTCGACGATCGATGATCGAACCGTTAATTCGATGATCGACGATCGAGCCGTGTTGGTCGGAGCCTTTTGCCTTCAGAGGTCGAGACCGTCGGTTCGGCGATCGATGATCAAGCCGTTGATTTGGCGATCGATGATCGAGCCATGTTGGTCGAGGCCTTTGGCCTTCAGAGGTCGAGGCCGTCGGTTCGGCGATCGGTGATCGAGCCGTTGATTCGGCGATCGGCAATCGAGCCATGTTGGTTGGAGCCTTTGTGCCTTCAAAGGCCGAGGCCGTCGGTTTGGCGATCGATGATCGAGCTGCTTCGGTCGAGGCCCTTTGCCTTCAGAGGTCGAGGCCATCGTAGATTCTCCGCTCCTTCGATCTCTATCAGGATCTGCACATGAGGAGTGGGGAGAGGGGTGTAGGAGTCATACCTACGATGCGTCGGTCTCAGACTCCGTTGTCGGGATGAGACCTGTCTATCGGTGGGGCCCGTCGGGTTCAGCAGGAGCTCGATTTTTCTTCCGCTTCTCCTTCTAACCCGTGCCCTCGTTAAGCGCCGGTAGAAAGCTCCTTCGTCCGCGTGCATGTATTTGTACGCGCGCATGTATTTGTACGCGTGCTCCAGCAATTCGACATACGTCCGGGGGAGGGTCTTGTCTAAGGAATAGGTGAATCGAGACCCCCTTAGTCCCCTCTTCATGGTCGAGATAGCCACATCTTCGTTGAGGTCCCGGACCTCAAATGTGGCCGCGTTGAACCGAGCCACAAAGTGTCGGAGCATCTCGTTTTCTCCCTGCTTGAGGAAAAAAAGACTGTCCGAGGTTCGTGGGGACTTCCGGCTAGTGCTGAAATGGGCCACGAAAGCGTGTTCGAGCTGACCGAAGGAGTGGACGCTTCATGAGCGGAGGTCGGAGTACCAGCCCTGGCGGCCTTGCGAAGTGTGGTGGAGAAGCCGATGCAGAGAAGGACATCGGTTGCCCCTTGGATCGTCATGAGAGCCTTGTAGCTCTCTAGATGGTCAATTGGGTCGGTGGAGCCATCGTAAGGCTCCACGTGAGGCATCTTGAACCGACTAAGGATCGGCTCGTCGAGGATGAGTCGGGAGAGAGGTTGGGTGATCCGGAAGTCGACGTCGTTCGAAGACTTTTGACCATCCACCTGGAGTTGAGCGAGCCGACGGTCGATTTCTTCGAACCTGCATTCGTAGTCGTCCAACCACCGGTGTTGAGAAACCCCAGAAGTCGAACCTCCCAAAGAATGTGAGGATGAGGCGGACGGTGTCCTCGGCCGCTTCCCCTTCCTTGCCCGCTCCAGCTGGGAAGGAGAGGGACGTCGAGACCGGTGAGGGTCACGCCGTGGCCGCCTCGCTCCTTCTCGATGGGAGTGCTGAGGTGGCTGCCCTTGAGGAGGAGACGGGAGCTGACGCAGGCATCGGCGGCTGCTTCTGGACGGCATAGGGTGCGCCGCCGGTTGTTCCACCGACATTTGCTGCACGATCGCCGTGATTTGTACCTCTGTAGTTACCACCGGATGCGGAGAGCTGGGCTTCGCCATGGAAGGTGGAAGAGGGGCCTCTTCCCGACGGGAAGAGCGCTTCGCCGACCCGATAGCCCTCGATCGTTGAGCTCTGGTTCTTGTCATTTCGAAAGGATATTTCGAGTTCTATGGAGGTCGTGATCCCCCCTACCTGACGCGCCAAACCTGTTGCGGCCAATCCCGTCGTCGCCTGGACACCGGGAACGAGCGCCTGCAAAAGAAGTCCGCACTGACCGGAGGTGACTTCGGCGGGGGCTCTCCGACGGTCAAGTCAGAGAGGAGACTAGGCAACAGTAGAAAAGAATCAAGGAGCTCAGCGAGAGAGAGGGAGAGAGGAAGAGTAAGCCCAAGGGTTTCGAAGAGACCTCCTCCAACGTTGTTGCCTTCTCCGTTTTATAGTAGAGCGCGGTATGGCGCCGTCATTAATGGTGCAGACAATAGAAGGAGTTGTCAAATCGTCGGAGGCTGTCAGAGTCACCGTGGGCTATCAAATCACCGCGGGTTGTCAAAACGAACCCATGTCCTCGGCAGGACAATG
Organism: Elaeis guineensis; assembly: GCF_000442705.2. Lineage (NCBI taxonomy): Eukaryota > Viridiplantae > Streptophyta > Magnoliopsida > Arecales > Arecaceae > Elaeis > Elaeis guineensis. The sequence continues at coordinate 70,040,725 of NC_026007.2, read as the reverse complement.
TCCCAGGGCAGCTACGCCGCATGCCTTTGTCAGGACGGCGGCCCTCAGTAGTCGTACGGCGTTTGAGGAAGCCGACCGACCATACGTCGGCATTTAGTTGTGGGATGTCGGGTGATGATCCGGAGGCACCGTTGGCTGGTCAGGTGTCTTGCTGCCACCCCCGATAGTGAGTCGGTAATAGGGGTTCGACCGCTCGATTGGTCGGGAACAGCATGGATCAGTTCAGCCGACACTCCTTCAGTCGGATAATGTCGGCAGTTACTATCGACAGTCGTCGATCAGTGCGGTCGGTAGAGTCGGACGTCGGTCAGACTGGTCAGAAGATAAGTTGGTGTATGGGGGTCAGTCGGTATATCCCAACAGTTGTTATTTTATAATGAGAACAGTATTTCTTAGGTGTCTAAGATTCAAAATCTTTGTACCATTTTTAAAATATGTTAGCACGTTATGGTGTAATAATTTATAAAATTTATATTTATTTTGTTAATTTTCCATTAGGTGTGGTGTGCCAACAGGGTTCAAGCTAACATAATAATAGTTTGGGAAAGATAACTTGGCTTCACGACAGAGGACAAGCATATGGAACAACAGAAGTGTTGGACTCCATACACACTTAATTTTTTGTCATGTTGTTTTATTGAAGCTAATAATAAAATGGGACTCCATCTTAAATAAATTGAGATGATGCTTGTTTTCTTGATTGGACTTGGATGATTCCTGTTGCTTTACATATATTAACTATCTTAATGTGAAAGTAGCGTTTAGCTTGTCAAGGTCTGATCTTGAGCTGTTAGCTTGCAGCATGAGCTTAGTAATATCCCACTTGGGACCATGTGAGGTTGCCACGCTCCTGAAAGAATTCAATATTTGGAAACTAACGTGCAAGCAACTTCGGGTGGGGTTCCATCAAAAAAGTAACTTTCCATACCTCACAAACATAAAATAATAATCTTGCGCTATTGAACCGAAAACAACTACATAATAAAATTTTATTGACCCTCAGCGGCCGGACAAAGAAGCTTATATAACTTCTCTGGACAAAAGGGAAAAATTAAAATATAACTTGAGACAAATGGCATTTTCATTTGGGTTGTCAGACTCTAACTTTCTTCAAACCCTTGATATTTGCACCGCTTCGATATAATTTACTAGGAATTCTCATAATATTGGAATGTGGCATGTTAAAATCAATGGAGATATTTTTGCGGGAGATAAAAAAATACAATAGTCCCTTATGTATAATGATATCTGTTGTGGTATAGAAAAAAAAATATTATCAGTTTCACGTTGATTGTGAGTCAACAAGATTTCTAATTTATATAGAAAAGAATCATCTATTTTACGTGATGTATTTTTGAAGGATAAAACTATCAGACTCATAAATTAAAGCAGATAATACTTTACATATCGAATCATAGCTTTTGATCATAACAATATCTATATACATTATATGGTTGCAAGAGATGCAATTAACCATAAAACTTACGGAGGTCATTGCAAAAGTCATGGGACTGATCCAATGTTCACTTCGTACTGTGACATCTCAACTTGCTTGAAGTGCAATCTACAAGAGATATTGTATTTGTTTTATAGCCGATGCAGCTTGCATCGTACCTACCTAATTACAAAGTGTCAACGGATTACATGTGAACATCCATCCTGTCATGTTGCCTTTCATTTCAACAGACAGAAGCCAATTTAGACGATGGTTACCTATTAAATCCGATCGTATTTCTAAAGGCAGGAGGGAGAAATTTCATTCACTGGTCTAATCTAACAAGTCTAATAGCAGGGACGATGTGGATGGGGTGGTAACCGCACCGGGCGGCGATGCTCAATCTTTTTGTTTAATGGAGAGGAATCTGGGCCGTAGAATGGGACGGGGGACCCCACACTGCGCAACGGAAACGCCAGCCGCCGACAAAAGGAGCGGAGAACGTCGCACGCAGCCCATTGCTCCCCAGCTGTACGGTGACGCGACACGCGGCATGGATGCCGCTACTCTTGGGCATGGGACTGGAAAGAGAGGAGGGAACAGCGGAAGGAGCCAACTTTCTGGACAACTCAAACCCTCGCTACGTTCCATATGGGAACACAAAATTGATGCTTCTGTTCTGGGAGCAGTAACATCAAGTACCAGTGGAAATTAGAAAGCTCCAAATATTCCCTTCGTCTTTATTTTACGGATAGAAAGATATTTATTTAAAATAATAAATTAAATTTTAATTAATTTTTTTTTTTTTTTTTGAAAAGCCTACTGACCATCCTCTTGCAACTTAATTAAAACTCACCGACATCCACAAACTTTATATATACATACCAAATTTATTTATTAAAATATTTTTTTATTTTTATAAAAAAAATATCATCATGCATAAAGTTGATACTTGACATATTTATTATTGAAAAAAATATGAAAAGAAGAATTTTTTATAACAATATATTATGGCCCACCTTATTAATCAATTAGTAGGATCATTATTTTCTTTATGATCAATATTTTATTTTTTATTATTTACTTTTAATTTCTCAAATAATTCATAATTGACACTTAAAATGATCATCTTCTTAGATTTGATAAGTTATCATATTAAAAATTATTTTCAATTTGAGATATTATTATCTAAATTTTTTTAAAGCATCCATCACACCTTTTTCTATTATTTTTTTAGCTTAACGGTCTTAGCAATGCAAAATTAGCATTTTAATCAACTTGTAAATAACATAAATCTTTAATTTATGCGTTATTGTAATAAAATATAATAATTTAAATTTTTTATTTGAAAAAAAAAACACAGCAGGTATGGTGATCCTACTTGTTGGGTACGACATGCGGAAAGATTTTGAAAATGCAAGATTTTAATATTTTTATATTTAAATAAATATATATATATAGTAACTTTGTTGTATTTTAAGAGGTCAGCTGTCACGAGGTTACCTTCAAATCTCAATCACAATCACAATAATTTCAGGATCAACATCGGACGAACCAATAATTGTTAGCACGTATCCAACATTAGCAGTTTCTGATGGTGGATCTGACCCCCTACGTACAAAATTTTTCTTACGGACATCCATACGTAAAACTACCACACCGGCCCCAGTCACCGTCATCACCGACGGATACTCTGAGCACCATACGTTGGGCGGTTGGCCGCACCCAACGGATCCCCGTATCACATCCCATCTCCATCCTGTGTATCCACACAGCAGATTTTTTTTTTTCTTTTTCTAAAATAATATTTTATTCTAAAAATTATTGCTGTTTTAGCCTCAATCAATCTCTTTCTCCGTTCGGGGTTGTATCTTTCCTACAAAATAACGATTTATCTTCTTTCACGATCTCAATCGTTGGATCGCATATTACACCACTCTGAAAGCAGTACAAACCATTGCTTTTCCGTCTGCACAAATTTGAAAGCGGACATTTCGTGATCCAACGGTTGTCGTCGTGAAAGAACGTGAATCATTGTTTTGCGCGGAAGATGCAACCGGAACCCTCCCTTTCTCGGTCTCTCTTGGAGCTCTCAGTAAAGAAAATCACAATAAAGCGGAAAAAAGAAATAAAAAAACAACTGACAATAATATAAGTTTGCCTTTTAGGTGGATTCTCTCTTCTCTCGCCGCTTACAATGCCAGCTAGTTTTCCATTGTCTATCAGTGAAATAAATTTAAAGAAACCTTATCATCGGAACCTAAAAGGTAGAACGAAAAAAAAAAAGAGAGAAAGCGACCAGCTTTGATTCCAGCTAAGACTGGAGGGGGACTCTGGGGACGGAGGGAGGAAGAGAGGATGGGGAAGGAGGGTGCTAGAGAAAAGAGGATGGTGGGGATTTGGGTTGTTTTGGCCTGCATCTGGGTCTGGAATCCGAGCTTTGCCAATGGCGACACGGACCCCGCTGACGGTGAGCTGCGCTTTAACATTCTGGGCAGAGTTTTTTTTTTTGTTCTCTTTTTGGTGATTCTCTTTATTAGTTCAGAAGGGAGAGGAGGGGTTTTGCAGTGGGTACGAGAGAGGCACTGCATTGCGCTGTTCTGGTCGTTGAATCTGCGGTCTTTTTTTTGGATGGGTGCTTTTTACTTTCGCTTTAGAAGATGGAATTGCTGCGTTTTTTTTTTTTTTTTTAAACTATATTTTTGTTGGTGTTTGAGCTGTTGAGGGCGGATTTGTCTGGGTTTGGAGAAAATCTGATATTTCTTTTGCCGAGGTTTTTTTTTTTGCATTTGGTTTTTATGTTGGATTTTAAGAAAAAATTCGTTTTTTTCCTAAGGAAGAGTTGGTTTTTTAACGCAAAAGATCTCTCCGAATCCTACTATCGATTCGTGGCAGACATGCCAGTGGCTCGATATAAGGAAGGTTTCTTTCTGCTGTCATTGTATATTGGCTTTTCACTGCTCTTTTCTGCTTTTGAGGTTGGGAGCAGTGGATTGAATGATTTGATGATTTACTTCTGCAAACGATAAAGCAAAAGGAAAAAAAGGAGATGTTAGTTGATAAATTTATAGTAGTTTTGTCAGTTCGATCTCAATTAGTTGATAAATTTATATTCCGATAATATCTCTTGCTAGAACAAAATATAGCTTCATGAATCTGATAGACAACGTGCTTGAACTGACTTGATCCATGGGGTGTTGGTCTAACATTTAAGTCTTAACTATTTTATATGGATATGTTTCTCCAAGCTCATGTTTTCTTTGCAGTTTCTGCTCTCAATGGACTGTATAACAGCCTGCAATCGCCGGGCCAGCTGACAGGTTGGACCTCAAATGGTGGTGATCCCTGTGGACAGTCATGGTTGGGTGTTACATGCTCTGGTTCGGCAGTTACAACGATGTGAGATACATTGTTATGAGTTTTCTGAACCTTAGGTGTGATGTATTGCTTTGATGGTTTTTCTGATATATATTTTATATTATGAACTCTATCAGAAAATTGTCTGGCTTGGGACTTTCCGGTACTTTGGGGTACCAGATGTTGAGCATGACTTCACTAACAGAGCTGTGAGTCCTCTAGTTCTTTCATGATATATATACTCTTGGATATGCATGGAAACTGATGCTGGATTTTGATTTCCTGATTTTGATACAGTGACATGAGCAATAATAAGCTTGGAGGTGGACAACAGATAACTTATAATCTTCCTCTAAATCTTGAGAGACTGTAAGTTATTCTAAGTTCGTTGGTCTCAGCTATTTTCTGTATTACATGGTGACTATCCATGAGAAATTTGATCTGCAGAAATCTTGCTGGAAATCAGTTCACTGGAAATGTACCTTATTCAATTTCTCAGATGGTCCCACTAAAATATTTGTAAGTGGCGTTGAAAATATAATTATTTCATTTTATCTTGCAATTAGTTTGTTGCCTTTAACTAAAAAATTGTCGATATCTGTAGAAATCTTGGCCGTAATCAACTCCAGGGCAGCCTGAATGACATGTTTGGACAACTTACCAATCTCACCACAATGTGAGTGTAAATTAAGCTCTCTCTTTTATCAAAACTCATAACTCTTCTTGGGATCTAGTGTACCTTCTATAGTATAAAAGAAACTACCATCATTCTGCGGTTCAGGAAAGTCCAGTTTTCTTGGACAATCATCTATGGCACACTTGAGGACATGCCCCAATTTCCTACCAACCTTTTCTACATTCTTAACTGGATTATGAATCATGAAATCAGTTACTGATGTCATAGTCATCATTCCATATTAGCCTTGCATGTGTACACTGGTTTAAAGCATTTGTGATAACTTTTGTAGCCTTCTGGCACGCATGCTATCCTAGATACTCATAAGTGAATATCTTACTTTTGAATATGCAAATGCTAGTTTGCCAAGTCTAATTCTCACATATCTTTTTGCCCTTCCCTTTTTTCCTCCATTAGTAAATTAAGAACTTTGTGGTGCAGGGACCTCTCCTCCAATTCTCTTTCTGGTGACCTTCCAGAGAGCTTTAGCTCCCTATCAAGTTTGACTACCTTGTAAGCAGAATAGTATAAAGCTCATGCATTAAATTTGATATTTAACACCACTTCACAAATCTTACTTCAACCATTTATTTGTGATCCTGCAGATACTTGCAAAACAACCAGTTTACAGGTTCCATAAATGTCCTTGCCAATCTCCTTCTTGATGATCTGTAAGTAAATAATATTATGCATAAAAGAAATATTTTGTGCATAATAAATAAGAGGTGTGCCCTTGCTTTCAGGAATGTTGCAAATAACCACTTCACTGGATGGATTCCTGACAAGTTGAAGGGGATAAACAATCTTCAGTGAGTACTTTAATGGACCTTGATAGCATCATATAACCTGATAAGAATGATACCTGTGGAATGTACTTGCTTATATTCTTTCACAGGACTGGTGGTAACTCATGGAGCTCAGGACCTGCACCTCCACCCCCACCATATACACCTCCTCCTCCGGGCCGACGAAGCAACCCTGGTCAACAATCTGGTGGTAGCAACAGTCCATCTGGTGGCGGTGGTAAAAGTTCTGGTATAGGTGCTGGAGGAATAGCTGGAATCATTATATCTATTTTTATCATAGGTGGAATTATTGCATTTTTCTTGATAAGAAAACGAACACGAAAGTCTTCAAGAGCAGAAACCCTCGAACAAGATCAGCCTTTCACCCCACTCGCTTCAAATGAGGTTAAAGGTATATCCCCTCTTCCCCTTCCACCCCCCACCTTTTTCTCAGTTTATGTATGCTAGGGTAAGCCATCTTTATTTTCTTAACTATTGAATTCAGACAAGAGACAACCTCACATGATGAATCTTGCAATCACCTTATTTTCACTCAGTTTCCTCATTATGTATCTGGGTATGATACAAGACTTTGTAAACAATATTCTAATTAACTACTCAAACGAGTACCTAAAATAGTTGTAGAGCAGAATCTCAGAAAAGGTCATTTTGAGTTGCGAAATTCTCAATAAGATACATAATGTGATCCAGTTCATTGTTTATTAAAATAGGGTTCACCAATTTTGGATGAAATTCTTGTTTCTTAAATAAAAAAGGAATGTGGATAATTGATGCTATTATGAAGCAATGTAAAGTAGGCTTTAGCAAGATTTTAATGGTCTAAGGAGTATTATTTTGGGTTTTGTTGAATTGAATTTGTGATGCTTCAATTTGTTTCTTAAGCTCAGGGCTTTAGTCTGTCTGTCTGAGACCTGTTTTATGTCACTGGTTCTGATGTTAGGTTGTTCACCTCATTGATGTCTTTTGTGTATGTTCACCTTCTTGTAGGTTTATATCCATGTATTCGGTTTTTTTTTTTGTATGGACCTTTTTCTAGAATCTACCAAATTTAGACTCTAGGATACAACACAACATGGCATGGCACTCTTGTGCACTCCAAAAACTGAAGTATCTCGACTAGCTTGAACTCTTGAAAATTGAAATATTGATAGTTGGCACCACCTTTTATCTGTAAATGAGCCTCTGGCCTTTACTGATTTAACTATCACACTGTATCCTATTTACAAAAAATTGTCTAGTATCTATTGTCTCTCTATAGAAAAAAGGAAACTAGATTTACCAGTTGCTTAAAAAAAATCTATACATATTTTCCGCTAAGACACTTAAGATGTCGCTAATCAGTCAGGTACTTTATTATTTGCCTATGTACATTTTGCACTAGCCTATCCTCAAATTGCAGTAGAAGCCAAAATATCTTGTGCATAATTAGTGAGGTCTGTTGCCTTAATTCTGCGGTGTTTCATATAAGCAGTATCCACACTGTTAAGTCTATCATGGATCTGCTTTATCTATAATAAGTTTTTATAACTCCATGTATTGCTCATGGTTCTGCTTCTAGCTAATCTGCCATCATTCTTCTGTTATTCCAAATATGTATGGTTCTTCCTTATCTTTGGCTATTCCCTGATAGCTTGGAAGTCATTGTGGTTCCATGGTTTGCCTGTAATTGAGCTTAGACCATCCTTGACCTGGTGGTGTTTTGGTCCTTTACCATCTATCCTTTGCTTGTTGAGCTCCAAAAAGTCTGCCTATGTCCAGTAAATTCTTCTGAAAAATCTGCTGAGCATTTCCCCATTCTTCTTGGAACTTCTCATTCCTCCTCCTCCATATAGATTGCACAGTAGATGTTATTACCATTATTTACGCCGCAATCTTTTTCCTCTCGAATGGGAAATGCTTAATCAGTCCAAATCCAAACTTAAGTCATTTTGGATCTGTATTCCTTGAGTGGATACAATGGGGATAATGTTCGTTGGTAATCTGGCACAAAGCCAAAGAGATATTCTTTGTTAGCAGTTAATAAGTAGTTGTTGCCTACCTCCAAAGGAAGTGTCCAACTCATTTCATTCTTTGTTAGTGCCTCCAATGACCATGATCACCCTCTATATGGCACAATCTCTTATTTTGGATTATTGTGTATACCATTTCTTTGTAAACTGTCTTATCCAATTTTTTTTTCTGCCAGTGCTTAGTCACACCCTTTGTTTAGCAATCAGAGGTTTTGGGTTCGAGTCCTGGTTGGTGCTACCCAAGTATGCGGACCGGGGAAATTTCTTTTCTATTATTCCATGCCATTCTTCAAATTATTCGTGAAGTATGTTCCCTCACTCTTAAGTTACTAGGGCAAGTGAATGACTATCAACTTTTGCGTTTCTGTGAAGTTTAATATGTATGACTTCTCCAGCAGTTCTTGGGATCTACTTACACAACTTCAGGGTTGTCAGACAAGAATAACTTCTTGCTGAGGCAATAAATACTCCAACATGTCCATATGTGTTGTGAACTGCCCTGCATCAAAAATTATTCCTCGATATGCATTTGCTGTGGTGTGGTCTAAATTTTTTATAGTAGCTCCACAATATTCAGGACTTGCTACCTACTGGTGGATATGATGTACTTGTTGACCTCTTTGAGTTTTCAAATGAAAAATCAACCCTCTTTTCATCACATTATATATGTGTGTGTGTCTTCTTTTGGATTGTGGGTGAAGTCAGAGCATCCAGAGGCTAGACATGTAGGACATTATCAAATAAGGGTTTTCTTCCTACCTCCGTAAGCCATCCTGGTTCTCCTTCTCATTTAATTTTTTTTAAAATTATAAAGTTGCAAACCTTGCATCCTATTCTCCTTGCAATAACTGGTGTGCCAGAATATCTTTATATCTTGTAGGTTTGCATAAGCAGACTTGCTGTAGACACTAATGCAAGGCTGATGAAGTCCGGTTGCTACACTTATGTAACTTACCTTCTTGAATTAATAGTTTTTGAGACCTTTCAGCTGGCCTTAGTATAGATTGTGTTGTTTTCTGTAAGAGGATAATTCAGCGCAAATGGTGATACCTGAATTCTCAGCCACTCGGATGGTCAAGCACTATCAATATGAAGTGCCTAGAGCTTTAGATGCTTTAAGTGTCATTGATTTTTTTCTTCTTTTCCTTAAATACATAATTACAGTTTCAAGTTCAAGGGTGACATTGCATTTATAGACCACAGTATCACCTAATCACTTACTCAGGACGTTCATATTCATTTACATACTTAAAGATTACTTATTTTGTGTATGGATATACCTACCTTTTTTTCAAAGTTTATGTATCGGATAGCTTTAACACTGGACAGTTTCTACTTTTGTCAAGTGTCTGGGAGACACTAAATGCATTGGAAGGAAGCAAGCTGAGCTCTTAGCCACCAAAGTTTATCTGAACTTTATAGAATTCATGTTGTTCAGAAACATGTTCTGATCTTTGAAATGTTCATGAATGGCAGACTCTACATGTGCAGTCATGGAAGGCCAGCTGTTAAATTGTCTTGCTTGGATAAGATGCTAATTAATTTGTTTAATAACTTCCTCAAATTGCACCGCTAGCTATGTCATTCCTGATATTCTATATGTTTGATTTGCTTATTATGTGAACAATCTGTTGCAGAGATGATATCCTTCCAAACATCCTCTACTATCAACATAGCTACAGTGCCATCATCTGCTCCAATTAGCCTTAAACCTCCTCCTAGACACAAATCATTGGATGAAGATGATTTCTCAAACAAGCCTGTTATGAAGAAAGCAAATACAGAACCCATTAAAGCAACTGTGTATTCAGTAGCTGATCTGCAGATGGCTACCAATAGTTTTGCCATAGATAATCTTATTGGTGAAGGGACTTTTGGACGTGTTTATAGGGCACAATTTAGTGATGGAAAGGTATGTATTTTGCTTGAATTATAAGCTTCTTTCTTTCCCCCATTTCTTAGATATGGATAATTTACTGGGTCTTTTCTTTAATTTCTCCTTGTGCATTTTAAGTCTTTTATTTCAAATTGTAAGTAGTACACATGTTTCATAGGAAGCCTATGTTTCCATGGATAACGAGACATTTTATTGAAAGTCAAAAGAAATAATGTTCTATTAGGATTTTATTATTTGAACTAAATCATAATAACACAAAATGTAGCTTGTAACAGCATAAACTTCTACCGTATGACTGCAAATGAGGTAGAATATGATTGGAGCAATGATGTCTCAAAACAGTGTAAACTAGATTATTACCTAGGGAGCAAATTGCAGAAAAAAGAACCAGAAAAGGCTTATAGTGATAATAAAGAAACAAGGATGTTTTCGTTCTAGGGTCTCGATGTTGTATAACTGTTCAACATTTTGATAGGTAGAATTACTCATCTAAAACGTCAATAACTGGTGGGAAAGCATCCTGGTTCACAAGAGGAGATGTCTGGGTAAACAAATTTCTGGTTATCTACAAGAAATCACTTCTTCAAAATTCTCTTTAGCAGAGCATTTTATGGTCTTCTTAGCTGAACTACATGCTTGCCAATTTGAATTAGGTATCTAGATGTGTTGTGTTTATTCTCAACAAGGATAGTAATAATTTTCCAAGGTGGTATCTCCTTGCCTGATTTTTTTTTCTTATTTTTTTAAAGTCAGCATATGTTCTAAGATTAATAAGAAAGTAGTCTTTAGTATAAAAATTTCTTCCTTCTTCTTTCCATTGACAGGTTTCTAGAATATTTGTAGTCAGTCTACTGTTCTATGTGCTGGTCTTTTCTTCAATCTGAATAAAATTATTGCTATATATATATATATATATATATATATATAGAGAGAGAGAGAGAGAGAGAGAGAGAGAGAGCAATATTCACTGGGATTTGCCGGATTTATCACTCATGCCGCTCTTATGGTAAGGAGTCCTCTGTTTGTTATAATCATTATGCAAATGAATTGCACATGTTGGTTTAGAATTTTATAATCATAACTTTATATATATGGTAAATAATACTCTGAAAGGGGAAATAAGGTAACAAGGGATTGATCTCTATCTGCATTTACATGGTGATTGTTTTTTGTAGGTTTTGGCTGTGAAGAAAATGAATTCTTCAGCCTTGCCAAATCAATCAACTGAGAACTTCATTGAGTTGGTTTCCCATATCTCACGATTACATCATCCAAATTTGACTGAGCTGGTGGGATACTGTTCTGAACATGGACAACACTTGCTGGTTTATGAGTTTCACACGAATGGTTCACTTCATGATCTCCTTCACCTCTTGGACGAATACAGCACACCATTGTCTTGGAATAACCGTGTCAAGATTGCACTCGGTGCTGCACGGGCATTAGAGTAAGCGAGCTATTATTCTACATATTATCTTTAATTTTCTTTGTCCAAACCTGAACAATTGTTAGCAGTAGATGATGTTATAATCCTGCAACTTATCTTCTATTTCATCATGTAATTAAAACAGGTTTGGTTCCAAATGTAAAGAAAAATGTTAATTTGGGTTTTTGTTTACATTTATAAAGCAACACTTTCAGATGATCAGTAAAATGCAACAATGTTTCTTTTCTTCATTAAACCATATATAACCTTATGACCTCATCATCTCACAATTTTAGAATGGGAAAAACTCATTTTCAAGGTTTCAGAAACTTTTAGTATATTTGGAAGGTTATTATTTTCAGGACATTTTTAGTCCCCAGTAAGTTATTTACCTTCTTTTAGGATTTATTAAACCTTTGATATGACTAGCACCTAAGCCTTTGTTTCGATGGGATTATCTTGGAGCACACCATCCAATCAGTTTGATATTCATTTATATTTTTTTGAGGATCCGTGCGGGCATGTATTTAGTCCCACATTGGTTATTCGCTGAGAAGATCTTACCCCTTACACCGAGCCAATGAATTCAAATAACACTTTCTGACTAGTCTTTTTGGGTGAAGTCTTGTATTGTTATGAATGGTATCAGAGCGGACTTGACCTATAATCCATGTAGATTAGGAGATACTGCAGCACAGGTTTATTGGGGTTGACCATAGATTGATTGTGGTTTTTATAAATGGATGTATGGATTTAGACCTTTAGCATGGTGAGGATGTTAGAGCTTAAACGGGGAGAGTATGAGGATCCGTGCGGTTGTGTATTTAATCTCATATCAATTATTCACTGGGAAGATCTTGCCCTCTTATACAGGATCAAGGAACTCAAGTAACATCTTCCAGCTAGTTTTTTTGGGTGAGGTCCTTGGTCGTTACATTTTGCAAGCAATCTTGGTTGTTATAAAATAGTGTTGATAGGTAAGATGTTTTATGAGTATCAGCATATCCTTGTGAATATACTATTTGATTCTGGTGGAACATGTGATATTTTTTTAATGGGATTATGATTGATATTTCATGCATGTAAATTGATGCAATGTTGTTTTTGTAAAATTTGAGTATTTGGAATGTCAATTATGTTTTCATGGCGCCACATGATGTTCACAAGAATATATGTTGTCTAGCCGTCATTTATATTTTCAAAATTTTGTAATTCATAAATTTTTCATTAGCTTTATGGGTTGGAGAATTATTTGTTAATAATTGTGATATTTCTAAAATATGCCAACTAAGGTTTTGAAAATCGGTACTGGTGACCGTCTCGGTCACTAGAGCTGTCAAAATGGGCCAAGGTTCATGGGCCAACCCATTTGGCCCTAAAAATGGGCCGGGCCGGGCCGGGCCAAGAAATTCTGGTCCATTTATGAAAGTAGACTTTTTGGCCCGGCCCCTGTAGCCCATAGGCAGAATCGGGTTAGGGCCGGATCAGCTCGTGGGTTGGCCCATTTGATGGCTCGATCTTTTTTTTTTTGGATTTTCCAAATGGGCTGGGTCGGGCCGAGAAATTCTGGCCCATTTATGAAAATGGATTTTTTGGCCCGACCCTGTAGCCCATGGGCTGAATCGGGTTAGAGCCGGGTCAGCCCGTGGGCCGGCCCACTTGATGGCTCGATCTTTTTTTTTGGAATTTTTCTCTCAAGTCCTCTCCTCCTGTCTCCCCCTTCCTCTTCTTCTGCTTCAGTCGCGATACAATAGCAGCGACGTGAAGCCAGTCTTCTTCATTCCCAATCTCCTCCGTGCCCTCCCCTCCCTCGGCGGTCCTGCCTACTCTGCACCTCCCCCCAGTCGATCTTGCCTCCTCCGGACAGCCGCGGTAGAGGGACGGAACTGGCGTGGAGCCCATGGCGGACGATGCAGAAGACGATGGCGGGGTGGGGCCGTGGGTGGTGTGTCGGAGTGGGGTGGGTGCGGGTCGGCCGCCGGCAGAGAAAGGCGGAGGATTGACCGAGGTGGGTGGTGGGAGGAAAGGGAGAAATAAGGAAAAAAAAAATTGGGTCGGCCCGGTCCTAACCCACAGCCCACGTGGGCTAGGGCCGGGCTGGGTTTTTATAGCCCATTTTGACAAGTGGGCCAAGCCCGGCCCGGCCCCCATAATCATAGCCCACGTGGTCTAGGGCCGGGCGGCCCATTTTGACAACTCTATTGGTCATCGACTGGTTCGGTATGGTACCGATTCGGTATCGCACCGACACATGGTATGGCACTGTACTGATATAATTTTTTTTTGCTTTTTTTTTCTTTTTTTTTGGGTGGAAGGTGTCCAATCAAGTTTTTATGGATTATTAAATAATTTAAAGTCCAAAATGATATTTAGTGATATCCATTAATGTTCGTATCACTCCGATACACTTTTAATCGCGTGTGACACGAATCTAAGTATGACATTATGTTATTTAGCATCCTAAATAATCAATATATGGACTAAATATCATTGGATTATAAAATGCTTAAATCAATTAAAAAATCTAAAAATACTCAATACTTATCGATCATCAGAATCTGATCGATCGTCGATGTCCATAAATAGTAGGATCATTTACCTAGTTAGGAGAAACATCAGTCCATCCCTCTAACTACATAACATTATAATCCTCTGTGCTCATTCCATAAGATAGGCACGCTAGATCATAATTCATCCTCGATCCGTCACTGAGGTTCTGGCTTTGAGAGCTATTGTCGGACTGATAGTCTGATTGTAAAAGAGCCCATCCAAATATACCGATAGCAAATTTCGATCCATAAGATGCTCCGGACTGCACAGGATAATTGCCACTAGAAGAGGATGTCTCCAATGTACCATATCCATATCCATAAGGATCATAGACTGCCTGTGGCTGCAGGTAAGAATTTAGAATACGAGGACGAACCTGATATATCTATGCATCTTACTCCACGTGCGAGGTCATCTGTAACTACATCATATCCTGAACGATTTCGCGCAGCCTATCGTTTGTATGAAATCATATCTTCACGGGCTCTACTAGCTCGTACACCGTGGTCTCTATCTTGCATGGCGTGCATAAATTGAGACTCACCAGTGAATAGAAGACCACCAATCGGCTGCATCTCCTATCCTCCAGTCTCTCCAGGATCACTAGATCTATGAGTAGCTGAAGAACTATCACCACTACTCTATCTGGTGTCTGAATCTGAGTGAACGAATACTTCCTCTCTATTGGAGCTGTAACCGCCTTTTCTTTTCTTTTTTTTTTTAAATTTAAAAAATTATAAAAAAATAATTTGATCTTAGGTCCATGTAGAATCTTACTATGGATACTACATATAATTTTTTTAGACAGTGGACATGTATGAAATGCTGTTTTTTTTTTTTTTTTTCAAATTTAGGCCTAGGCCACTATGCGCAAGATGCACTAAAACGTTGATAAATGAGCATCAAATTTATGTCAAAAATAGCTTGCAAGTCCCTAAACAATAATCTGATTTTACAGTTATTTTTTGAATTTTTTTTTTAAATTTTTATTCTAAAAATATATTTTTAATTTAAAAAATTATATATTTAACAAAAATTAATGATTTTAGTGTCATTGTGTAAATCATCCATAGATCTATAACATGTATTAAAATCATGTCAAAAAAAAAATTTGATATGGTTTCTCCTTATTTTTTTTCATTTTTCATGATTTTTTTTTGAAAAAAAGGGAGGAAGAGAGGAAAGAGAGCATAGTTTTGAGAAACGTACCTTAGAAAGTTTTAATGCACGTATTCCTTGAGTCTTCCTATGCCTTTCAGTGTTAAGGAGTAAGAAACGGAGAGAGAGACTCTGAGAAATAGAGAAGAAGTTGAAAAACTTCTTCTTTATCTCAAATCGACTTCTTCTCTATCTCAAATTATATTGAAAGAAGGCCGAACCGGGTGGTTCGGTTCAGTAAAGCTGCGTACAGTCCGGTTCACATCGAAACCCTCTGGTTTAGGGCCGAACTGGGCGGTTCTTTCTCTCTTCTTTTTTTTTTTTTTTTTGGTCGGGTGCTGAAAACCAGGGCCGAACCGACCCGATTTAGCGCTAATCTAGTTCGGTACGCCCTGAACCAGGCGGTTCGGTCCGATTTTGAAAACCATGATGCCAACATACATGACAGATTATTCACTGCATGAAGTATCTCCATATTGTTTATGGATAAATGTTATTATCGTTGGTTTTGTTACTTTTCCTAGTTGTTGCCTTTTCAAGCTCCTTTTTCCTGCATGAGTTGTAGCTTTAGAATTATGTGTCTCTTTTCCTCTTTTTTTTTTCATTTTTGATTTATATGGAAATTCCGGAAGTGTTGTGAATACTCTTCCTATTTGAAGTTCTATTTTCCCTGAATACTGAACTTATGGTGTTTTATAATCATTTTATTACTGCAAATGTTATTATCAGGTACCTGCATGAGGTTTGTTCTCCATCTGTTGTCCATAAAAATTTCAAGTCATCAAATATTCTGTTGGACATGGAACTCAATCCTCACCTTTCAGATTGTGGGCTTGCAAACCTCATCCCGGATGCAGAATTTCAGGTAAAGATCAGATTCGCGACACATCCACAAGTGGAATATGGAACCTTTTACTCTGGATTTCCCTTGTTTTGGGTTAACTTCAGTACAATTGGAATGCTGATGTTCATTCACACAATCTTTTATCCTTAAGATGATTAAGGTTTTTAGAAGTGAGTAGAAACTAAAATGTTTTTCTTTCTAGTGGCATTTTTCCAATTGTATGGGTCCATGCGTGTGGGAGAAACAGAGGGGGGGCTGGTGAACAATTTAACAGGTATGTTTCTGGTGAAAAGGGAAAAAGAAAAAAAAATAATGGTGGCTAAATCCTATTTGATTTTTTAGGACTGTAAAGATTGCCTTAGAAAGCCTTAAACCTGAATTTTGGGTGCAATTATTCTTTTTTAATTTTCTTTCTTTTTATCAACCCCCACCATGAAAGGGCTTGGTAGATGAAAGTCAAAGTTTGAGCTACGGAGATACCATCTGGTAGTATGTTTTCTTCCCCCCATCATCAGCATTTTTATTTAAGGATATGGTTCAGCCCAGCTTGGTCTGCTACCATTATTATCACTGGCCTCTCCCCTCTCTCTCCCACCTCCCTCCCTCTTCTTCTTCCTCTCCATCCCCTTGGTCTTGGTGTGCCTTGGGTCAATAGGATATGTTCCGTACTGTATCGAACCGTTGGCTGGCTGATATGATCTCTGGTACTAGTTCAGCGAGCCTTGCATTAGATTTATCGATTATATGACTAATAATTTGTAGAAAAATTACAAAGCGGCCTCAACATATCCAAATTTGGGTTGGTTTGATGTGTTTGGCTCTTGGACATCACAATTAAAAGCAAACTATTTGTTGTCATCATTGCTTGCCAACTTTTGGCACTTACATATAAAAAGCTGTGAAGTCTCAGATAACATCAAACGAAGCTAAAACCATTGTATAAGATAAATAATTGTTCAGTCCAAGTGATTATTTATTGGATTTTAACATTAATAAACATTGATACTTTCATATGTACAACACAGATGTGTCCCTTGGTTCTAGTTTTGAGGTTTCCATGTTGGGTTCTTTAGACGCCAGGAGACACCTGTTTGCATGTTTAGGTATCTTGAGATAATTATGACCTATCTTTCTATGACCAGCCTCATGGGCCTGATTTACAATAGCCTAATTTTGGGCAATACTGCATTGAGTTCTTATGAAGGTTTTCCTAAATTTTTTAATTAAATTCTGCAGGCATTAGATCAGAACATGGGTTCTGGATACACTTCCCCTGAGGTTACCATGTCAGGACAGTATACTCTGAAGAGTGATGTGTACAGTTTTGGAGTGGTCATGCTGGAGCTTTTGACTGGACGGAAGCCTTTTGATGAGTAAGTCTCAATCTGTTTAGACTCCAGTCAATATCCAAGTAGCAGAAATGAAACTAAGATATCTTATCATTTTGTTTTGATTGTTGTAAAATCGCTACAGCTCTAGGCTGCGAGCTGAGCAGTCATTGGTTCAGTGGGCCACCCCTCAGCTCCATGACATTGATGCATTGGACAGGATGGTTGATCCAGCCCTCAAGGGGTTATACCCTGCAAAATCACTCTCTCGATTTGCTGATGTGATTGCGCTCTGTGTTCAGGTAAATGGAGCACAAACTGGGGGAAAAAAAAATCTGATTTATCATGGTCTTTTTTTTGGTAAAATGTCTAAAAATTCATTAATTTGCTATTCTGATTATAAGACATGCAACTGAGTACCATGGAATTTGAATCATTGTTCCATGTGTTATACAAGGTGAATTTAAAATGAAAGCCTAAATTTAATTGAAAGCCGGCATATCTGTCTGCACTGTTGTGTCATATAGGTTAGATAAAGTTTATTAATTTCTTACCGTGGAATTTGGATTTTGACAGCCTGAGCCGGAGTTCAGACCACCCATGTCTGAGGTTGTGCAGGCTTTAGTTCGACTGGTGCAGAGGGCCAACATGAGCAAGAGAATGCTTGGTGGAGACACACAAGAGAGCTAGACGAGCTGACCATCCAGATACACAACTAAATGATCGAAGGCACAAGTTAGCTAGTTAGCTTGTGTCAAATCTCTCAGATGGTGACATATTTGTTTTCCATGCATGTCTTTTTTTAAAAAAGTTTTATAGACGTATTATAGGTAAGAATCCCGTCATTTTAAATGTTACATCCCCCCGCCCCCACCCAAAAAAAAAAAAAAGGCCTAAAACATATTATTACTGTGTTTAAAACAGAATTCTTTGATTCACTTGGTATTGAGAATAAGCAAATGGTCATTCTGATCGGAGTTCTACATAATTGTACATTTTTATTTTTGGTAAAATGGAACTTAAACTAGTGTTCAGAATGAATATTTTTATAGCTCCTAACATTGTGCACTAGAGTGGTGGTTAAAGGAATCCCCGAATTCTGGTTGAGTGGACTGTGGAGCTGGCTGTATTTTTTGACTTAGCAAGTGATGAATGCACAATGGTTAAGCATCCTAATATCAGGTTCTTCGGTGCCGTTATCTCACGTAAGTTGATAAATGATATGATCTGTAATATGATTGTATCATTTGTTTAAAAAAAAAAAAAAAAAAAGGATGATGGGGTGAGTCCATGATTCATTCTTTTGTTTTTTTTTTTTTTTTGATATAAGCGGGTGCTCATACCATTTTGGTGTGCAAACCTGCATAAAGTCAAAAAACAAAAAATCCTACAAGACTTACGGATAAGTCTGATCCTATCATTAGGTTCAGTCTTCAATGTGATGGAATCATGAAGTCCCGATGTCCAGACTCATTCTTTTGCTTCACTGTCGATTCATTATGCCATTCATGTCACTGCATCCTTCAGGCTGATGGATTTTCTTGTATTCTGAAGTTGGGAGACTACAATGCCTGAAGAGGTGTTTTCCTAGATTTTAATAGCTGATCACTTGGTTCCGCAAGAACAGAAATAAGTTGGTCCAAACTAAAATTGGGCTGTGAAACCTTCACCAAGAGTTCGTCTAAGGCATTGTGCAGTTCTCAGAGCAGAAAATCTCCATGCATTTACCAGGCAATGCAATCCACCGGCCAGTTGGCTGCCCAAGAAAGGTCATTGCACAGCCAGTGGAACCATGCAAGAAGACGTTCTAAAACCAGACTTGCCTAAACTGCCATGCGTTTACACCTTATATGCATCTCACATCCCGTGTTCCAATCATTACTAATATAAATTCAAACATCTAATATTTATCATGTGAATTCTACTTTCTCAATGTTCAGAAACCACCTGAATGTGCCGCCTCCTGTGGAATGAGCTTTTCATTTTCAGCAGCGCACATCTTTCCCACGCTACTATTGAAAGAAAAATGCTAGAGATCTTTCCCACTTGCTGCCACGTGCAATGCATGTGTAACTAGTACACAGTAAATTTAACTCACTTTGATTCAAACTTGTTATTGATGATTGCAAATGGAAGCATATATCAAGGACCGGTGTTTTCAGTAAATGGAGAGTCATGTTCAACGTACATCATCTCGGGGTTATATTACCACAAAACTTGAATACCTAAGCATCTCCTTGCAAAGACCTACATTTATTTTCACCATAATACAGTATGATGCAGTACACAGATCTACAGAAGGTCCAATGGGGCAGGCAGCATAAGCGACAGACCTTCTCCCATACCTTTTTTTGATAGAAGACTTTCTCCCATTCCAAATGGGAAAAAAGATGTCGATCAGTTAATTGTAGACCATATACCTTGGCGTAGCACTAAATTTCTGGTAGCCTTTGATAACCTTGTTCACCGCATCAAGAAAGTCTTTCTCTGTAACTGTTTTCCTTCGTGCTCGGATAGCAAACATTCCAGCTTCAGTGCACACACTCCTTATGTCTGCCCCTGCATTAACCACATAAAAAAAGCTAATCAATGGACCCTGAAAGCACTAGCAGGAAACAAGACCTACCTCCCTAAGCATCAAGAACATGGTTACCATATAGAATTTCATCAAGATAAAAAATTTTAAAACACAATTTTTTGATATACCCAAGACCGAAAAATCATAATGGTTGAAATCCACTACAGCAGCATAGAAACCCTCCCGAATATAAATGTGAACATCTTTGACAATTCTGAAACTAGAAGCACTATAAATCTGTGGTATCTTACCAGTTGAATTGGGGCAGAGGCGAGCAAGCAGTTCAAACCGAATATCCCTCTCACAATTCATTGTCCTGGTGTGAATCTTGAATATCTGTGTTCTACTCTCCAAATCAGGTAAACCAAACTCGACCTTGCGATCCAGTCGTCCAGGACGCAGTAGTGCTGGGTCTAAAGTATCAGGTCTGCATTAATTTTAGTAATAGAAATTAAAAGTTAGATTCAGCTTTGCCTGTCTTACCTATAAATTAGTAGGATTCAAAATTTTGGACTGTTGACTCCCAGTGAATTGATTCAAAAAACTAATGAAACTGGATTGGCCCCATAAAAATTTTCTTGACCCCAATTGCCAGAACTACCATGAAGGATGAGATCAAGGACTGCAACAGAATACCGGGACAGCTGCAGTTGTAATAACTAATGATGTTGCAGACATCCCAAATTGAGTTCAAGAACTTACCATTCTTCACAAACAAAATACTAGGATGTTTGCAGTGCTAGAAGGTAAAAAACAGTGCTCAAAGCTGATCATGACGTACGTATTCCAAGTTAAGTTGCAGGGATCCATTTTTCTAATAAAACCTGCTCAAATTCATTTCCATACCCCAGAACCAAGAAGACCTATATATGAACATGACGTACACTAGAACCATAAACAGGGTCTCAAAATTAAACTATTTAATAAAGAAAAGATTTTTAATCCAACAACAATCAAGTCGACAGGAGTTAAATACAGACCTTATACTCCAAGTTTACCTGTCAATTTTCAAGGCAGAATTATTTTTCTAAAACATTTAACCAACACAATTGTTGAAATAATACAAGAATAATACAGATATAGAGTATGTTGTCATTCTTCATTACAAGATACCAAGTAAGATCTGATATTGATGATATTTCCAGAGTAGATGACTCAAGCAAGTATTGAACAAACTGAAGAGACATACCTATTAGTTGCCATCAGAACTTTAATATTTCCTCGAGCATCAAAACCATCTAGCTGATTAACAATTTCAAGCATAGTTCGCTGAACTTCATTGTCGCCACCAACCCCATCATCAAAACGAGCACCACCAATGGCATCCACTTCATCAAAAAACACGATGCAGGCCTTTTTCGAGCGGGCCATCTACTCCAAGAATTTAATTAGTTAATAAAAAGAAACTTAGGTTATGACCTCTTGGAGATGATAAATCATAAGAAATCTTATGTAACTGGCAAAGTTTGACAACCTGGAAAAGTTCACGGACCATCCGAGCCCCTTCTCCAACATATTTTTGGACAAGCTCACTTCCAATAACACGAATAAAGCAAGCATCTGTTCTGTTCGCAACAGCTCTAGCTAGCAGTGTTTTACCAGTTCCAGGGGGACCATAACATAGAACTCCTTTAGGAGGATCAATACCAAGCTTAACGAATTTCTCTGGATGAAGCATAGGAAGCTCTACAACCTGAAGCATACAGTGTGAAAAAAAATGATAAGGACCTCAGGGTGTGGCTTTAACCACATGTACATGCATGCATGCCTAGTGAGACAACCACCATTTGTACACATGATTGTTTCCTTTAGGAAACTCATGGCACAAGATCAGATTGTTTTCTTGAAAAAAACCTTTATAGACAAAATTGTCAAAACAAAATTAGTTCATACGCACTTCTCGCATTTTCTCAATTTGCTCCTTACATCCACCAACATCATTGTATGTAACATCAGGCTTTTCTTCCACTGTCATCATCGTAACACTTGGATCAATCTTTGGTGGCAAAGGAATCTGAATTTGATATTTATTCCTATCAACTCTGCAAAATTAAAAGAAAACATGATAATAAGAAAAAATCAAGTAAAACAGTCAAATCTAAATTATATAGAAAGTTACAAGAAAACAACTATTTTGCTTGGCACTCAGCAGATAATCTTAAACTTAACTGACTTACAGGCAAAAATGCCCCAAACTATTATCTTAAACCTTTAACATACGAGTACCAATACTTAAGATAACATGACTCAGATAGCAAAGGTTAAGTAAAATGAACTCTATCCTTTTCATTTCAAATTTAAGGAGCAAGGAACAAGAAAGTAGGGGCAAGGTCTTGTGTTACGGGATTAATAAACATAGGTGGGAACTACAAATGTATTTGCTATTTAGTCCTCATCTTGCACCCAAAATTTCATGGCTCCTTCAAGAAGAGCATGAAAACAACTGTGAGGACAGAAACAAGAGCCCATATCTGCCTTCAACAGGAAAACTGAGTACCGGAAATTATTAAAAGAAAAACATAACAATATTACATTATATAAGCAAAGAAAATGTGTATATTATGATCAAAGGTCTAAAACATGACAACTACAATAGAAGCCATAGCATGCATAGGACTGAAGTGGCATTAAAGAACTCTGGTTGCAAGATCTAATCATTAGAATACCAGAAGGTCCACAACAGGCAAAGGATCCGTTATAAGTGCTGGAATCAGAAGGTGACATAATATGAGGAGCAGAGTACAACTTAACCAAGACAGAGGAAAGTTAGCACATGCAAACGGGCATAACAATATAATGATGGTCTATTTACACACCAATAAGACATTATTCTCAAACAAGTGTTAGAGTTATGCTCAAGCAAGTGTTATCATAATCAAAAAACTAAAACAAAAGAACCATATTAGCACCATGGCCAACTACAGCACCAAACCAACTGGCTCAAAAATATTATTAGGGCAACAGGCTTAGGCGCTTTCAACTTGGGCCATGCAACTCAGGCACTAAATTTTTGAATATTTCTCATTCCATATTGAAACATTAGTATGTAGGGAACTTTGCATGGGTTATCTCTGAAGCTCCCTCACATTCCGATCATGGCAGTCAAATGACATAGAAAAGGTGAAACATTGTCTTCCCAGACATCAACTTAATCTCAACCAACCATGAACAGCATTCCTCTTCCATGATTACTCTGTTCCAAGAGGAAAAAAAGAGCCAAACACTCCCAGAAATCTTGTCATTTACATCAAAATAAGAAAGTATAAGAAATATCCTCAAGAAAAAGAAATGTTTGAAACTTTCACATCAGAAACCCAACTTCTAAATACTATAGTTATGGCACACCGATTGTTTCAGAGCCTACACCATTAACATTCAAATACTCTCACCATTGATGCAAATCTATCCCAATGGAAGATATTTACCTAAACACCCCAACCCCCCTGCGGTGCGGGGTGTGTAGCGGCCTCTTCATCAGCTATAGAAAAAGTTATCATATACTAAGAGGAATGATAGAGAGCAGCCTCCATGGGGAGTAGACGCAGCTCAAGAACATATTGCTTGAAAGGGGAACAAACAAAAAATTCTACCTTCGTGAGGTCTGGAACAGTCAAAATACATGTAAAGAATCACCAAGAAAATGTTTAACCCTTTGTACCCAGCCTTCAGACAGAAATTCATCACCACACTAACATTTCACAGGACTCAGACGAAATAATGCCTCAACTCAAGGAACAATATTTATCACCTCAAGAACCAAAAGGAATAATTAACAAGGTGCATATTTTCCTAAAAGCAAAGGATTTTGATTTTATTTGAAATATGGAGATGATGCTCCTTTTATCTATTCATTTAACTATCAGTTCTCGTTTTTGTAAGATGTTTCTGTCATTTCAGTGCACTTACAACCATGGTTCGCCGTACCGGGCCGAACTGCCCGGTATGGGGCGTACCGAGCCAGACCGATCCCTTACCGGTCCGGTTCGGGCCTGTTTTTCGGAAAAGGACCCCGAACCGCACCGAACCGAACCGGGCGGCTCGGGCCCATACCACTCGGAACCGGGCGGTACGGCTCGATTCTGGACCGGTTCGGGGTGAACCGAACCGTACCGCCCAAGGAGGGGGGAGGGGGGAAGGTGGGGGCCTTTTCACGTGGTTGGAGGGAGGGAGGGGGGAGAGAAATGGGCGTGGCCCACTTCACATGGGGGAGGGTGCTTATACGCCACTTCACATGGGGGGAGAGCCTGGTGCTTATAACCAGGCCTTCGGTGTTCTTTGAGAGTTCTCAAGAACATCCATGGCCGTGGGAACTTAATCGTTGAGACCTCCAAAAAATTAGAAAAGAAGGCCAAATTTTGTGAAATTAGAGTGATTTGAGAAAGGCTGATTTTGGCCGGAGGTAAGATAATCTGTTATTTTATTAATAAATATTTTTTTTATTTTGTTGTTAGAAATAGGATAAAAATGAGGTAAAATAAAAATAGGAGAAAATCATGCCAAAATCTTATGATTTTGGTATGATTTAATTATATGTGATAGATCTTTGGAAGATCTACATGATGACACCAAAATTGTTATTTTTGTTAATTATATATTTTTTAAATATTTTTAAATATTTATTTATTTAAAAATTAAAAAAAAATAAATTTTAGGAAAAAAAATTAGAGTTTGGGAATCATGTTTAAAATAATTCAAGCTACTTAAATCTAATTTCAAATTTTTTTTAAATATTTAAAATTTAAAAATTATTTTTTAATTATTTAAATTTAAAAATTTAATTATAAAATAAAAAAATATATAAAAATAATGTTATATTTTAGTTAATTTAAAAATATTATTTGAAGCATATAACATATTTATTTTGAATTTATAAGTTTTAAAATAATTATTAAAATTACTTTAAAATTATATATAATTATTTTAATTATCATAAAACCATCGTGTTTTGTTATACTTGCATATATTTTAATTATATATATATACTGTGGACGATCTTGCACGTGGAGTAGGATCTATGGACGTATCTGGATCATCCTCGCATTATGGATCCTATTATCCATAGCCACCTTATGATCCATATGCATATGGTGCATCCGAGACATCATCTTCTAGTGGTTACTACCCTATGCAGCCTGGAGCATCTTACGGATCAGATTTTGCTACTGATATATTTGGATGGGCTCCTCCACAACCGTACCATTATCTCGAGGATACTTCTCAAAGTCAGAATTTTAACGAAAGGTCTGAGATGTCTTACAATCCAGAGAGGATGCCTTATGGGATGATGAATATTCGAGAGTACGGTGCAACTTGGCTAGAGGATTGGACTGATATCCCTTCAGACTATGTTGATGATCCAGACATCTACGAGCATCACAGACACTCGACAAGAAATTAAATGTAGAGTACATCTTAAGGTTCGTATATCAGTTATTGCACTTTGTACTTAAATATTTAGATACATTTTAATGCGTATTTTATATATTTTTTCTTTAGTTTTAAGATGACATAGTTGAAATATAATGTAAATAAATATATATTTGAAATTTTGGATCAAGAGTCTTTGTACCGCAACCTAACTCCAAATTGAACCCAAATATGTCAATAATATGCAATATAATGCCATATTGAAGTTGTATTTATCAATTATTAACTTCAAAAATCCAAAAAAAATTTGAAAATCGAAAAAAATATTGTGTACCGGTACGCCTAGGCGTACCGTGCATCGATATGGTATGATACCGGTACCGTACCATACCGATCCGGGACCGGCACGCCGTCCAGTACCAGTACAGCGAACATTGCTTACAACACCACCTTTAAATAAGTTTCCAAAACTTTGACCAGTCATCTAGTGTAGTATGGCAGACAACAGTAGTATTCAGCAAAGATGAGCTCAATTAACAAAAACCAGCAACAACTGTATCAATGTGACAATGTGTTCATATCAATTGCACTTTTATATCAATTACTTTTTTGCAACACCAAATATGGTTGGTTAACTTATTGTCCCGCCCGTGCATAAGAATGTATAGGTCAAAACACCACGTTGGTTCTGCTTCTTCCAAAAAGTTGCTCTACTTGCTTCATATCTGACATTAACTTCTAATTTCCTCTCAATTCCCTCTTACATATTTTCTCCATGTTGTTGCTATTACATTGCTTTTCTCACCATCTAATGTGTTATGATAATGTTCAAGGTTTTAAGTCCTAGAACTAGATCCTTTAATGATAGCTTACATGTATGGGTCATGTTGGTATGGCACACCCCCTATTGACACGTTATGCTGCTGGAGGTGAGATAGTAGCTATATCATACATCGGTACAATACCATATCGATCACCCTATCAAACTGATACCTTGTTAGCTCAATATGATACACTCAAATCAGGGGGAATGTTTCAGCACTGAAAACCTTAACAATATTAGTCGAATCATTGATAATACTTTCATAGCTAACACCGATATTTAATATACTCCTATTTTTGCAAACCAAAAGAATCATGACATTAACTCAGAGCATTCATTTACAAAAGATGTGTCTGTTTTTGTGGCTACAAGCATATGGACTTACCCTACACGCATTCCCTCTTCAATATCAGTTGGAGAGACTTTGTCACCCAAGCCAACCACAAACTGCATATGACAAATATATAGTGTCCAACCTCCAAAATAACAGTCAGTCAAATATCCAAATTCCCTGAAATTAACTTATACGAAAATTAGAAAATATACCTTGGCAATTTGCTTGACGTTTATCACATATTTCGCATCTTCTGTGTTTGGGCTGATAATCTTTGTACATCTTGCAACCTTCAAAAGAAATAAATAACTGCTTCAAAATGGACCGCACGCAAATGATAATAGCACTCTAGTAACTCATAGTAACTTTTAAAGAATAAAAGAGTAAACAAGGTTAAGAGCACGCGCAACACGCATGCGCGCATGTGCACGCAGAGAGAGAGCGAGAGAGAGAGAGAAATATCTACTTGAAGAGGTTGCTCCTCCTGCATCATCTGCTTGTCAGAAACTAAATCCCACTGGCTTGGTGCAGCCAATCCAGTGTCAGACTCCTTAATACCTGTTGTTCAGAGGGAAGAAAATAACATCTTAAAGTTGAAGAAGTGTTGCGGTGCATATATAATTTAAATTACATAACATGAAGTAGTTTGTGACTGGATGTAAGTTTCACATGAGAAAAAGCAATGAACAAGAAGCAGAATGAGAAATTTCTTCCCATCCAAGCTAGCAAATACTACTCATTGTGCTGGTAACACATGTAACTAGTACGTTTGCAACTGGTTAACATCTCTGAGACACTACTAATGCTCACCACTGCCATGAGAAAAACCAAAAAAACAATGAACAACTCCAGTACTTTAGTTCTCTAGGCTTCCATGGGTAAGGAGATGGATCCATAATATCTAAGCTACATGGAAGATGAGGATTGATACAGAAGTTCTTGCCTCACATGGACAAATATGTGAGAATCACACACTTGGTACTTGGAATTTCTATCAAGAGTGCAATGCTCACCCTGAAATTGTACTCCTGCTCTTAGATCTGTTTTTCTACAGTTCAAGACTCCTCTAATCCTGACTAATTAATATTGGTATTACTTTAGACTAAATGCAAGGTTCCAACCCATCTCATCCATTTCATGCTGATTAAGCTCTATCATCATTTCATTATGCCAGCATGATTCACATACCTCCATGGTTAAGTATTGACATAGCTACATTCCATAAGAACATATTGAAGTTAAATGAAAGATTGAGTGATTAACAAAATCATACTGTCCAGCAAATTGAGAAAAGGCTCATATTTCTATATTGAATACGCACACCCATTTGTTTAGATGAAAACATGACAATATTAATATCCCTGGTTGTTGTTGCTCTGCTGCTGCTGCTGCTGTTGAGACAGAAACTTATCTGTCCCCTCTGTTTACCTATCTCATATCTTCAATCCATGTTAGCTCAGGTCTTTTCCTCCTATATCTTGATCTGTCATCTCAAAACTATGCACATCTCTTTATTCGGTACGTGTAAATAAAACCAAAACTAGTTCTCCACCAGTTTGCTGACAACTGGTACAGCTTTAATGCCTCCTCAATATAGAAATTTTAATGCTTCCAAGTTCTACCAACCAATCAATCTCAACATTCATATCTCTCCCTTCAACATGCTGAACCATAGGATATTGCGGGTTTCATTTTCAATTTTTAAGAATTTCTCAAGTCACTAAATGAAACAATCAAGTCATCCCAGCTCTTGGCCATCCATTTGGATGGACAGCTAACTTTCATTTGAAGTTCATGGGAAATGGCATTCCATTTATTCTACCTATTTATATTCATTTGAAAGCTTTCATCCTCCACAGTTCAAGTTTCTTATTTAACCTTGTCTTCATGTCATCAGTGAACACTTTTGATAAGGCTACTTCATCAAATGAACCCTATAGCTTATCAAGAAGGAGGAAAAATGATTCTGGAGTTCAAACTTTCTGGTCCTAAGCAAGAGATGCAATTTAATAGATCAACAACCTCATACTGGTATTACTTATTTCACCATATCTAAATTGTGCTTGAAACAACATTAATTTTGTCCGACCACGTACCACATAGGTCATTAACCTTCTTAGCCATCTCCTTAATTTCCTTCTCAGCCTTCTTAATGCTCGCAGAGTAAGGTCCAAGTCCCTGCCATCCAACATTCTCGATAAATTAAAGACAAAACATACCAGCAAAGCCATAATGAAAAAGAAAGAACGAAAAAGTTCATGGAAACAAAGCACTGGCGAAGCTTGAGTGCGAACAAAGAAAAGGAAAAGGTGAGGACTAGAAAAGAAAAGGAACGCAACCAATGGATTAGAAAGAAGAAACAAAACATAATTAGTAAACAAAGTATTACATCGAAATCAACCAAAAGAAAAATCTACCAAAGTCGAATTTTAGCAAGAATGGATTAGCACTGGCCAAGAAAGAAGCCAATTTGACTCAGCTCCACAACGAGAGGAATCTATTACTCTTTACCCAAGAGTATATGATATCAAAAAATCCGACAAGAATCGAACCCTAAAATTTAGAGAACATCGAGCAAAGAGGACCTATAATATAGAGATTCTTAGAACTCCCAAGAAAAAACAGAAGAAACATCGGAAAAAGTTTCATCTCCAGAGAAGAGCACAGATCTATGACCCTCAAATTAATTTGAATGTGATGAAATCAGGAGAGTGGTGGAGGGAGAGGGGAAGGGATATAGAGGACGTACGTAGGTCTTGAGGAGGGCGATGTCGTCATCGTCAAGGGGGGCAGGGTTCTTCTCGTTTGTCTCGTCTTGGGGCTCGGGAGCCATGGCGACGGCGGCCGGCGCGACGATCTGCCTCTCTCTCCCTCTTTCCTGGGCGATATCCGGAGAGAAAGCAGAGCAGCATACAGCTGGGGGGCGTCCCTGCTTTTCCACCGTCCGTATTAATGTATGTACCTCGAACTAGAAGGCAGATTAGCGTCTTTAGATGGTATTCCCCAACTTTATTATTTAAACCTAGATACAGGTTCTTTTGTCCTTATATACCTTTTAGTTGGCCTTCGGCACTCTCCAGCGGACTGCATAATGGTGGTTATAGTAATCCTTGGTGCATGCCTAATAATAATTACAAATTAAAAGACATATAAACAGAGTAGTATTTTGCAAAATATTTTTAAGAAAGGGAAAAATTAATCTCTTTGCTTTCCTAGAACTATAAGTTCACAACTATTCATACCTTGTTTTTGATACATTACTCTTTCACTATAGTTTGATGCTATGTAAACAAAAGAATAAATGGGTGCAAGACCCTCCAAACAAACACTACAATAACTGACAAATTTTTAAACCGGATTTGGATTTGAAAAATAAACCAAAGAAGCCATAGGAGTGAATTGGAGTTAAAAAATTAGATCTTAGATCTTGGTGGATTATCTATACCCGAAAATCTGATACCTGACCAAATTATATAACACATAAGAACATATGCACATGTGCTCTCATTTTTTTTCTAATCATAAAAGGGAAAAAATCAAGTAAAGACTAATGAATAATATCTCATGTTTCACACCAAATTTCCGGTCATCTCATTAGCAGGAGTTTAAAAATATATTTGGATCTAATATTTATGCAGCACTTAACCATTTTAGAATTTTTTTCGTTCTTGATGTCATTTGATTGTGTGGTTATTGGTCTATGCTTAATAGATGGAATAAAATTTAGAAGGATATCCTTTGTAGTGTAGAAGGGATAAGCCACGCTCCATGTGATAAAATTAAGATAAGTGTAGGAAATAAATGAGTGCTTGAGAGCAAAATAACAATTAGATATGTCAAGTTCCTTAACTAGAGGCTATTAAATCAGACTCGAGCTTTGAATGGTGGTCGGCTTAGCCAATACTTTATGGCAATTTTGATGCCAAATGGACTATGTTTTTCTGCAAATACATGTTGTCAAATTTGGAATTCTAGAAACCGACGTGCATCTGAAAATCAGAAGAATTCTGAGCATCTAATTGCATGGAAAGCTTGGAATATAGGTTCAGTTATTTTCATGATAAACAATTGTTTAAACATGCAAATTTCAAACCCAAGTGTGTTGGGTTGGAACCTTCTCACCCTCCCAACTTATGGACCTTGATTGGAGCCTGCATCAGCATGATGACTGCTTTTAAGATCTTAGGCTGCGCTACATATAGAGAGACAAATTAAGCAGCAGATTGGATTGGCAACTATGTGAGAAGGCTAGGTCATAACTAGATTTTGGGCTCTGAAATTTCGAGACATTTCATATGCTGATGTAACTAAAGGATACTCTTCAAATTATAACTATGGCTTTCTAGCCGTTTCATAATCCAAGAAATAAAATAAGATGATGTTATTCTAATTCTTATAATGTAGGATTCATAATTCAGCAAGGATCTGCTTGGATTTATGGGCCTAAAATGTCATAGGATTCATGGTCTAGATCTATATAATTGAGAAAAATGAGTTTGGATTAGGCCTATATTCAGAAATGATTGTTTGGTTTTCACTTCAGTGAGGTGAAATGATTTGGTGTATTTAACCGCATTTACTGCATTTAACTTTGGGATTCTTCCAAAGTCGTACATCAGCCAAGACAATTGATCCCTCTGACCCTTGAAACTTTTTTTGAGTAGAAAGGAGGCAACAATGCCACCAGAATTTATTTGAAGTAAAAGAATTACAGCTCCCACACAACTCCAGCTGGCATGACAATTACAGAAGGTCCTGCTCATTAGCTTGGCCACGAGGGCGCCAAGCCTTATGAATCTCTCTGACCCTTAACCTTAGAATGCCTGCCTAAACGATTGGCATCCATCGGCCAACTCGTAAAAGCAATCATCAAAAAGCTATTTATAGTTCTTCGGAAATGAAATTAATACAGAGGGGCACACAAAGGACGTGGCATGAAAGGAAGGAACAAGAGCAGTAACCGAGAACCGAAGTTCATAAATATTGTCTTCATCTGTCTCCTGGTAATTAGCTTAACGAAGAGCACCCAAGCTCCACGACAGCAGCACGCCGAACCAAGCAGCAATGGCCTCCAGGAACTCCTGGCTGAAGCAGAAGTGACAGCCTCCTCATGCTTCCCGGTATCGATCATGATCTCAAACCTGCAATTCTGCTGCGATGGGTCGGTCTGCGTGATCACCGACAAATTCGAGAAGTTGCACGCCCCCTTCTGCTGGTCCGCCTCCTGGTAGAACTGGTTGAACGCATAAGATATGTTGCTCCTCACGTCCAATCCGTTGCACGACGACCCATAGCCCAGGCTCGTGCAGTCGGCGTACGTGCAAGCGTAATTGACGCTGTCGGCGATCCGCGGATCGCCGATGCTGATCTCCGGGGCCAGCACGCACCACTGTCTGTCCAAATACTTCACTCCCTTGGCTTGCGTCAAATTCTGGCCGTTGTCGAGCACCAGTGGGTACTTGACGGTGCCGTCGTAGTAGAAGAGGCCCCAGTGGCGCTCGAAATTCCCCGGCTCGATGCTCTTTCTGTCCTCGTCGATAAGCGCGAAGATGTAGATGTCGGGCGGCGTCATCGGCCGCTTCGGGGTGCCCTGGTGCTGCGCGATGCGGTTCAAGAGCCCCTGGTTGAAGCGGCGGGCGTACTCGACGTTGGCGTGGGGGTCGCCGTCGGTCGGCCAGCCAATCTCGCCGACGATGACGGGCATGTTGCCGAAGCCGTTCTTCTCGAGGGCCCAGATGAGGGTGTCGTAATTGGCTTCGAAGACGTTGGTGTAGGAGATGGAGCCGTCGACGACAGGGGAGGAGGTGCCGCCGAAGAAGGCGTAGTCGATGGGGAAGTGGGGGTCGGCGTAGAGGCTGAGGAAGGGGTAGATGTTGATGGTGATGGGGCCGCCGTTGTCCTGGAGGAAGCGGACGATGCGTAGCATGAGGTCTTTGATATCGGAGCGGAAGTCGCCGGCGGAGGGGAGGCCGTTGGGAGACTGGTAGACGTCGGCGTTCAGAGGGATGGTCACCTTCACCTGTTTGCCGAGGCCGGCCTTGATGAGGGCCGCCTGGACATTCTGGAGGGCTGGAAGGGTGGTTTGCTTATACATGCTTTTGTACGTCTTGAGGAAAGGTTCATTGCCAACTGCAACATAACTATGTGGACATGGTGGTAAAAGTCAATTGTTACTGTGATTATTATTATTATTATTTTTTCCATTGAAGGAGCTAGGTGAGCCACTCCACTTTATTAAAAAATCATAATATATACATGACAACAGAAGTTTATCAAAAAAATTTAAAATTAATAGAAAAATAACTGCTCGCAATAATTACAAAGTTTAGAAAATTTTAAAAAAATGGGCACTGCAACAAATCTAAAAGATCATCTTCCTGTCTATGCCCAAGATTTTAGTCTTTTTCATAGGTGTCTGCGTAGATTTTCAGATTTTCAGTACACGGATGCTTTCAGCTTAGAAAAAAATGAAGGATTATCTTCATTAACTCTTTTGAAAAATTAGAAGTTTTTTTTTAATTTTTTTTTTTCCATGGTCAGATGATTCTCTAAATTATTTCCGATTCTGGATTTGCCAATGATGCACAAGTTTACGGTCTATTCATTTTATTCAATTCTTAATTTCTACGTTGTGTTAAGATTGAAGACTCTAGTTTTTACATGAGACATCCATAAGGATATTGCTCCTGTTCGACTCATTATTTTGGTTAAATATTTCTAATTAATTCTCTAGGTTCGTCTTTGTTTTACGATCTTTTTGGACGATGAACATTTGAATGCAGAATTTGTGATTGCATGACTAGGCTTATGCAAGGGTGGTGGCATGACGTACCTTATATCGACGCCGTACTTTGAGATGAAAGCGGATACATTCTGCATCACCCACTGCTCGGCGATGGAAACGCTGCTCGCGAGCGGGGCGAGGAACTCGTTCGGAACGCCGAGCATGACCTCGATTCCGGACCTCCCGAGAGCCCGCAGAACCAAGGGCTCGGCCTCGAACAACTTCACCTTGTTGATACCATTATCTCTAAGAAGCCTGACGACGATGTCCGGAGGGAGGGGGTTGGAAGCTTTGACCCCCCAGTTGCATCCCACACCATCTACAATTGGTGCGCTATGAAATGAGTAGAGGAAGAAGAGCCAGAGGTAAAGAGCAGCGTAAAGCCCCATTTGTTTAATGGTTGGTTTCTAGGCTAGCTATGGTCTTCAAAAGTGGCCCTATTTTGGTGCTGGCCTTTTTTCACTATCTTTGTGCCTGGAAATCGGAATGGAACGTTGAGCAAAGTGGCTTTTAATAGGGCGGTATAGATTTGCCAGAGACGGAAAGGAATGACAGAGAGATCCAACAAGGAATTGGATCCCTTAGAAAACCCAATTGGAGTGGGCTTCGGAGGATCTCTATGGTGCGAAAATTCGGTCAGAGGAAGCAAGGTATGGAAGTCGATTGACGTCGCTTTAACCAGAAGCTAATGCCACTTTGCCACGGCCGCCTGCGATCAATTATTCGGGGGAAGTAGGTCTTGCGTTCCCATGACATGGGCACGAGCATGTATGCTGCTTCTCATGCAGCTTGTTGTGTGATATGCATCTAACGTTATATCGGATCATGAAATGATTCAAAATGTATCACATTTATCCCGAATTTCTGCATCATGTCAACCTGCAGATTTATGAGATCGTCTATCACGAATTGATCAACTAGTACATATGCTATGCATTTAAGAGATAATGATCCTTCGAAGTATTTTTTTTTTTTTATGAAAAAAACAACTTGCCAAGTAAAACTTCTGGAAAAAAAAAAAAAAAAGCATTTTAGCATGCGTGATGTTGTGATTGTTTTTATGGAGTGCTAAGTGGCAACCGGAACAATCTATTTTTTTTTTGAATTTTTCATAATTATCTGATTCAGCTGCTTTAGATGGTACCATCATGTAATTTTATAAGGTATATTTTATGAATATTCGTGTTTATTTGATTTTATACCATCATGTAATTTTTTGTTAATTTTATAAAAAAATGGCATGTTATTTATTGGATGTTCACTCCTTTACCAAATGTAATGCACTTCGAAGTTTTGTTTAGGATGGATAGCCAAAAATTTTGTCGGATTGCTACCAAATTTAAAAAAAAATGTCAGATAGTACAAATGCATTTATTTAGTGGTCAATCGAACAATACTAGAGTCTTCTTTTTATATCTCATGATTTCTATCTTTCTATTTTGTTTGATTTTAAAATTTTTACTTTGACATTCTGTTTGAACATTCAACCAATAAATTGAAACTATCTGAATATATTATTATTTTCTTTGCGTGCTTAACAAATTTCTAACATTCGTCTCTTTAACTATTGAATTTTGACCGGTCGCAGTCTCTAAACTCATTATATGAGCTTCAGTAAGTATGTTCGAGGTTATCCAACCATTTTTCACATACTACAGCCCATTTCATGGGAGGAGCCCTCTCTCTCACCTCATGCATACACGCAAGCGCACGCACGTACACCAGTGGAAGGACGGAGGGAACGGTCCTCTTCTTGCTTGCGTCCTTTTCGCCCCACAGCGGGGAATAAGGGAGAGAGGGTGGGACAGCCCTCCTGTTCTTCATTTCCTCCTTTTGGTTCCATAACAGAGCGAGGGAAAGAAAAAGGGAGGGTTGGGACAACCCTCTTCATCTTTCTTTCTTCTTCCTTTTTTTCAGTTTCAGAAAAGAGGGAGAACGATAGGATGGACGGTGTGAAGAAAGAGAGCAGGGGCAGTGCTCTCCTTTAATAGAGCACGCCCTCCCCTTCTTTCTTTTTTTTTTTTTCCATCTAAAACCCCAAGGCTTACCCTTCTCAATAAGAGAGAGAGGGAGATGCCAGTGGCTAGCCCTCGGCCGCCACCTGCAGCATAGCCTCCGGCCACCGAGGGAAGGAAGAAAAAAAGTTTCGTTATGTAAAAAGACGGTATCTTGCTGCCTTGTAATGTACAAACTGTTAATTAACATTCATAATATGCTAGATGTTATTAACTTAAGTCATTAATAAAAACAGAGTGAATAGACATGAAAGAAAATAGAGGATGTCTGCTAGATCCTGAAAGGATTTAGGCTATAGTTTGTTTCCTTTGGTTCATAAAAGAATTATGTTGATTAAAAGAAAAATCTTATTATCAAAATTTACACTACACCATGTTCTAACTACAAAATAGCTAATCACTATCTCCTTAAAAGATGATCTCACCAGCTAATTTTCGAGCAAATAGAACTGATATATTGAAGGAGGAAAATCCAGCTAAAGCCAATGAAAAGGAAAATAAAGGATAGTGAAGCGGCATGCAGATAGAAGGCCTTTCTGATAGTCAATAACATGAACAGCTTAGTGGTTATCCATAGAATTTTTTACTTGTGCCTCCATTAATTCTCAGGGATCATTAGGACTCAAATTCCTGCAGAGTTTCGAAGGTGATAAGTTATCCGTTGAAATCATTCTTTAGACGACATTGATGTATAATTTATTTTTCTCCCCTCATGGGATGCATATTTCTCGAAGTTATTTCATGATCTTCGAAAGAAGTTTGTTTCTTGGAAGTTTGAATTCTATGCAAGTACAAGATCTCTTTGTACAATTAATGGGATATGTTGCGGTCAATTCTTTCGTCGTCTGGTCGTCGGAAACGAGCGCCTGCAAAAAAAGTCCGCACTATCCGGAAGTGTCTCCGGTGGGGACCCTCCAACGATCAAGTCAGAGAGGAGATTAGGTAACAGTAGAAAAGAATCAAGGAGCTCAGCGATGAGAGAGAGAGAGCTAGAGAGGGGAGAGTTTAGGGGTTTCGAAAGAACCTCCTCCAGCGCTGTTGCCTTCCCCATTTTATAGTAGAGTGCGGCATGGCGCCGTCATTAATGGTGCAGACAATGGGAGGAGTTGTCAAATCGTCGGAGGCTGTCAGAGTCGCCGCGGACTGTCAAGTCGTCGTGGACTTGTCACATCGCTGGGGTTAATCTATGTCCTTGGCAGGACAATGTCCCAGGGTGGCTATGCCGCATGCCTTTGTCAGGACGGCGGCCCACAGCAGTCGTACGGCATTCGGAGGAGCCGATCGACTGTGCGTCGTTGTTTGGTTTTGGGATGTCGAGTGATAACCCGGAGGCACCGTTGGCTGGTCAGGTGTCTTGCTTAAGTCGGACGTCGGCTATCACCCACGACAGTGAGTCGGTAATAGGGGTTCGACTGCTCGATCGGTCGGGAATAGCATGGGTCGGTTCGGCCGACACTCCTTCAGTCGGACAATGTCGGCAGCTACTATCGGCAGTCGTCGATCAGTGCGGTCGGTAGAGTTGGGCCCGACGGTGAGTCGGGGTATGGGGGTCAGTCGGTATATCCCAATAGTTGCCCCCCCACTCCTGAGTCCGATGTCGTGTTGGCTCGCGTGAACACGTGGGCGACGGCTTCGGGCGAAAGGAGTGATTTTCCGTCATGTCTTGCCCCGACTCTGACGATCGCATCAATGAACGATCCGATGTCGGTCGTCCCGACTGCAAGTCGAGCATGCACATTGGGTCGAAGATCGGCCAACCTCCGAACGTTGCTCGTCGACACGATCATTCCGCAGAGTCTGATGGTCGAGTAGCGTCCGACGTATTTGGATAGGATAACGATGGCAAGTCGAAGATCCATTGACGTAGCATGTCGAGTCGTATGATAGACGGTGGCAAGCCGAATATCTTTCGATCGATCGTGATCGGGTCGGTATGTCGCAAGTCGAATATTCGTTGACGTAGCATGTCGAGTCGTATGATAGACGATGGCAAGCTGAATATCTTTCGACCGGTCGTGACCGGATCGGTATGTCGCAAGTCGAATATCCGTTGACGTAGCATATCGAGTCGTATGATAGACGGTGGCAAGCCGAATATCCTTCGACCGATCGTGACCGGATCGATATGTCGCAAGTCGAATACCCGTTATCCAGACCTTGATCGGGCGGGTATGTCGCGGTTGTCTTGGCGTTTTGCCCTTTCTTAGTCGAAGCTAAATTAACAAGTTAGCCAGCCGCGTTGGTCGAAGCCCTTTGCCTTCAGAGGTGGGGCTGTCAGTTCGGCGATCGGTGATCAAGCCGTTGATTCGGCGACCGACGATCGAGCCGTGGATTCGGCGATCGATGATCGAGCCGTTGATTCGACGATCGACGATCGAGCCGTTGGTTGGCGATCGAGCCGTTGGTTCGACGATCGGTGATCGAGCCGTGTTGGTCGGGGCCTTTTGCTTTCAGAGGCCGAGGCCGTCGGTTCGACGATCGGTGATCGAGCCATTGATTCGATGATCGGCGATCGAGTCGTGTTTGTCGACGATCGAGCCGTTGGTTCGGCGATCGATGATCGAGCCGTGTTGGTCGACGATCGATGATCGATCCGTTGATTCGGCGATCGACGATCGAGCCATGTTGGTCGGGGCCTTTTGCCTTCAAAGGCTGAGGCCGTCGATTCGACGATCGGTGATCGAGCCGTTGATTTGACGATCGGTGATCGGTGATCGAGCCGTTGATTCGGCGACCGACGATCGAGCCGTGTTGGTCGGCGATCGAGCCGTTGGTTCGACGATCGATGATCGAGCCGTTGATTCGACGATCGACGATCGAGCTGTTGATTCGGCGATCGACGATCGAGCCGTGTTGGTCGACGATCGAGCCGTTGGTTCGACGATCGGTGATCGAGCCATTGATTCAGCGATCGACGATCGAGCCGTGTTGGTCGGGGCCTTTTGCCTTCAGAGGTCGAGGCCATCGATTCGGTGATCGGTGATCGAGTTGTTGATTCGACGATCGACGATCGAGCCGTGTTGGTGATCGATGATCGATGATCGAGCCGTGTTGTTGATTCGGTGATCGATGATCGAGCCGTTGATTCGACGATCGAGCCGTTGGTTCGACGATCGATGATCGAGCCGTTGATTCGACGATCGAGCCGTTGATTCGACGATCGACGATCGAGCCGTGTTGGTCGACGATCGAGCCGTTGGTTCGGCGATCGATGATCGAGCCGTTGATTCGACGATCGACGATCGAGCTGTGTTGGTCGGGGCCTTTTGCCTTCAGAGGCCGAGGCCGTCGGTTCGGTGATCGATGATCGAGCCGTTGATTCGGCGATCGACGATCGAGCCGTATTGGTCGGAGCCTTTTGTCTTCAGAGGCCGAGGTCATTGGTTTGACGATCGGTGATAGAGCCGTTGATTCGACGATCAGCGATCGAGCCATGTTGGTCGGGGCCTTTTGCCTTCAAAGGCCGAGGCCGTCGGTTCGACGATCGGTGATCGAGCTGTTGGTTCGATGATCGGTGATCGAGCCGTGTTGGTCGGTGATCGAGCCGTTGGTTCGACGATCGAGCCGTTGATTCGATGATCGATGATCGAGCCGTTGATTCGATGATCGGTGATCGAGCCATGTTGGTCGGAGCCTTTTGCCTTCAGAGGTCGAGGCCGTCGTAGATACTCCGCTCCTTCGATCTCTATCAGGATCTGCGCACGAGGAGCGGGGAGAGGGGTGTAGGAGTCATACCTGTGATGCGTCAGTCTCAGACTCCGTTGTCGGGGCGAGACCCGTCTATCGATGGGGCCCACTAGGTTCAGCAAGAGCCCAATTTTTCTTCCGCTTCTCCTTCCGACCCGTGTCCTCGATCAAGCACCGGTAGAAAGCTCCTTCGTCCGTGCGTATGTATTTGTACGCGCGCTCCAGCAATTCGACATGCGTCCGGGGAAGGGTCTTGTCCAAGGAATAGGTGAACCGAGACCCCTTTAGTCCCCTCTTCATGGCCGAGATAGCCATGTCTTCGTTGAGGTCCCGGACCTCAAGTGTAGCCACGTTGAACCGGACCACAAAGTGTCAGAGCGTCTCGTTTTCTTCCTGCTTGAGGGAAAAAAGGCTGTTCAAGGTTCGTGGGGGCTTCCGGCTAGTGCTGAAATAGGCCACGAAAGCGTGTTCGAGTTGACCAAAGGAGTGGATGCTTCCTGAGAGGAGGTCGGAGTACCAGGCCTTGGCAGCTCTGCGGAGTGTGGCGGGGAAGCCGATGCAAAGGAGGGCATCGGTTGCCCCTCGGATTGTCATGAGAGCCTTGTAGCTCTCCAGATGGTCAATTGGGTCGGTGGAGCCATCGTAAGGCTCCACGTGAGGCATCTTGAACCGACTAGGGATCGGCTCGTCGAGGATGAGTCGGGAGAGAGGTTGGGTGGTCCGAAAGTTGACGTCGTTCGAAGACTTCTGGCCATCCACCTGGAGTTGAGCGAGTCGACAGTCGATTTTTTGAACCTATGTTCGTAGTCGTCGGTCCGTCGGTGCTGAGAGGCCTCGGGAGTGGAGTCTCCCGTCGAATCTGAGAGGGAGGCAGACGGTGTACGCGGCCGCTTCTCCTTGCTCATTCCAGTTGGGAAGGAGACGGTCGTCGGGATCGGTGGGCATCATGCCATGGCCGCCTCTCCTCCTCTCGGTGGGAGTGTTGCGACAGCTGCTCTTGAGGGGGAGACGGCGACCGATGCGAGCATCGGTTGCTGCTCCTGGAGGGCATCGGATGCGCCATCGGTTGCCTTGCCAGCGAGTGCGGCAACCGGATTGTTGTTGTTGAAGGCTCTTGACCGCATTCGTCAGCACGGTCATCTGCCGCACGATCGCCGCGATCTGTGCCTCCGTGGTCACCACAGGATGCAGAGAGCTGGGTTCCACCATGGAGGGTGGAGGAGAGGCCTCTTCCCGACGGGAAGAGTGCCTTGCCGATCTAGTGGCCCTAGATCGCTGAGCCCTGATTCTTGTCATCTCGAAAGGATATTTCGAATTCTGTGGGAGTCGTGATCCCTGTCGTCCCCCTACCTGGCACGCCAAAATCTGTTGCGGCCAATCCCCTCGTCGTCTGATCACCGAAAATGAGCGCCTGCAAAAGAAGTCCGCACTGACCGGAGGTGTCTCCGACGGGGATCCTCCGACGGTCAAGTCAGAGAGGAGATTAGGCAACAGTAGAAAAGAATCAAGGAGCTCAGCGATGAGAGAGAGAGAGCTAGAGAGGGGGGAGTTCAGGGGTTTCGAAAGAACCTCCTCCAGCGCTATTGCCTTCCCCATTTTATAGTAGAGCGCGGCATGGCGCCGTCATTAATGATGCAGACAATGGGAGGAGTTGTCAAATCGCCAGAGGCTGTCAGAGTTGCCGCGGACTGTCAAATCACCGTGGGCTTGTCACATCACTGGGGTTAATCTATGTCCTTGGCAGGACAATGTCCCAGGGTGGCTATGCCGCATGCCTTTGTCAGGACGGCGGTTCACAGCAGTCGTACGGCGTTCGGAGGAGCTGATCGACTGTGCGTCAACATTTGGTTGTGGGATGTCGAGTGATAATCCGGAGACACCGTTGGCTGGTCAGGTATCTTGCTTAAGTCGGACGTCGGCTACCACCCCGACAGTGAATCGGTAATAGGGGTTTGGCCGTTCGATCGGTCGGGAACAGTATGGATCGGTTCGATCGATACTCCTTCAGTCGGACAATGTCAGCAGCTATTATCGGCAGTCGTCGATCAGTGCAGTCGGTAGAGTCAGATCTAACAGTGAGTCGAGATATGAGAATCAGTCGGTATATTCCAACAGGATACTTTGCTAATATGCATGTTTCTTTGATCAGGGGAAACACCTTTGGATTGTGCTTCTACCATGCTGCAGTGCGAAATGCGTGGGAAGATGCAAGCACTTGCAGGAACGAAACAACCAGGTGGTGATCTTGTAAATTGAGTCCTGAACTGATTTTTATCTGGATATCCACAAACTCGGTTCCCTCAAGTTCATTAGTTCCACGTGTACCATTCGTACTAACAGTTATTGTTGAATAGTACTAGCTGTCTTGATGATGGATGGCTGAGTATGGAGGGTGCTT
This sequence comes from Elaeis guineensis, assembly GCF_000442705.2. NCBI lineage: Eukaryota > Viridiplantae > Streptophyta > Magnoliopsida > Arecales > Arecaceae > Elaeis > Elaeis guineensis. Next base: position 69,999,253 of record NC_026007.2, on the reverse strand, counting down.
GATTAAATGGTTTAATTTATCTAAAATTCAATCATCATTTTTTTTATAAATTTAAATTTTTATTTTAATTTGATTCTGAGCAGAAATCAAATATTATAGAAGATTTGGTCATTTCGATTCTCATTCTAATCCATTCTAGCTCCAATTTCGATCATGAAAGTACCCTTAAATAACTTGTTGATTTTTTTTTTGTATGCAAATCTTTTAGGAAATGTTTGGTTGGAGTTTGTTAGATTATGGAATAATTTGATAATTTTTAGAAATTATTTATCTGTGAAAATAATTTTAAAAAAAAATAATTTTTACTATGTCTGATTGGTGAAAAAATTATTATGAAAGTTGACATTAGAAAAAGATTATTACGTTTAATTGAACGTAAATTTATATAGAAATATGATCAAATTTATAAATATATTTTTCAATATAAAATAATTTTTTTATATTAAGATAGCATTATCATTTTTAATTTATTTTTATATAATAACTATAGTAATATAATCTTTTGCATAATGTCATCTTCATCTTAATTTTGTTGTAAAAATTTTTTATTGAATAAATTTAGAAAGACATCAGAATAAATTTAATGATTATATATGCAGTTTTTTGAAGATATTTTTGTCAAATATAAATTACTATTACTCAAAAATTTATTAAATACCAACTTCTCATGATTTATTTTATCTTTTCTTTTCGAAAAATAAGCATAAACCCACTAATTTTTTTACCATAATTCTCTTCTATTTTTTATACCAAATATAATAATCTGACATGATTTATTTTTTTCATACTAGATTATCTCCAATCAAATAGATCTTTAGATTCAAAGTGCGTATTTTTTGGATCTATTCTCTGAAGCAATCATACAGCTGGCAAGGAATCTTTACGCAAAATGATTTTAGGACTATAGATACATTATTTGGTTGACTTTTGCTATTTTAAATTTTCATGCTATCATTGAGTTTGCAAATACTGTGGCTCTGGATTGATATGCTCAGCAATGTACAACCAACATAAGTATATGCAGGGGAAAAAAAAAATCATGCTTGGAACATTGTATATTTTCTTCCTATTAGTTTAAGCAATCTTTGATATCCGACTTTGCTATCCCGAAAGTTTCTCCTCCTCTAGAGGGGACCGTATCTATCATTTTATTTATTGGTCGTTAGCCATCAATTCCCTTGAAAACAAGGAAGAGGGATATATTCTTTGACTTAGCTTTCAATTGTCTTGGATATAATGGCACACAAAATGCAAATGCAACGATCCATCGTTCAATCATGATAGCCTACAATTTTAAATATCCAATGGAAATGAAACAAGTTAAAGGTGCAGATAATGAAGTTGTCTTCTTGAGTAGGACATGATTCTTTTCGTGATGTGACTACAAATTTTTATATTTAATATTATTTTTTAAAATTTTCAAAAATATTCTATATTTGGCCGCGGTTATGTTAAGAAGAATAGATAGCTCTAGAAATCTTGCAAGTGAACATTGTGTTCAATCCTACCAGAAAAAAAAAAAAAGAATATTGTGTTCAAATGGAGGAGAGACAAGTGTGTATACAATTGACATGTAAAATCCTTTTGCTAACAAAAATTAGTCAAAAAGTTGTTACTGATTAAAGGTTCGTACTAGCCACATGGTTTATAAAAAGACTAAAAGAAAAATTAATTGAAAAAAAAAAACTCTTGGCTTAGAAAAATTTTATTGAAAAATAGTCAAGAAAATATACCACTCTGTGGTCTGCTATGTTCCACATGGCTCAAGGTTGACCTGGCTCAAGCCATCCTGATTTGTTTCAATCCAACCCAAACTTCTGCTAATTTTAAAAAGAACCATGTAACTAGCAACAGAAGATAAGCGGTAAACAGATAAGAACTTGGCCCATCTTTTATTTTATTTTTTAAATAGTTTTTGTTTTATTGAAAACCTCTGCCACCCTGCATCCACGTGTCTAATCCTGCCGCTCACGTGCTCATGGCAAAATCGAGAATCAAGCAAGATCCAAGGCCATTTGGTTCTCAGGGCCTCATAAATTCTACTTTCCCTTGCGTTTATGCCGGATCTGAAGCATCCTCCACCGAGAGAGAGAGAGCGGCAGCAACAATGGCGTCCTGGAGAGAAAGAGGAGCCGAGCCCGAAGACGAGTTCGACGAGTACGACCCCACCCCCTACGGTGGCGGTTACGACCTCGCCCTCACCTTCGGCCGGCCCCTCCCTCCCTCTGACGAGATATGCTATCCCCACTCATCCGCCGGCGGCGACGACGTCGACTACAACCGTCCCCACTACTCCTCCGGATCCACTACCTCCGCCTACGAGACCGAGGCCGACTTTGGCGACCGCTACGGCCGCCCCCGCCCCAAGCCCCAGCCCCAGCCCAGCCCCAGCCTGCCTACGGCTTCCAGCACCAGCACGAGGAAGTGGGCGGCGGATTCGGCGGCGGATACGGTGCCGGCCACCGCCCCCAACCGCCTAGGCCCGAGTATGGGTATGGCGGCGGTGAGGGCGAGTACGGATCCGGGCCAGGGTTCGGGTTCGGCGGGAGGAAGGAGGAAGAGGAGGAGCCCCGTTACGGACGGCGTCCCCAGCCACATAAGCAGGAATACGGATTCGGATCCGGGTTTGGGGAGGATCGTCCGAAGCCGTATGGAGAGGAGGGAGGGCAGGGTTATGGGTCTGGAAGCCAGTATGGCAGTGGGGGTGGGTACCAGAGGAGTGAGGAGGAAGCCTATGGCGGTGGGATTGGGTACGGGAGGAGCGAGGAGTATGGTTATGGAGCGAAGCCGAGTTACGAGAGGCCGAGCCACGAGAGGCCGAGCTATGGCGGAGATGAGGAGCAGACTGGGAGGTACCAGAAGCCAAGCTATTATGGCGAAGAGCAAGGTGAAGGGCACGGCCGCTCCAAATATGTGAGTTCAAAAATTCTTCTTTTTCTCCCTTTTGTTACCTCCCTTCCTCTACGATGATTCATTGTTTGATTTCCGAACAAAATTGTTGGAATTTTTCTAGCTATGGTACAGTGAAGTTAATTTAATTTTGTTGGGGGGTGATTGCTGGGTTATTCGCCTCTGTCAACCATGACAAAGGTGTTAATCTGGGAGTCATTTTTTGGGAATGGTGCATGAGAGGCATATACTTGGGATGTAGGTAGGTATCATCTCGATCAAGTGTATCTGCTAGCGGTATTGACTATTTTAATGTAACATGACTCTGATTCACTGGCTCCCGGTGGGGAAGGAAGAACTCCAATCCTTGCTTGGTATTAAATTATGACTACATCGCTCAATTCAATTGGTCATGTAAACTTGTTACTTAGTATTTCGGCCAATTTTTGGTTGCAAGTTACGTGTTGTTGTTATAAATCAGTTTTTCTATCGTGAATGAACATCCAGCCAGCAATTTTAACCCCCAAATATAATCAATCCTTGCTCCACATCTATATAAACAGGGCCAAGTGATCCTAAAAAACAAACTTTGTGAGGAAAACACTCCCGCAACTCAAAACTCACATAGTGAGAGATTTATAAATCCTTATCCATCATATTCTTTTTTTGTTGTTGTTGTTGTTGTTGTTGTTGAAGATTGGAACATTTCGCATTGATATGGGATATAAATCAGTTTTTCTATCGTGAATGAACATCCAGCCAGCAATTTTAACCCCCAAATATAATCAATCCTTGCTCCACATCTATATAAACAGGGCCAAGTGATCCTAAAAAACAAACTTTGTGAGGAAAACACTCCCGCAACTCAAAACTCACATAGTGAGAGATTTATAAATCCTTATCCATCATATTCTTTTTTTTTCCTTAGTGCAAGTATACAGGTCACTAGAAATCTAAAAAGGTTAAGAAAGCTAAGAATGTCGAGAAGGCTAAGAAAGTCGAGAATGCTGACAAGGCTAAAAAGATTGAGGAAGTTGAAAAGGCCAAAAAAGCTGAAAAGACCGAGGATGCTGAAAAGGTTGAGAAGATCGAGAAGGCTGACAAGGCTGAAAAAGTCGAAGAATCTGAGAAGACTGACAAGATCGAAGAAGCTGAGAAGGTTGAAAAGATCGAAAAGGCTGAGAAAGCCGAGGAAGCTGAAAAGGCTAAGAACAGCATAAGGCCGAGAAGGTTGAGAAGGCCAAAGAAGCTAAAAAAACTAACAAAGTCGAGAAGGCTGAAAAGACTAAGAAAGCTGAAAAGACTGACAAGATCGAGAAGGCTGATAAGATCGAGAAGGCTAAAAAGATCGAGAAAGTTAAGAAGGCTGAGAAGGTCGAGGAAGTTGAAAAGGTTAATAAGGTCGAGAAAGATGAAGAGGTTAAATAAGTCTAATTCATCAGAAGGTCGAGAAAGTCTGACCTCATCAGAAGATCGAAAAAATCCAACTTCATCAGAAGGCCGAGTAAGTCGATTTCATTAGAAAGTCGAGTAAGTCAATCTCATCGAAAGACCAAGTAAGTCGACCTCATCAGAAGATCGAACAAGTCTAATTTATCGGAAGGCCAAACAAGTCGAACTTATCAGAAGGTCAAGTAAGTCAACCTCATTAGAAGACCGAGAAAGTTCGATCTTATCAAAAGATCGAGTAAGTCAATCTTATCAGAAGGTCGAGAAAGTTCGATCTTATCAGAAAGTTGAATAAGTCCAATCTCATCAGAAGATCGAGAAAATCCGACCTCATCAGAAGGCTAAGAAAGTTCGATCTAATCAGAAGATCGAATAAGTGACCTCATCAGAAATTTGAAAAGATCAAGCTCATCAGAAGGCCAAGAAGGCCAAAATGAAAAAAGATAAAACCATCCAAAACTAGGCCAACCAGAATAGGATAACATTTTATACTATAATTCTTTATTATAATTTCATTATTCCTGTTCTTCTAAAGTCCGATTTGACTTAAGTATCGGAGGATCCGATCGGAGTCAATCCTACGAGGTTTTTCATCTTTTGGTGTGCATATCCGCGACTCCAAGATAGATTGTATTTTGCCATTGCGGATCAAATAACATCCTCCTGATGGTCCTAATCTGATCGGATTTTGGCAGCAACACCAGCCATCTGATGTTAAACACGACGTTATGAGTTATTAAAGAGGATGCATTGTACGAGGGTAAAACTCCTTGATGTCAAGTTGCTAGTAAATGATTATGAGAGCCATTGTAAATTATGTTAAACGTGATCATTGATCAGCTAGCCAGTTTTTATTTAAATAAACATTTGAGTTTTTTTTTTGGCATATATCTGAATTAAATAAAAAGCTGTTCATGAGTCAGTTCTGGATTATTCTTTTTTTCTTGACTGATTTGTTGTTTCCTTATTGGAATAACTCGCAGGGTAATGACTTTGATGATGAGGAAAAGAAGCATCATCATCACCATCACCACCGTCGCAACTATGATGATGAGTAAACCATTTTCAGTATGTTATCTCGTATTGGTATGGCTTGATGCCCTCACAAAAAACTAGTAGCTAAAATAAAGATGAGGGTGTGGTGTGTGTTCTCTGTGGTGTGTTCTGTCGGAACGTTTTCATTGCTCTTGCAGTGGCAGCTAGGCTTTCTGTGGAGAGCAATTTGTGCTTTGAATAAAGTGATTCAGTGTTGTTATGTTTCCTATGTAGTGAGTCATGAAGCAACGCTGTTATTTTGGAAGTACTTTGTTTTGTAGCATGGAATTATTGTCGGCACTTGCAGTCGGTTTAGCTGATTTCTTGGTGGTTGGCTGGTCCAGGTCCGTCTAGAAAAAAGAAGCCAATGTGGGAGCTCCAAAAAAAGAAGCCATGTTATATTTTTTCAAATATTTTATTTTATAATTTTTTTTTTTCAAAAAGAGAAAGAAAATCGGAAAATGAAGTCCATAATATAAATTATGTATCATTAGCCATGTATGTCGTCATCCAATCAACAATATTATTAGCTTTCCTAAAAATATGGGTGACTTGGGAAAAATGCAGAAACCATTCTCTACTAATCTGCAGCAGTCATATGCTAACAGATGGGAAGCTGCGAAACTTGGTGGATCCTTTAACCATCTGATCACTGTTGATGAATCTCCTTCAAAGATGATGCAGGAGGCCTTAAAAATTTTATTGCATATAGCAAAGCTTCCCATCCAGCTCATAACTCAGCCATAGAAATTGTTGTTTTATGAAGGGTAACTGCACCAATTGCCATTAATTCACTACTGGGATTTCTTATTACAAAATTGGTTTCTTCAAACTCATCTTTATTTAGAAAACTTCCGTGAAAATTAATCTTGTTGAAACTAGGAAGTGGTAAGACATAAAATTTGTGGAACAGGTACCATAGATTTTCCCTTCTATCAAAGGTCTTTTCAAAGAGGTTGAATGAGCAAATTCCTAAGCTAATGACGTATCTTACATCAAAACATCAATCTAGGACTGCAATGAACTTTTTGAAAGATGTCTTAGCCATCCAAATCGAAGCAACATAAGACATTAAAATCACCTAATACTGTTGATTTATTCAAATAGATTTTTCTTTCATGCTCTATATAAATTGGTCCATAGAAAACAATGGTATATGAGCTACATTAGTCAGAGGAGCTTGTTAACAAATCTAAGATGCGAATATATAATTCCAAATAACATGAGAGATGTATTCTTCTATATTTAGATAAATGTCATAATGATGTGGAATGCACAACCCTCTCTGGACTAGAAAGCTCCGACAAGGCAGTCGACGCCATGCAATCATCCATAAAAATAATGCAATTCTTAGATGAATGTTAGGCTTCCAAATCTAGCAAAAACTAGCTGCAACCGAAGTTTCAGACATTAAAAGCTTACAGAACTCTAAAACTCGAACTGTCAACTCTATTGAAGGTCCTCATCCCTCACTCCATAAAAATAACCTATCAACACTATCCTCGGTCGTTAATGAAATTGAGAGAACTCTATTTGCCAAATCACGAAAGAAGTGCACCGTTATTAAAGATTGATTCCACTTCCTTTCACCCTCTACGGAGAGATCCCTCACTTCAAGGTTTTGTAAGGCATTAAAATTTACTGGTGCTGGCCATCAAACCAACGGAGTGGAAGATACCCATGGGTCCGAAGCAACATCAATGGTATTCCAATTGTCCACAAACCATAAGATTAGAAAATACCAATGGAGCCAAAGAACATATTTTTTCCACATAAGCAAACTATTTTATGACCAAATTGGGTCAGATAGAAAAGACCAGACTCCATATTTTGCTTTCAGAAAAACCCCCATGGACCATATTTTATCAGCATCAACCTCATCGTACGTTTAGCCATCAAAGCATCATTTCTAACAATCAAAGAAGAAATTCCCAAACCTCCATTCCTGACAGACTAACAAATACAATCCCAGGATAGCAAATGCACCTTTTGTGAAGCCCCTGATGAGATCCATTGAAAATTTCTAAAAACCCCTTCTAATTCTGATGGAATATAAAGAGATGTAAGAATAGACTCAATTAAGAATATTGTGTCCATCATGGACAGCTCCCCATCGCCAACATAAACGGTTGAATTTTAGCTGATGTAGGAACCCTTTGATCATCTGGCTTCTCACTCTCTGCTTCCTTCATGCATTTCATTTTGGTAGAGATCGACTGCATTATCTCGTGCTCTCCCTCATGCTCTTAGGAACAAACGCTGCTGCAAATCTCTCAAGCTTGATGGTTGCTGGAGGAAACCATTCTTCCTCATTTGAAACTCGTGAACAGGTTCCATTTCGTTGGTGTTCTAATTATTAACTGAACTCGCGCGATCTCTTTGAAGTCCCATGTGAAAGATATTGAAAGAGAGAGATAGCTGAAAGGAACCACTTTGCTTCTATTTTCATGAGGTTCAACAGGATGTTAACAGTTGTGCCACATATTTGTCGCTTCCATCTTCACACAGGAAAGCGTAGGTTCAGCAGCGACCACCTCTCACGAAATGGCAAACGGTTGCTCACCAAAAATTCCTTCGAGCAATTTCGGCGTATGCAGAGCAGAGGAGCTTCCTCCATCGACAGCTACGCGCTCCTTCGTGTTCTCAGAGCGCAGACCAAGGCATCGTCCCGAGTGGGAAAAACGCAGCTCCACACGTTTGTGATAACTCTCGGCTTTGAGCCGATTGTACATTTGCAAACAGCTCTCATCGCTATGTACTCGGAGGTGGGGAGCATAAATGATGCACACCGAGTGTTCGACGAAACGTCCTGCAGAACTGTTGTCTGTTGGACCGCCTTGATTTCAGCCTATGTGAACAACAGCAGGCCAGGCAAAGCTCTCGAGCTCTTCAGGCAAATGCAGTTGGAAAATGTAGAGCCCGATCGCATTACGATTACTATTGCTCTATCTGCCTGTGCAGATCTTGGAGCTCTGGATGCAGGGGAGTGGATCCACATGTATATCGACCGCCACTCGAGTGTGGGACTTGGAGAGGACTTGATCCTCAGGAATGCCCTCATTAGCATGTATGCAAAATGTGGTCATATTCAAGCTGCGCATCATCTGTTTGATGGTACAAAGCAAGGGATGTAACCACATGGACATCCATGATCGTGGGTCTTGCCTTGCATGGGCGAGCGAATGAGGCTTTGCTGCTGTTTGCTGAGATGAAAAAAAGCATGAGCGGCCACTCCAATGGCTGTTGTGTTAGTCCTAACCATGTCACCTTTGTCGGTGTGCTAATGGCGTGTAGCCATGCAGGGTTGGTCAATGAAGCACAATTTCACTGGGAGAGCATGCAGAGGGATTACAATCTGAAGCCTCAACTTGCTCATTATGGATGCATGGTTGATTTGTTTTGTCGAGCTGGGCTTCTTGAGGATGCTTATGCCTTTATCAAGCGAATGCCAATGCAGTGCAATGCAGTAATATGGCGTACTTTGCTTGCTGCGTGTAGTCTCCATGGCAATGTCAGCCTTGGAGCTCTTGCTCGCTGTAGGCTGCTCGAGCTGGAGCCCGACTATGCTGGTGATGATGTTACCATGTCCAATATGTATGCGGCTGCTGGGTTGTGGGATGAGAAGCAAGATGTTAGGAAAAGAATGAAGCGACGGAGAGATCCTGGCAGCAGTTTGATTGAAGTAGGAAGTAGGACTCATGAGTTTGCTTCTTCAGATAGGAGACACCTTAGGGAAAAAGGGATGCAAGAAGTTCTTCAAAGCATCGTGGAGAACTCCAGAGCTTTGGTGCATGTTCCAGAATCCAGATGCTGACATAACTGTAGACTGAATGGAGACAAATATGGATAATTCATAAGGTTTCGATTCAGCAAACTTGCCTAAACATCTGGAGAGGTTTTTAGCTTGCATGTGTATAAATGATGTTGGTGGCATGATTGAAAAATTTAGCATTACTCTGGATGGTAGCATGATTAAAATAGATGGCTTGGCTGTGAAAACTAATGAAATTGCCAATTTTGTTATAAAGAGTCTTGTACCAAACTCTAAAACACAAACAGTTCCCATCTTATGTGCATTGGATCATCTTCACCTATCTTGGACTCTTCAGCTATTGGTAGTTCTCTCCACGATGCATCTTACCCTTAAGAAAAAAAAATTCTGATCTTTTACCAATTTTAAGAAAATTCAGATCTTTTACCAATCTTGTCACCATTACTTGTTCAGCTGGAATACCACCCATGCACCATAATTACATGAAACCATGAGTCCAACTAAGTCATTAGGCATTTTTTAGGTTTGGAAAATTTTCTGCTTGGATCCCTGAAGGACGAGCCCAGATGCTTGCAGTCTATCATATGTCTGGGTTGTTAGGTTGACTGTGTTATGGACTTTCCTTTTTTTTGGGTTGTAATGCATGAGCAAATGGTTCTGTGAAAATTGGATCTTCATTTCTGAAATACCAAGGTGCGCACATGCGTCTGTCAAAATGCAACCAATGAGGGGCCTCTAAACTCAGATTACTGAAAGCATAATACGGACATCATCCTACTTGGATTCCCAAAAGATTATTTCACCTTGCTCCCCAACCAACCCCAGGTCCTTGAGCCTCCTCTCCTGGTAGTACTCCAGCCCATCCAACTCCAACTCCCTCTCTCGGAATAAATCATCAATCTGCTTAAGTACTTTCTTCTCACCTGCTCTTACAGCAACTGCAATTTGAAGTCTGGAATCCAGTTTACCCTCTTCCATAAGTTTTTCATCCTGCAGATCACATCATATGCTGAATCATTTATTGTACATGCAAACATGATTTGATGATAAGCACATCATAGATGAATTGAAGCGATCAAGAATTCTTTGCGTACGGGACGAAAAACCTACTAGCAGAAGCATTTACATTTTAGCCTTGCTATTTAATAACCATGACTGTAAGGTTAGATTAGTCTTCTTAGGATTAGCTTAATGAATCCTGCTTTGGGAGATCTTCCTATCATTGATATATTCTTGGCACATTGAAGGTTCAAAAAATTCACAAAAAGGAGTTAGATTTAGGCTTGAACTTTCCACACATAAAAAAGAACAAATAAAAAGCTAAAATGAAGTTACAAGTACTATATTAACTTAAATGAAATTGTTGAAGTCAAGGTTGATGTAATATAATATTTGGAAGGATAAAGTTAGCAACTAGCATATATTGTGGAAGAACATGCAGCATCGTAGAGTGAAGTGATAGAAACTGATAACTAATTGAATGGCCATGTACAACAATGGGCAAATCAAGCACATGGATCTAAAAAGAAGATGGGGAAAGACTTAACCTGGATGATACTTGCAAAGGCTGCATGACTACAAAGAGTCAAATAACCAAGATCTGATGTGCTCCGCTGTGGATTTCAAGTACAGAGCTCAAACTAATTATATGAAGTATTGAACAAGCCAGCACTCCATCCTTTTCAGGTTTCAAGAAATGAATAAGCTAGACCCTGACCAAAGTTCAGTCAGGTTCAGCAAAAGCAAAGCCAGATTCAAAAAAAATCCAAAATATGATTATTACATACGCTATTAGTTCAGCTGCACAATTTTTAGGCCATCATGTTCTACATGAAACAGAAACCATATAGTTGGGTAAAGTAGTTAGTTATCAAGTCATGGCTAATTAGTTATTAGATGAACTTGGTAAAATGATCTCTATAACTTAATAGAACAGTTTTGAAGCCAACACTGAAAGAGACAGAAGTATACCTCTTCTATGGTAGTGTGATAGGCAGACAAGGCAGATTTGCAAGCATCTCTAACAACTCGGCATATTGTTTCCTCATTGGCACGACTCACAGGCAATTCAAGGTGACCCCAAACTGAATTCCTAAAAATTGATTCTAGAAGAAATGCATCTGTTCCCCCAAGAGCTACCAAACGAAGATATGGGAGCATTGATGGAGGGAGAGGAGAACCCAGGATGACATCAAAGTAAGCAGTCTCCCCTAAACCATTTGTTTCAGCAATATCCAGCTTGTCTCCATAGAATGGATCTGATTCTGTAATCTCTAATGTCAAAGTGTACACCTCCCTATCTTGCCTTGACTCAATGAAGCCATAGTCAAGAGCCAATTCAGCATTGCTCTTTGCCAGATCATATTGAATATACACCTGCCAATAGTTTAATTGTTAAGACGAATACGACTCGGACAGTGCATGTGTTTTTCCCCGCAAACACTAGGTTCAGGTACAAAGCTACTTATCTTACCCTTAAGATAAATGTTTAAATGGATAGGATTTAGGTCTCAAAATGACTGAAGGGGAAAAACGAATTTGAGCACTGATAGAGAGACTTCACCTGGTCACCAGCCTTAACATAAATTGGCGTCCGCAAAGAGAATATGAGTTCCCTTGAGAAGAAGCCCTTTCCTTTTATCTCCCAGAAAGAGTCTTCTGAAGTTATGCTGGAACTATGGTTGATCTAATTGCAAACAGCAGAAAAAAAGAAAGTCAAAACTAAATTTTTCATTGTAGTAAAGGAAGAACACTGGCAAAACATACATAACTATTAAGATGGCAGCTCTTTGCAACGAAAAGCTTGATTTCCTTGCAAATAAGAAATTTATATTATAATATGAGTGATCCTTTTTTTCCCTGTAGCTACTGAATCTGTTGAGCAGACAACTATGTCCAGATAGAAAATAATTAAGGAAAATTCTATTTTCATCTTAAAGATATTTCTAGCCTGCTATATATAATTCTTTGCATGTACTCTAATTTGATGTAGATGCACTCAGTATATACTAATAGTTGTAGAACTAATGATAACAACAGTAAAAATGAGATTTTTCAAAATGATAAATTAACAGTACAGGAACATCAACCATGGATTACAACAATAAATGATGCAGAAACAAGTGACTATGATGATTATGACAGCATGGCTTAAGCTTTTTAAATCTTGGTTAGTTTTTACATTCTAGAAGTCTCAGAGCATTGAAATTATTAAGATGAGCCTTGGCATAATGGTAAGCTTGCTCCATTATGACCTGAAGGTCATAGGTTCCAACAGGCTATATTCTGATCCTCCCCAGACCGTGCAAGGGCAAGACCTCGTGCATTGAGCCACCTTTTTTTCAAAAGTTTTAGGTTGTATATGTTTCTACCTTACAAATTAATACCTTGGATATAGCATATAAGTGTAAGGGCATGATTATTTGTAGGTAATTATCAAAATCTAAGACAAAATTACAAACACTATAACTTCCCCTGAAAAATAGATGAAGTTTTGTTTAACAAATCTGTAGCACATCAAATTTCAATTTTTGGGTTATTTAAGAATGTAGTTCGGCAATTCTTTGTGTCAGATGGAAACATGGTTCCTGCACATCGTATTAGAAATGACTGGACTTGGATAGAATAAGGATCTATATACTTTGAAAAAAATAAAGGAATTATTTATAAATCTTGGTCCCGGATGCTTGGAGACTAGCGTTTTTTCTAACCCTATGTTGGCTTTATCACAACAAAAAATAAAACAAAAGAAAAAGAAAAGGAAAAGAAACTATGAAGATCTTACGAGGTCAGCCAGTGGTATTAGAGCAAGATTTTCGCCACGAAGGCGTGGAAATGCCCTTGACCTGAGTATTCCGAAAGCCCACAGGAAGTCATTGAATGTTATAGGTGAGGAGAAGAGATCCTTGTTTGGAAGTATGACATCATCCTCAACTTTGATGAACTCACTCTGCACGAATTCCTTGACACCCATTATTGTGCTTAATAATTGGGTTCCTGCAAAAGAAATCTTCTGAATTTACAACATAAAGATGGAACCAAAAATAGAAATGTGGTGCAAGATTACATGAATAACCATGCTTAAAGGAAAAAAAAGAGGGCATGATGCATACACGCTATACATGAAATGTCACTAACAAATATGTTTTTAGGCTCCTTTAGCTATTCAAGGAAGCCTAGTTAATACATATAAGGGAACATATAACTAAGGATTGGAGCTTTTAATAGTGCAGAGGATGCTAAAACAGTAAACAAATTATCATTCTTTATCATGTACGAGGATGCTAAAACAATAAACAAATTATCATTCTTTAATCATCTACCCTACAGAACAAAGGAGCAGAGACGAGAACATATACATGATGCACCATCTTGTTAACCATTCTGGGATGGTTAGCGTTCTAGATACACTGTAAAGACTTGTTTTTGCTTAATTACCTTGTATCTCGGAAAGCTCCTCCTCTGACCTGCACTGGAAATATCAAATGGCACTTAAAATCAGCACATACCAAATCACCAAACAAACAATGTGACTTCCAGGCAAAAAAATCAAACTTTTTTTTTTTATTGATAATAAGGAGGCAAAAATTCAAACTGCACAACTAATAACACCAAGTCAGACACAGCTCCCAGGAATTTTGGGAGCGGTCATGAAGTCTCACCAGAAGATGGGAGAATCTGTGGCGAGCGGAAGGATGTCGAGGTAGGGGCGCCATGAAGAGGCCGAGCCCAAAGCCTTCTCCCTGAGGAGGAAGAGCGAAATGGCGACCCACGGTTTGAGGCCTCCGCAGACGCGCCCGATGTCGGAGGCGGCGACGGTGTCGGGGTTGATCCAGAGCTTCTTGGGGACCTCCACCACCACCTCGTTCTTGGTTATGTCCCGCTGGGCAACAAGGCCTAGGCCTTCGGGGACGAACTCCGGCTTCACTGGCGGTGGGGAAGAGGAGGAATTTGCTACTCCCTCGTCGGACAGCCACTGCCAGAAGTCGCGGACAGCTGATTCGGAGGGGATGGCGGCGGCATGTTGTCGAGATTGAGAGAGGGCAATGATTCTTCTGGTGGTGGTGGTGGTGGTGGTGGTGAGAAGAGATAGGGGGTGGGGGTTGGAGATGGTGCATAAGAGGGAGGGAGGAAGGAGGAGACGGGGTAACGCCAACATCTCTTGCTGTGCTGCTGGTGGAAGAACAGGAGCGTTGGCGACCGTTGGTTTCTCGCTGTTGGCGTGGATATGTATATGGCCGCTTCAGTTTTTATATTTTTCACTCCCTTTCATTTTAAAGTGCACCGTTAATTGTCTTCTTCTTCTTCTTTTTTTTTCAGTAAGCAACGTGCACCGTTAATTGATGATCAAATTTGCAGTTGCCTTTTTTAGTGCTTATCTCATGTATAAAATAAAATGATTCTTAAATAGGAAGTCTATTCCTTCCTCCCACGTGCATATCACGTGCGCATCTTTTTAGGTCGGTCGAGATCCGAGGGTTCCGTCCGCCTTCCCTTCCGACTTCCCCTTATCTCCAATCCCCTCCAAAAAAAGGCCAAAACCCTAACCCTAAACCCCTCGTCCCCGATCCCTCTCCTTTCTCTCCGTCTCTTCTACCCTTCTAGCTCTGTAGATTTTGTCCACCATCCGGCGGCCGTATCGGCGGAGGCGGAGGCGGAGGCGGAAGCAATGTATCTTTACAGCCTGACGCTTCAGCGGGCGACGGGTGTGGTGTGCGCCATTAATGGGAGCTTCGTTGGCGGAAAGACCCAGGAGATCGTGGTGGCCCGTGGAAAGACCCTGGATCTCCTCCGCCCAGACGACGCCGGCAAGATCCAGACCCTCCACTCCGTCGAGGTCTTCGGCGCCATCCGCTCCCTCGCCCAGTTCCGTCTCACCGGCTCCCAGAAGGACTACGTCGTCGTTGGCTCCGACTCCGGCCGCATCGTCATCCTCGAGTACAGCAAGGAGAAGAACTGCTTCGACAAGGTCCACCAGGAGACCTTCGGCAAGTCCGGTTGCCGCCGCATCGTCCCAGGGCAGTACCTCGCCGTCGACCCCAAGGGCCGCGCCGTCATGATCGCCGCCTGCGAGAAGCAGAAGCTCGTCTACGTCCTCAACCGCGACACGGCCGCCCGCCTCACCATCTCCTCACCCCTCGAGGCCCACAAGTCCCACACCATCACCTATTCAATTGCCGGCGTCGACTGCGGCTTCGACAACCCCGTCTTTGCTGCCATCGAGCTCGATTACTCCGAGGCGGACCAGGACTCCACTGGCCAGGCCGCTGCCGAGGCCCAGAAGCACCTCACCTTCTATGAGCTCGACCTCGGCCTCAACCATGTCTCCCGCAAGTGGACGGAGCCCATAGACAACGGCGCCAACCTCCTTGTCACTGTCCCTGGCGGTGGCGATGGCCCCAGTGGCGTCCTTGTGTGTGCTGAGAACTTCGTTATCTACAAGAACCAGGGTCACCCCGATGTCCGTGCTGTCATCCCCCGCCGGGCTGACCTCCCTGCTGAACGTGGCGTCCTGATCGTTTCGGCCGCCACCCACCGCCAGAAATCCATGTTCTTCTTCCTCCTCCAGACTGAATATGGGGATATCTTCAAGGTCACGCTCGACCATGAGGGCGACCGTGTCACCGAGCTCAAGATCAAATACTTTGACACCATCCCTGTCACGTCCTCCATGTGTGTCCTCAAGGCAGGGTTCCTATTTGCTGCATCGGAGTTCGGGAACCATGCGCTGTACCAGTTCCAGGCCATTGGGGATGGGGATGATGTGGAGGCCTCATCTGCCACGCTGATGGAGACTGATGAGGGATTTCAGCCAGTGTTCTTCAGTCCCCGGGGATTGAAGAATTTGATCAGGATCGACCACATTGAGAGCCTCATGCCCGTCATGGACATGAAGGTGATGAACCTGTTCGAGGAGGAGACACCCCAGATATTCACTCTCTGCGGCAGGGGGCCACGCTCATCTCTACGAATCCTGAGGCCTGGGCTGGCAGTCAGTGAGATGGCCGTGTCGCAGCTTCCAGGTGTGCCGCATGCAGTGTGGACAGTGAAGAAGAATGTGAATGATGAGTTTGATGCTTACATTGTTGTGTCATTCGCAAATGCAACTCTGGTGCTTTCTATTGGTGAGACTGTCGAAGAAGTCAGTGATAGTGGGTTCCTCGACACCACCCCTTCGCTAGCAGTCTCTTTGCTTGGAGATGATTCTCTGATGCAAGTTCATCCCAATGGAATCAGACACATCAGGGAGGATGGGCGTGTCAATGAGTGGAAGACGCCCGGGAAGAAGACCATTGTGAAGGTCGGGTCGAACAGGCTTCAGGTTGTGATTGCTCTAAGTGGAGGGGAGCTCATATACTTCGAGATACATATGACAGGCCAGTTGATGGAGGTGGAGAAGCATGAGATGCCTGGTGATGTAGCATGTCTGGATATTGCCCCAGTTCCTGAAGGCAGGCAAAGGTCCCGTTTCCTTGCAGTTGGTTCGTATGATAACACAATTCGGATTCTGTCATTGGATCCTGATGACTGTATGCAGATCTTGAGTGTCCAGAGTGTGTCATCACCTCCTGAATCCCTTCTGCTTCTTGAAGTTCAGGCTTCTACTGGAGGAGAGGATGGTGCTGATCATCCAGCTAGTGTCTTTCTAAATGCCGGCTTGCAGAATGGTGTTCTTTTCCGGACTGTTGTTGATATGGTTACCGGTCAGCTCTCAGATACAAGGTCACGTTTCTTGGGTCTGAGAGCCCCCAAGCTCTTCTCCGCTAGAGTAAGGGGCCGTCAGGCGATGCTTTGCTTGTCCAGTCGGCCCTGGCTTGGCTACATACATCAGGGTCATTTCTTGTTAACACCTCTTTCATATGAAACACTAGAATATGCTGCTTCATTTTCTTCCGATCAGTGTGCCGAAGGTGTTGTTGCAGTTGCTGGAGATGCTCTGAGGGTCTTCACAATTGAGCGGTTGGGAGAGACATTCAATGAAACAGTCATCCCTCTACGATACACTCCAAGGAAGTTTGTGCTACAGCCCAAGCGAAAAAACTTGATTATCATTGAAAGTGATCAAGGGGCATTCACTGCAGAAGAGCGTGAAGCTGCAAGGAAGGAATTGTTGGAAGCAGCTCAAGTGGGTGAAAATGGAAATGCGAATAATGGGGAACAGATGGAGAATGGTGCTGGTGGTGGTGATGATGAGGAGGATCCACTTTCAGATGAACAATATGGTTACCCAAAGGCTGAGGCAGATAGGTGGGTGTCTTGCATCAGGGTTCTGGATCCAAGAACAGGGAATACGACTTGTCTGTTGGAGCTGCAGGATAACGAGGCTGCATTTAGTGTCTGTACTGTGAACTTCCATGATAAGGAGTACGGGACTCTCCTTGCTGTTGGTACAGCAAAGGGATTGCAGTTCTGGCCCAAGAGGACTCTTGCTGCCGGTTTCATTCACATATATAAGTTTGTGGATGAAGGAAGATCTCTTGAGCTTGTGCATAAGACAAAAGTAGAAGGTGTTCCTCTTGCATTATGTCAGTTTCAAGGGAGACTACTTGCTGGGATTGGACCAATACTCAGATTGTATGATCTGGGGAGGAGGAGATTGCTTAGGAAGTGTGAGAACAAGCTTTTCCCCAATACGATTGTCTCCATTCATACATACCGAGATAGAATTTATGTTGGAGATATGCAAGAGGTATGGCTTGCTCTGTTTCTATATTCTTGGTAATTTAACTTGTTTAGAGTTTGGAGATGGTAATTGGTGCAGATGGTGATGAACTAGTTAGCACAATTGTACATGGTAATGGTATCAGCATAATTCTTGTTTTGTTTGCTACCATTTTCTTGTTGCTCAACATTGAACATCTAAAATTTAAGTGTTTTATCATTTCCTTGTTCATTACTAAATTCTGTGCATAAAACATGATCAGAAGTGTAAGTCCTCCTCTCCTTCCCTAGCACTATAACAATTGCTTTCTTGTATCAAGGGTGCTTGGTGAAGATAGAATTATATTTGTCTGGTGATTGGAGGTGAGTGAGTCTGTTTTATGTTTCAATATTTTAATGGATGTTGGTCCAATTTGTCAAACCATTTCCTTTTTCAATACTATATTCTGTGCACTAAAACATGATTGGAAATTTAAATGCTCCTTTCTTTCCAAACAAACTTAACTTTTTAGTTTTGCAGAGAATGGTAATCTTGTGCGAAAGCAAAAGTATATATTGCATTAAGTTTTTTGGTGTGTCAAAGAACAATGAGACGGATATGCAAGTTAAAGGTCTGCAGGTCACTAAGGGCTGAATTTCTTAACTCTAGCTAGTATCATGAGCTAGGTTGCTATTATTTTCTTGTATAGAAGTTGGTTCACAGTGATATAATGGAATTTGTTTGGTCACTGGGTGAATTTGTGTTGGTTTTGTGTTTCATGATGTAACAGATGGTTGTCCAGCTTGTCAAACCCTGAAAATAGGATTTTTGGATGCATCACGATGGATATTCAAGGAAAAGGGGATGAGAATATCTTGATACCTTGAGTCTAGACTAAGTAAAATATGAGTTGATTAATTCTCCAGTAGCCTAAAGTTTCATGTATGAAAATGATTTTCTTGATCAAGGGATTCTTAGCTTACATCAGCCTAAATGGCCATCATCTCATTCATGGCATTAAGGAAGAAAATAATGCAAAGTAACTTACCCCCCATTATCCTCGTCGTGTTACTTCTCTCATTCATTGCAAGGACATGAGAACAGGTATGATGTGAGGTTGTCCCATCAGGTTGATGAATTGAGCAAGATTATCAGTTATGAAGGATTGAAGAATAGTTTGTGTTATCATGAGGCTTCATGCAATAGTTATTCACCATGGGCTTCTGGGTGAATGAATGTTGACTGACCATATGTTAAACCATTAGAAGTGGATCTTGTAACAGGTCCACATGTGAATTGATTTGTCTTGCTGGAAGAAAGATCATGTTCCAAAAACTTTAACAAGTTTGACTTAAAAATAAATTGTGTAGATTTAGGCCTGCTGTAGCCAAATTAGGTTATGTAGGTTAACAACAACATTTGCTGTAGCCTCTGATTCTTTGACTCTTTTTGCCAGCATGCTGTCTGTTCCTAGCAGCACAATGTTCAATCCATATGTTGTAAGTAGTTGCTTTCACCACTTCAATTATACATGATGGATATACTTGATTCTCATGATTTTCGGATATTGTTAAAAAAATGCTTCATATCCCATTCAAGTTCTCATTTGGAAAGTTGGATATAGATAATGATATGCAAATAAGATAGCGCATGTTTGGCAAAATAAGCAAAGAGAAATAACAATATGGTGCTAGAGAGTAATAGACAAAGAAAAGCGAACAAAAGTAAACCTCCTTATTTCTGGGTTTCAAAATATGACACAGAGATGATGATTTTCTCGCTCAGCTATAGCTGTAGACGACTATTTGGGTCAGCTCCTCTGAGGAGCCTTTCTCGCCTCCCACCACTCATATAGTCATTTTTCTAGCCCGTTGAGCTACTAATAGGAAAGAAAGGTACTTCCCTTCTCTGGGAGAGCCGACGTTGAAATAGTGAACCTTGGTGGAACCAAGGTTTATTTCTTTCACTAAAGATGGGATAGATATCAGAACATTTTCTCTCAATCTTATACTAGTCCGTTCCTTTGCTTCACAATCATTATAAACCTTTTAAAAAGACAAGCTTCTTTTCTCACTGACCATTTCAGCCGATGAATTGTGTTCTCCTTGTATTCTTGAAGATGCCAGATCAATCTTATGCTTCAGAATCGGCACAAGTGTGGCTTATTGTTTACAAATAGAAGATACAAAAATAGATCGTTGAGCTCTTATCTCCATTTGTCAATAACTACCTGTCCTTCACAGTGCTCCATGCTGAGTTTTTTTTGAACCTTTAGTGATCAAAGCCGGAGCATGTGATGGAGGGGTTGAAGTTTTGGATTCAATCATCCAACATGAACATCTTCTTGGTGTCCGCAATGAGAGGGTCAAGCTTGACACTTACATCTATTATAAAATATCTATATGATTTGGTGGGATTTTCAGTCATTTGATGGGATCTATAGTGAAGTCACAATTTGTGGGCTTCGGTTGGGATGTTATCGATTTTCTTCCAGAAGTGAACTGAATTGATTTAATTCGTTTCTTTGGATAAAGAAAGCAATCAATGAATACATACATATGTACATACATAGATAGATAGGCTTCTTTGTGATCTTAAAAATGTATTTTTGTTCAATTTACTATTACCAACTTTTTTAAGTTAGTATTCCTCATGGTGTCAATTGCACTGTCGCTCTTTGTGTTTCTATAGATGAATACATTTTCCTTCATTAAATTTTGACCCTGACCCATTTGTCCAAACTGTTTAATAGTCTACTAGAACCCTGGAAAGTTGCTTCTTGATTGTGCAAGTTTGCAAATTGCTTTATATGTTATTCTATGCAACAATGGACCTTCAATGTGTTATGTATTCTTGGGGATATCCAGAAATCTGTTGCCATTTAGGGAGTTGAGATGCCTGGTTGACAGCAGTTTCGCAGTCTGTAAAGTAAAAGTCCATAGGTGGGATGTAGCTTTTTGGCATTTGGAAGTATTCTTAACGACATAGTAAAGACTCACACAAACCACTGAGTATATAGAATCATTTTTGGGGGTAAACATCAAGTTAATTTTTTCTATCACCATCCAGCCTTTTCCCAGCAACTTGGTGTTGACTTTGTGGATCCTTACTCATAAAGCGTCTCTATTTAGGGATAGAGTTAATTTTTATTGGACTTGTAGTATTACTTTGTATTCTTGTGTGTGTCTATGTATGTTTGTTCATGAATTATTTGAAATATCTATTTATGTGTTATACTTTAATGCATATTATTTGTCTGAAACTTCTTCATGTTGCTAATCATATCAGCATGTTGGTGTTTTCTTGCAGTCTTTTCATTATTGCAAGTACAGACGGGATGAAAACCAACTGTATATATTCGCAGATGATTCTGTCCCCAGGTGGCTTACTGCATCACACCACATAGATTTTGACACCATGGCAGGGGCAGACAAGTTTGGGAATGTGTACTTTGTCAGACTGCCACAAGATGTGTCAGATGAGATTGAAGAAGATCCAACAGGAGGCAAGATAAAGTGGGAGCAAGGGAAGTTGAATGGTGCTCCCAACAAAGTGGAGGAGATTGTGCAGTTTCATGTGGGTGATGTAGTTGCATGCTTGCAGAAAGCATCATTAATACCTGGAGGGGGTGAATGCGTCTTATATGGGACTGTCATGGGCAGTTTAGGGGCGTTGCTTGCATTCACCTCCAGGGAAGATGTGGATTTCTTCTCTCATCTTGAAATGCACATGAGGCAGGAACATCCACCATTATGCGGTAGGGATCACATGGCCTTCAGATCTGCTTATTTCCCAGTCAAGGTGAGTGCTCTTCCAACTTGTAATTACTGTTTTTATTTTTTTATGCCTTAGAACACCAACCTACTATATTGTTTTGTATCTTGATATTGGGTACACGTCATTTTTATGTTGATCCTATATTTTCTTTTGATGGGAGACATTTACCTCAAGTAGATGAAATAGCAGTTGACAACTGCCATGATTGTGATAGTTAATAAAGGAAACACGATGCAACTGAACTGCACCAAAGTTCCTCTTAGCAGTCAGGATGGTACTTCCATGGGCCCCTTTTTTGACTAAGGACCATAGGATAACCGCCCATGTTTTTTTAATTTCAATTAATCACTTGGAGAAGGAACTGTTAAGATGCACCATGGCTACTGTAGTTTGATGCTATTTTCACTTATTGCGAATATTTAAAGTGCTTCACTGTGCCACTAGTGACACTTCTCAAGTTGATCAGTCCATGAATGCATATCAACATGCTGTAGCGTCTCCTTGTGATTACTTTTTAAGGGAAAAAATGACCTTTCCTCGTAAAGGTGGTGTGGTAAATTTACGATGTATCATGCATGTAGTTGGATGCACTTGTTCTCTCGTCCTTGTAGGCCTCAACTGACATTTGTCTATCTGATTCTATTATTCTGCAGGATGTAATTGATGGTGATCTCTGCGAGCAGTTCCCAACCCTTCCTCCTGATCTGCAAAGGAAGATTGCTGATGAACTGGATAGGACCCCAGGAGAAATACTGAAGAAACTAGAAGAATTCAGAAATAAAATTATTTGAGAAGGCTTCAAGAATGAATGTAGCAGGAACCATGAACCTCCACCAGTGTGCTGTGTGCTCCTTATTGCATTAGTTTATCTGGGGCATTGCATCTATCAATGGGGTTAGCTGCTGGATTTGATTTCGCAGTCAGTGCTGCATCATTTCAGTCCTAGGTTACTATGAGGTGAAAGATTGAAGCTTTAAATCTGTGTTTTGTTTTTGTTTTTGTTTTTGTTTTTGTTTTTGTTTTTTTTTTGGCTATTTGCTCCTCTTAGAGAGGCTTAGGTCGTTTGTGTATGAGGTATTAACTTAACATCCCACTGTGTGACAATTATTGATACTTGGTAACCTTAACCTGAAAAGAAATGTCTCCATGTCATCTTCATTTGAGTTGCGTTTTTGTCTCTTTCCTCTTGAAGGAGCGATTTTCATTTCCAATGATGGGCCACTTCTATTAAGTTTCAGATCACCAATCAAGTGTTCCATGACTTGCCCAAGTGTAAATATGAAAACTCGAGTTTCCTATTCAAAATCCTGAGTGATATGCTTTTACTGATGATCAAATGCTTCAGAAAATTGTTCCTACAAATTAAGCTGGACAAGCTTGTCAGAAAAATAAAAGCCTCGTATTAGAGGAAGAAATGATGACGGTGGTAAGAGGGAGTGTCACTGCACAATCTACCATCTTTATTGTCGTTAAACTCGACTTTCTGCTCTGATTATTCAGCAAATCTAACAACCCTTTTTGATCCTGCACTTCTCAAAGATATATTTTTCATATACATATATTTAGAGTGCAATGAGGAAAATAAAATGTTGTAGATTTTAAATGACCATTTCGTCATGATTATCATAGCGGCATGCCTTTAAGAAGCTGCAGGTAGTTGCAAAAATTGAGAGAATTAGTGGGGTAGACTGGAGGTGGTTAACCATTAGGCTGCCAAGCTAGCTTACAATGAATGCAGGTTCGTTAAGCGGTAGGCACTAAATCTTGGAGTATGGTTGCTCTGTAACCATGGCAATGCTCCCCTTCCGTCCATGCTGGCCCTGCACACCAGGGCAATAGGAAATCTGAGTAGTATATGCTGAGTGCTGACCGGCTCTAGCTCACTATAGCGCTGTTACAACAGAGATGATGAACTAGAAATTTTTGGATTTGTATCCTTTCTCATTTGGTGTTAAACCGGACAAGTTCTGCTGTTTGTATTTCTTATAACAAATTTTGCCTAAATCAAAAAAAAAAAAAGGTTTTGCCTTGAGGGGTTCGAAGACCTCTCCAAGAGAGTTTGAATTCGATCCTCCCTACTTAGGACATGAAATAGGTTCTATCCCCTAACCAAGCGGTGTGTCATGGAAACATGTTCTATACTTTACAACCGGAACGTGGACTGAAAGGAGAAATTATTGCATACACCAGGTCCAAGTGAACCAGGGCAAATCCAGAGCATATGCACGGTGGAGAGCGCCCAATCGGGAATGGTGAAATACAAAGGGTGGCATGTCGAATTACGCACTTTGTGCATGCAAGACGGAGGCGACTGGAAGAATCTTGCTTGAAAAAATTTCTTAAAATACCGTCCAATTCTTACTTGGATGGTATCATTTATTGCGTCTTGGAAAGAAGGTGAGGGTTCAGGTTCCAGTTAACAACGGCTTTTGATGGGTAGGATGAATATAGACTAGAAGGTGGGGGCTATATATAAAGGAAAAAAAATTTGAAAGCTACGCAGTATTAGGGCAGCACCCAAAGCCACAGCTATCGCGGTATTAGGGTAGCACCCAAACCCATGCCTATCGCAGCGTTAATAAGCTACCGAGGCGCGCTCCAAGGCCCAACCCTTTTACCATCCCTGAAGGCCGAAAGAAAGAAGAATCCAGAATCCACGAGGACGGCGGTGACGATGGGATCGACGCTGGCGAAGCCCTTCCTCCGTCCTCCGTTTCACCTCCTCGCTGGCGCCGTCTCCACTACCTCCCGTGCTCCATCCCTCCCTCTTTCTTCGTTATCGATTCCTTCGCCCCGCCCTTCCTGGCGGACTACCTGGTGGACCGGCTGGGCTACCCGAAAGACCAGGCTCTCGCTGCCTCTAAGCCCCTGCTCCACATCACCTCCCCGGAGAAGCCCGATGCCGTCCTCGACTTCCTCCGCCGCCGCGCCGGCCTCTCCATCCCCCAGCTCCGCCGCTTCGTCCGCTGCCGCCCCTCCATCCTCGCCGCCGACGTCCACTCCAACCTCCTCCCCAAGCTCTCCCTCTTCCATTCCCTCCTCTCCGACGTCGGCGCCTCCCCCGATGACACGCCCCCCAAGGATCTCGCCGTCCTCGTCTCTGCCTGCGCCCCCGCCTTTGGCTACAGCGCCGCCCGCCTCGCCCCTGCTCTCGACATTCTCCGCTCCCTCTTCGCCGGCGATAACCGCAAGGTCGCCTCCGCCCTCCGCCGCTGTCCCCGCCTTCTTACGAACGACCCCCATAAGGTACTCGCTCGCAACCTCGCCGTCCTCCGCCGCCGTGGCCTCGATGTTACCGCCCTCGTCGAGAAGGCCCCCGTCGTCCTCATCCTCAGCCCTGAACGGCTGGACTCGACATTCCAAATCGTGAAGAAGGAATTGAACATTGGCAATGCCTCTGTCGACGGCTATTTCGATGCTATTTACCTGGGAACCTGCATGTCCGAGAAGGCCTTCAAGAACAAGTTGAGAATCGTCAGGAGCTACGGGTTCAGTAATGCCGAGCTGTTCACCTTGATCAGAAGGGCTCCGCTCTTCTTCCGGCTCACCGATGAGCACATGAAGAAGAAGCTGGAGTTCTTCATTCGCTCTCTCGGCTACACTCCACAATCACTGCTATGGAACACCTGGCAGCTACTCTTCAGCCTGGAAACTAAGCTTTTGCCGAGATATGAGCTGCTGTGGGGCCTCCAATCAAGAAAATTGCTCCCAGGAAATCTCAAATATGCAAAGGCATTTGTCATGCCTCAAGAAAGATTCAATCAAGAGTATGTCTACAAGTTCAAGGATGGTGGCGGCTCGGATCTTGTCGAGTCCTACATGAACAGCCCAGCATTTAGCAAGTCAACCCCTGAGGAGTAATAACTGAGATGAGTGCACAAGTTGATGGTTTATATGTCTCCATAGTCTTTCTGCTGGTGTTTGAGGAGAGTAGCTCAAGGTCTATTTAATTTCTAAGCCAGAGCCTGGAAGGACTTGAAGTGTTGAACATATTTCTGGTACCATCTAGGGCTCTAGTTTACTGGTTTTCAGAATGCAACTTATGATATTCCTTACTCTTTTGTCTAACAAGAAAATTTTTTAGCTTGAGAGATCAGAAAAGTGCTCATCCCCAGTTTGGATATATCTATATATATTCTTCTGAACTTCAGTTCTAAAAAAACGAAGGGATGATATACAGAGAATGCATTTGGACACCATATTAACAACATAATGCTTGTTACAGCTATCATGAAGGTACTTTCCCATTTATCTTTTACTCTTTTTTTTTTCTGTTTTTTAATATCTGGATCAGTGACTATCTGGTAGTCCATTTGTATATGCTAGATGGTAAGATGTTCGCATGGTAGCTTGTCATTATTATTATTATTATTATTATTTAATGTTTGACTGAAGCAGCAGGATGCGCAAATTACAAGTAAGCTATAAGCTTTAAATCTATATTTGTTATTATCATATGTTGCTTTTACAATTTAGGTGAATAGCCAAGGATCAAGCAATATGCTTACTTATACATGCCTACTTGTTCTTTCTTTTTATTTCTTTTTCTTTTCCCCTTCTTATCTTTGATAATGGAGGTTCTTAGATTTGAGATTGGACTTTAGGTATGCAGTTGGAAAAGAAATTTAGATAGATATAAAGGCTATTTGGTTGGGTGTCTATGACTCTTCCATGTGTTCCTGGAAGCTGTTTGATAACCTTTGTTTTGGATGTTATGTCAAGCATATATTTGGGCTGATGGAGGAACTGTATGAAGATGGAACCGCTTTTTACTCATCTAGGAGGTAAGAGGTTAACAACTTGATGAATTGAGTTTAGAGATGGAAACTTGGTTGGTATTGTTTGTTAAATTACCAAATTGAAGATGTTGGTACCTTGTCTAGAAGCATTGCTTTTTCTTTCCACCTTGAACTTTAGGCCTTTGAACATATGATTATCGTTGGAGAGATGTTGTTTTTTGACGGTTGCATGAGTAATGAAGCAATTTTATTTATTTCATAGATGATGAGTTATTCTTTATCATGTCATGGTTTTTACATATGACTATTTGGTGCCACTGCTAATGGATGCTAGAATTTCAGTACCTTTTCATAAGGGCTTGAAGGAATCATTGATTGTAGGGTATAACATCCCTCGCTTGAATTTGAAGTTTTGTTTTTTATGCAGACCAGTGACTTGTGAAAGAAATTTCCAATTTTGATGGTGATAAGATTTTTAGCTTTATAATTGCTACCATTTAATATTTTTATATCTAGAGATTTAGTCATCCTGGTTACTTAGGCAGGACCAAGGCGGAGTAAGATCCAAGTTTGTCTGACTTCTTATATGGAATGTTGGGCAAAACAGGAAATGACTGATACCTTGAGATTTTGGCCAAATTTGAGGAACTGGAAAATCAGAAACTCTGGGAACAAGATTAATTCCCATTTGAGATATTGATTTGAATAATTAACAATTCGAAAATTAATTTAAACTGCAGAAGACTGATTAGGAATATTTTGATGTTATATTGGTTGATATACCGGTATAATACCAATTTATGCCGTTTGAGATAATATGACCCAAGATATCATTTATATTATATCGGCTGGTGGCAGGTACCAATACAAATCTAAATTTCCCTGCAGATGACAAGCTCGCTACCATTTCTATTTGAAGTGAGGGTGTGAACATAAGAAGTGTTTTGTCATCTCTAAGATTCATCTTCTTGCCTTTCAAAAGTCTCAATTGAGATAGAGGAAGATTCGTCTCCTCGAATATACTTGCTAAAGCTGGGAAATTTAGGCAAGGGTTCCTAACACATTTCCTTTTTTCTTTTTTTTTCTGATAAAGAGATTTTGACTGGTAGGTTTGAGAAGGTGTTAGAGAACTTGGTTAGGAAATTTTAGTGGAATGGACGATTTATACTGGATGATTTTTTATTTGCTTTGGAAATCCTTCATTGTATTTATGCTTGAAGGGAGTGGGATGGTGTGCGAGCTTGGTATGAAGAAGCCTTGTGAACAAGTTGATTTGTCTTGCCTCTGATCCATCTTAAGATTTTCGCCTTTTCTGGTTAATGGTACAAGTAGATGGGTTTTGGTTACAACTGGGCTAGGTTTTTTATGCTATTAGTTACAGGATTCTGTGATTGTTCTGAAGTTAGCAAGGGACTCACCAGCACAACCTTATTTTCTCTCTGCTATATGACGTTATGTTTGCCCAATATAATCCTTGGTACTTCGCCAAGATGTGAATTTTTATCTATTTCTTAGATGATTGGAGATTAAATTTGCAAGCCGTACGAATGATGGGTAATTGAAAGGTGGAACGGACAATCTCGAGTGCTTGCTGGAGAACTATTTAGGCGTTTCTTCTTGCAAAAGGGTGGGCGTTGGTTCTTCAAAGCCATAAGTGGTTATTTCACTACTTGTATGAGAATGGGATTTTTACTGGTAGGCCTTTTGTGTCAATGTTATTGTTCTGCGAATGCTCTATATCAAATTAGACTTCCTATGAAATATGCTTATACGGGGAACCAAAATAAGAAAGGTTTAGGAGAGGAGTTTGTTAAGAGAACAATATTAACTTAACTTACTGCTCGATCATAGGTCTATTCAAGCCTTCAACTAACCTAGTTGAGTTGACCTAGAATCTATGTGGACCAAAAGATGATTTTTGGAATCAAGTTATTATGAAAAAAAAAAGGAGATGGTAGCTCAAGGAAGCAAGGTTTGCATTAGGATAAGAATAGGCATCTCTCTTTCTGGAAGTAACCATGGCGTTTTTGTTAGGAAGAAGGGGGATCTTCTAGATGCGTTAGCAGGATATCTGCTTCAGAAATATTGCATATAGAAGATTCTTTGTGCACTGCGGATGGGGTAGAAAATCCGTTGTAGGATGCATCATTTCGTCTGGTTGATTTACGTAGTTATCATTTCTAATGCGTATTTAATATTTATACATTGATTTTTTCGTTTAAAAATTTTATCTAATAAAAATATTTTTATCTTTTGAAAAAAAAATTATAACATCCTGTGATGTAATATAGTCTAGGATGTCATAATATGGCCTAAGATATCATAATATGAGAGGTATATTTTTTATCCAACATCTTTTCAAAGTGTATTTAATATCTGTAGGTTGGTTGTTTTGTTTGAAAATTTTGAATAACAAAAATGCTCCCGTCTTTTAGAAAAAAATTATGACATCCTATGCATATTATGGATATAGGATGTCATAATATGAACATAAAATGTCATAATTTTTTCAAAAAGTAGAGACATTTTTGTCATAGTAAATTTTTAAATGAAAAAGCTGATCTGTAGACATTAAATGCGCGTTGGAAAGTGATGGCTACGTGGATCAATCGCATAAAATGGTACATTTTATATCGGATTTTTTACACCATCCGTAGTGCGCAAAGAATTTTGCTTGCGTATAGTTTTGTGCACAAGTTGGGCTCCATTTTGGGCTAACAAAAGCTAAAACCTGTTCTTGAACCTAGGGACAACTTGAGGTGAGCAAAAACATGGAAGGTTTCATAGTATCACCAACTGGATATGGCTAGGCATTGCCTACAGCAATCGATGAATGGTAATATGAGAAATTTTTTGTGCACCGTGGATGGTGTAGAAAATCTGACGTGGGGCACATCGCTTTATGCGATTGGTCCCGTAGTCACCACTTTCCAACACATTTAATATTCGCAGTTCATTTTTTTCATTTAAAAATTTTGAATGACGAAAATATTTCTATTTTATGAAAAAAATTATGATATCCTGTGGTATATTATGATTTTCTGCATGCAGAATGTCATAATATGATCTAGAAAATTATGATATCCTGTAGTATATTATGACATCTTACGTCAAATGATGACTTTCTGTATGCAGGATGTCATGATATGGTTCAGGATATCATAATATAGAAGGGATATTTTTGTTTTATCATTTTTCAATACATAATTAATAACCGTAATTTTATTTTTTTCATTTAAAAATTTTGAATGACGAAAATACTCCTGCTCTTTGAAAAAAAAATTTCATCCTGTGGTATATTATGATATTATACATTGAAATTATAATTTTCTGCATGCAAGATGTCATAATATGGATATAAAATGTTATGATTTTTTCTAAAGAACAGAAATATTTTCATCATTTAAAATTTTTAAACGAAAAAGTAAAATTGCATGCATTAAATGCGCATTGAAAAACGGTGGCTATATGGATCAATTATATAAAGCGGTGCACTTTATGTCAGATTTTCTACATCGCCCGAGGTGCACAAAGTATTTTCCATGGCAAAGAATATATGTTTAGCTGCGACACATTTCAATCTATGTTATGCCTTGCGGCGGGCATGATGTTGTAGAAAACAAGAATTATTTTTAGGACAATACATCGTTCTTGGAGGAGTTATTTGCAAATTGGCTAGACGTCGGACCGTCTGCGATTGTGTGGTCTCATTGAGAATCGTGTAAATCTTTTAGACATTTCTTCGAACATCTGTTGATCAAGGAAAGAGCCAAGCAAGGGGGGCCAGTCCTCGTCGGAGTCGAGAGGGGATGGGAGGAGCTAGGCTCGGATGGCTTAGGGGCTGCTGGACGGTGCACAAGATAACACCAGAGGAGATTAAGCAGTTGCGGAAGTACTTCACCAAGGATCTCGAGTTTCCAGAAGTGGTGATGGCGGATTCTAGGAAGAAATGGGAAGATGCCTCATTCTGGTTTGAAGCTTGGGCCGACAGGCACCGTCAGGTTGGATTGCGAAAGAATTTAAGGACCGTGAGAAGATGTAGCAGTGTTCGAAGGCTTTTGCCCTAGTCGAAGACCACCATTTTCTCCAGGTCCATCCGACGGAGTGCGAAGGAATTTTGTAGGGAGGCCCATGGTTCCTCGCTAGCCAACTCCTAGCAGTGGAACCATAGGTACCTGACTTTGTATCCGAGAAAAACCTGATATGGAGAACTGTGGTTTGGATTTGGCTATCAGGACTACCAATGGAGTTTTGGAAATCAAAGATGCTGAAGGGGATCGTGTCGGAGGCTAGACGGTTGATGGCCCTTGATGATTTCACTAATCAGTATCAGAAAATCGAGTTTGTGAGGATCGGCACTGAGCTTGATGCATTGGAACCCTTGAAGCTGTAGGTCTCAATCCGAGGTCGCAGGGGCATTTTTTGGCAACCCTTTGTCTATGAAAATATCTCAATGGTGTGTTATCGGTGTGGTTAGATCGGACACTCCGATAAGAAATGCAATGCTCCGCTGGCGAAAAAGGAGAAGGGGGGAAGTTCCATTCGATCGAAATTCACTTATTCAATCAAACTGCTTTCAATTTCAAATTACTTTTGTATGAATTGCAAAAGGCTCTTTAAAAAGCGAAGCTTTGGATTGCTGTTGTTGTTGATGCTGTATCCACTAATGATGATTCTACTGCTACTACTTCATTGAAATGCCTATTACTGCTGATAGCTCTTACAGCTTTTTTCATCGAACTGAATCTTCACTATGGCTGTGGAGGGATCGATCGGTGGAGAGGAACTTACCACTGTCTCCCAGCCAAGGATGGGGTCGTGGGTCGTGACATCATGGATTTGCTAGCTGTGACAGCTTGGGGTTCCAATGAAATCAACGGTGGTGACTAACTCAAACCTGGATTCATCGGCTCCCAACTCTTCTCCATCAAGACCATGCTCACCTCGTTCTCGAGAGAGCTCCCCTTGGTCATCGTCAGACTCTAACAGCTAGCAGAAGCCAGTTGAATTTACCCAGCAGCGATCCTCGATGAAATTGAGAGTTGAATCGGAGATGGGACGAGTTGCGCCCGAGTCAGTATCCGAGTTCCAAGTGTTGGCCGAGTGGCCCGGGTTGGCCTTGGGCCATGATTGCATGGAGGTGGACATAGGCCTAGTGGACCTATACATGCCTGATGTAGCTGGGAGTTTTCTAAAGTGGGCTAGAAGCCAGGTCCGATCCACCCAACAAAATGCAAGTCGGTGCTCGATAAGGCCCTTGGAGGTGGGCTCTCGGAGCGAGCTACAGAAGCCTAATGCCGGCTCCATAGGGGGGGTGCCATCACGATACTTATGCCATCACAAGAGGAAGGAAAAGCTTCATCGGCCAAAAAGGGAGCGAATTTTCTTAATCCCCATCTCGCCTCGACTAGAGGAGCTGTCGTCGAAAGCTCGGGGTCGGGATCCATCCCCCATGCATCACGGACCAAGAAACCTCCACCACCGGAAGGAGCTATTGTGGAGCGCATGGCGGAGTGATGGAGGATGTGGCCGAGGGAAGAGGATCAGGGGGAGGTACCACATCAGGTGGCTGGTGCTTCCTCGTCGGCTGGGGTGGTGACGATCAGGAGTAACAGCCGAAGTAGTGGGAAGGGCTCGGTAGCGAGAGAGACTCTAGCCCATGTAGAATTGATAGGCCGAATTAAGTCGGCCTTACAAGAGATGGGGGACCAAGGGTCTTCAAGAGAAAATCAGAAGGGGAAGATGGAGAGTGGGGGCACTCTGGCTGGTTCATTTGGGTACTCATGATAGACCACTGAATCACAACCATGAAGATCATATTTTGAATTATGCGAGGGGCGGGGAAACCGTCCTTCCACTCAACTTATAGAAGATTAATGCAGAACCATGATCCTGATCTTTGTGTGTTGATGGAGACAAGACTATCTGGCCCTAATTTAGCCTACATCCAGCATCGCTTTCTGGCAGGATGAGGGTTCTATGCTATTGAGTCCATGGGTCTAGTTGGGAGAATTATTGGAGTATGGAACAAAGGGTTTGCTGTGGTGGATGTCTTCCATGGATGTAATCAACCAGCTATTATTATCATTACATAAATGGATGGCTTCATTTGGCTTTTATCAGGAGTATATGCTAGTACAGAGTATAGAGACAGGAGACTCCTTTAGCAATGGTGACGACTTTGATTAACCAGAATATTCCTATGGTTATTGCTGGTGATTTTAATTGTATTATTGGTCCTCACGAGAAAAAGGGGAGATCTTTTGTGAATGACTTGGGCTTCAAGGAATTCAAAGCTTTCATACAGTCCTATGGTCTTGTGGATCTTAGATTTATTGGATTCAAATTCATCTGGTATAACAACCGATTGGGGGGAGGGGGGCAGAGTCTGGGAGAAGATTGATAGAGTTCTGACCATAACCAGCTAGATCCAACGATATCCAGGCCATCAGATTCATCACCTACTAAGGATTGCTTCAAATCATTGTCTATTTCTGCTGATCACTGACATGTCTCCCTCCTATCGGAGTTCTTTCATATTTGAGAAGCTTTGGCTCTCTTATCCTTGATCTTGAGACATTGTATGGGAGGTGGGGAGGCTACTGATGCATGGCGATGCCAGATATCGGATGATCCGGAGGTTCGAGCTGATGAGGCGACGTCTGATGAGGTGGAATAGGACCAAGGTGGGAGATATCTTCAAGAGACTTGAGGCAGTGGAAGCCTCCATCGCTGAGCTTCAGGAGCGTGAGGATCAGATGGCAGTCTTGTTGAGGGGGAGTTGGTGGACCTCTGGGGTTTGCTCTTCATCCATCGCTTCCTTCTTAAGGCAGCAGGAGATCCTATGGAGGTAAAAATTCAAAATGCAGTGGATCAGGGAGGAAGATCGGAATACAAGATTCTTCCGTCAGTCTACCATTATTCGAAGGTATAAGAATTAGATCCGGGCAATCAGATATACCAGAGGGCAGTGGTAGACGGACGAGGATGAGATCAGACAAGAGGTTGTGTGCTTCTTCATATCTCGCTAGATGATGGAGCTAGAAGCAGATCGGGTGAGCCACTTTCCTCCTGATAGTTTGGTCGCTGTGTAGGAGAATAAAAACCTCCTTCGTGGGGTGACAGAGAAGATGCAGAGAGCAGTATGCTCCATGGTCGAGGACAAAGCTCCAGGCCCTAGTGGTTCCCTCCTCTTCTATAAGAGATATTGGCCTATCATTTGATTAGATGCTGTGGCGGCTATGCAGGAGTTCTTTGTTATCGGTCGCATGTGAGATATGTAGAAACAGATCTTTATCATCTTGATATTGAAGAGATAGGTATGTGGAAGCAAACCTTTATCATCTTGATACCGAAAAGACAGGATGCTTTAGAATTGAGCCATTTTAGATCGATTAGTCTTTGCACAATTTTGTACAAAATTTGTGTAGAGTTGATGGTGATCAGAATGAAGCCTTATCTTCCCTGACTGATTTGTCTAGAACAGGGGACTTTTGTTGGTGGCCGCAATTTATCCGATAATATTTTTATTGTCTAGGAGTTCATGTATGACCTTCGACATGCCCCAATTCACCATAGCCTTTGGCGGTCAAACTTGACATAGAACGGACTTATGATCGTATGAGTTGAAGATTTTTGGAGGAAGCCCTTACGGCCTTTGGCTTCCATCCTCGCTGGATTGGTGGGGTATTGGAGGGTATTGTCATCACTCCCCTCTTTTGCCATTGGGGTATTGGAGTGGAATATAGGGCTTCATCGATGTTGTTCCACTCCATGGTTGGGCTGCAATAAGGTTATCCCTTGTCCCCATGTCTCTTTATTATATATGCTGATGTTCTTTTGCGAGCTTTATGTATTACGGCTTAGGGGCCGATGCTTGATCCTTATGTGCCTGTTCTTGGAGTCCAACCGATCGCGCATCTGCTCTTTATAGATGACTGCATTCTGCAAGGTTGGACCACAACTTGGAATGCGACTGAGCTCAGCAAGATTCGGGAGGAGTACTATGAGGCATCTGGTCAGAAAGTGAACCTTTTCAAATCTGCTGTGATCTTCAGCCCCAAAATACTTGTCCAGATTCGTCATAGGATTAGAGAGAGTCAGGGGATTGGGGAGCATAGTGGATCTTGCAGTACTTGGGCATCCCTATTTTCGACCTTCAGCTGAGGAGAGTTGATTATGGAGAAATGGAGACAGCGATTCGGGAGCGACTCAAGGGATGGTAGGTTCGTGCCCTTTCTATGATGGGGAGGATCACTCTAGTGAGATCTGTCCTTAGCTCGATCCCGATTTTATTTTCTTATAGATACAGTTTCTCCCAAGACCTTGGTGGGGAGATTGGAGCAGCTTTTCTAGAGTTTCTTATGGGACTCGAGGTCGGAAGGTGGGGGTGGTATGCACCTGCTGGCGTGGGAGGTAGTGTGTCAGCCTTTAAGGGACGGAGGGTTTGGGATTCAATCTCTAGTTGCTAGGCAGGAGGCCTTGATTGCCCATCATACAGCTAGATTTCTTTTGGACCTGGGGAGCCTTTGGAGTATGGTGATGAAGGCTAGATATGACATGTAGATGGTAGACAAGGAGATCCAGGTTGGTTGGGATGCCTCCTTCCTGCGGAGGGAGATCTGTGCATATGCTCCGAAGGTGATATCCCAAACGCAATGGCTGATTGGTGATGGTCGATCAGTGTGGCTCCTACGTGATCGATGGCTCGATGACCTTCTTCTTAGCCGATGGTCGACCTTCGCCAGTCATGAGATGGACTCCATGAGGGTATGTAATCTCCTCAGTGCAGATGGTGGTCAGTGGGATCCAGCGACAGTTGCTCGTCTTTTTGGGGGATAGTTGGGAGAGCGGGTTATGGCCCTTCCATTTTCGATTCATAGCAGTCTCAATGTCAAGGGCTAGAGACATTGTTGCTCCCAGAGAGTGGTGACGTCTGATTTCTATTGCTTATATTGGAGGGGACCAACCAGACAAATGGATGCTAGGTGGATTTGAAAGATGGGGTTGCATCTTTAAGTGAGTCTTTTTCTTTGAAAGGTGGTCTAGGGTTGGCTTTCAACGAGATCCATTCTGAGGGGTCGGATATGGATGTGCAGCTGATTTGTCAGTGCTATGAGTGGGAAGATGAGATGGTGGAGCACATCTTATTCCCATGTCTTAGAGCCAGATAGGTCTGAATTTTTGTTGGGTTGCATCAGCAGTTCGTCCAAGCTACTGCTCCTACTTAGGTGTTCTTGAAGTACATACGAAGTGCTGGAGGTGCGGGGGGTTCCTAGGCGGCATGCATGGCCTATCACATTTGATTTGCCAGAAACAGTCTGGTGTTTGATTCTAGGAGAATCTCTTCGAGGTTTATTGCGAAGAGAGCATGGACTCTGGCTGCGAAGATGATTGATGTGGCCTCCAGGCCTTTGGAGATCTAGAACTCCCGCCCTGCTTGTATAGCGATTTGATGGATGTTCATCATTTGAAAGCCCCCCCACCTCAAGATATCTAAAAGTCAACTTTGACGACAATGTTCAGCACGGATAGGATGGAGCTGGCTTCATAATTCATGGTCATGACTTTAGGTTGCTTGCTACCGGGGAAGTCCATCTCTTTGCATCCACGATTCTCGAGGTGGAGCTGCGAGCTGCTTGGGCTAGGATTTTGTATGCCAAGCAAACCTTAGAGGTCGACCATCTCATCTTGAAGGTGATTGGGCTGTGGTGGCAGTTTGAATTTAGGATTGTACTCGTAAAAACCACGCTCACCTCTTTTTGGAGGATGTATCTGTACTGTTATCTGGATGTCGGATGTGTGTTACTAGGAATGTCTATCGAGAGACGAATACTGCTATTGACTGAATAGCTGCTTATGTCGCTGACCACTCCGATGGGTCTCTTTGGATAAGGGAAGGGACAATCTCGAGGCTACTTAGGGATATTTTGCTTTTTGATTTTTTTGATTGTATTCATATTAGAAATTTTTGAATGTATCGATTTATTAGAAAAAGAAAACTATTTTCATGGTTTTTGTATTTGCTTAGGAGTTCAGAAGATTTAAGCAGCTTTCTATTTCTCAGGAGCATGGCCTCTGGATACTCATTATGGGGACAATATCTGTTTAAGGTCAATTTTGATAGATCGGTGTTTCCCTTGAGAGGGGTTTGGATTCTTGGTGAGGGATCAAATGACAAAATTCTTCCAGCTGGTGTAATCCCATTGTCTACAACATTTATGAATCTGAAATATCAGTTTATTGGAACAGAGACCAGCTAAGATGGATAGAAGACTTTTTGGTGAAATATAGAAGAATGGATGGGAATGATTTCATTTTCTATTGGTTATAGAAGGAATGAAATAGATAATAGATGATATTTGAATGATGATTTTATTAAACTACCATTTGATAAAAAAAATATCATTATTATTAATTTGTAATACTTATTTATATTTAAAAAATATGATAATATGTAAATTTAAAATCTTTATAATTTATAATTATATAAAAAATCACATAAATATTTAATTTTAATTTAATTAAAATAAATAAATAATTTTATAAATTAATTATATATGAGTAAATTAATCTATATGTTAATTATATAAATAACTAAGTAATTTATAATTTAATTTAAATAGTTAATTAATTTTATATAAATAGTTAAATAAAAATAGTGAACATAAATGAAAAGCAAAAGATAGTTCCAATTATTTGCATATAATTAAATAAAAATAGTGAATATAGATTAAAAAAATAAAGATAGTTTCAATTATTTTCTTATAATTATAAAAATTATGTACTAAAATAAAAATAATTATTAATAAAATTTAATACTATAGGATAAATAGTATAGATAAAATA
This sequence comes from Elaeis guineensis, assembly GCF_000442705.2. Lineage (NCBI taxonomy): Eukaryota > Viridiplantae > Streptophyta > Magnoliopsida > Arecales > Arecaceae > Elaeis > Elaeis guineensis. The sequence continues at coordinate 69,962,103 of NC_026007.2, read as the reverse complement.
AAAAAAATATGTAAAATAAAATGAATAAAATAAATAAATAAGTGTTAGTTTTGCAAAAAAATAATAACGATAATTTTATTAGCATAAAAATTTATCTTTTTTATGTACTTTATCTATCGTTTGCATCATTCCAAATTGGAAGCATGTAAATTAATGGGCCAGCAATCTCTCTTTTTCATCTATTTTTTTAAATTTAAAAAATAGATAGATATTATCCATCCTTCCAACTTCATCCATCATTTCTTTTATAATTTTAATCAAATATAAGATAAAATTCTCTCTCCAAATATAAGATAAAATTCTCTCTCCATTGAGTTCTAGTTTTCTGGACCTTTCACAAAGGAAATCAGCTGCAAACTTCCTCACAAACTCGGCATCCATTGGCCTTGTCACAGCTACTACGGTATCTACATCTTGAGTTACTAATGCTTGCTATTGCCGATGCATTTGGTTGTGCTTTCAGAGAGTTTAGTTTGTTTGTCTTTTCATTCTTTTAATGGGCTTACGCCCTTGTGCTTAACAAAAACTTAAAAAAAGAAAAAAGCACTTCTGATCTTCTTATATTGTTTTCAACCTTCTATAACCATATACTAAAACCCAGTAGTAACAAATGTGATAGTAATTAACATTCCCAGGTGCATATAATCCTCACAGCTATTTTCCCATTTAGGATTTATTTGGACGTTAGAATCCAAAATTCCATAAAATTCATGGTTAGACTAGCTGCAAAATTCCATCGAATTCATGGTTAGACCAACAAAACTAGCTTAAGCCAAACCATTAGCAAAGTTAAAATTGTTCTCCCGAGATTTAGACCAGCCCATCCTAAAAGTCTCTAGATATTTGTTAAACAAGGCTAACTCAACTACTTTTTTTCTGATTAAACTAATCCAACTTATGAATCACATGAAATTCATGCATGCATTCATGAATCACATGAAATATATATGCTGATTGCGGTAATTTAACTCATAAATCCCATGAAATTTTGAACCCATACATAAATACATGCATTCACATATATATATATATATATATATATATATATATATATATATATATATATAATTTTTTTTTTTTCCTCACATTCTGGTCGCCTCTCTCTGTATATCCCCTACATTTCCCAATCCTCAACATCACCACGCTCCCAACGATTTCACCTTAACCTAAGGAGGCGTAGCCAAAATTTCATGGCCCGGGATTTGAGCTCCTACCAACTGAAAACTTGATTGATGAGAAATGTGACAGATCAGATTACCAGCACATCCATGTCAAACAGATAAGTCGCATCAGCCAGATTGGCATTAAAATAAAACACAAAATGCTGCCTGATCGGTTCCTGAACAGAAAGACAGGCGATATCGTTGCAGAACTAGATGCTTTCAAGGGCCTGAACGATATCAGCTTTCAAGTCCTCAAAGTCTTCAACTCCAAAACTGAACCTGACCAGATTGTCCTTGATACCATACGTGGCTCTCTCAGATGCACTTAGATCCCTGCACCACAGAACAAATCAGAATGCCTGTATTAAGAAAATATAATAAATTTTTTTTTCCCTCGTGATACCAAATGTTCAGCTATTTTCTCATCAAAATCATAGATCCTCTTGAACTAGTCAAATTTTTTCCCCCTTTAAAATATTATATTAAATTGCATAGTGCAATGCATGGTAACGTGGATCTTGTTATTAACCCGGTAAATTGAAAGGGGCAACAGTACCAATACGACATGATGGCTGGCTGGTCTACAATACTCTCACAACCTCCGAAGGAGGGTGCAACGTAAGGTATCTTTAAAGAATCAACGAACTTCATCGTAGTCCTCAAGTCTCCGGCTACCTTCACCACCAATATATAAAAAATTAAAAAAAAAATAAAAAAAGGAAGTTTAGGTTAAAAATGCGACTGCGATGTTTAACATTTAATGTACATCCGGGGTGATAAACGCACCTCAAAACTGACCACACCACCAAAACCAGTCATTTGTTGTTTGGCAATGTGATGCTCCGGATGACTAGGCAGACCTGGGTAATAGACACGAATAATCTGGCAATGCACCAAGTCAGATATACACATGACACAAATATAAATGACGTAAATGCAATTAGCATGAAACCATATATTACTTTAAATCTTCCATATAATTAATCAAACATGAAATACAAACAATAGATCAACTTGAAGCTTGCAGGATCTTTGAATGTGAAAACATCTCCGGTGAAGTTGCTGGCAGCAATACAATTTACATTGACAAGAATATACAGATGGAGATACTAGGGACATAACCTCCTGGCTTTTATAGAGTAATAGTCAGCTAATTCAGAATTCATTCATCAGAATTTGAAATACAAAGCAGATTCTTGACAGAGAAACTAGAAGTAATATTTATCAGATCATGTGTGTCACAAGAATTTATAATATTTATCCAGTCAGACGCTTTGCTTCAACCTTACCATTCTAGCAGAACTTTTCTTTCTCACGTGCAAAAAGAAGTAACAACGACCTACATAATTATATAATTATACATCATAGCACAATGATAAAAAAAGTCACTCGACAGGCTTTCATCTGTGTTCCATTATGTGTTCCTAGATGGTATTTTCAGCTGGTATGCCAAGCAAAGCTTAGACCGGAAGGAAATTTAGGTTTTGACCATGAAATCAGTAGTCTCGGAGACGAGGAAAAATCAAATACTCATAAGATATACACAGCAAATAAAAGAAAATTATCAAAATAATAAAAAGAAATATAATTCTCTAGACATTGCATGAGGATGTGGAAACCAAAATTTCTAACACTGAAACAAGGAATGCAAGAGAGAATGGTGCTTCGGGGAGATAAGATGCCCATAGTTCATGGCTCCCTGCATAACACATTACTAAGGACAATGGTCACAAAGTAGGTTATGATTTATGCATTCTGACAGAGCAATAAGAGTCTGGATCACTTAACTGTACAGGCATTTATTTCAAAACAACACTATCTGTTCGTATTGCATGCAGTGCTTAAAGGAGCAGAGACATAGATGTTGGCCATAAAATCAGTGGTCTTGGGGGAGAGAAATGATGAAATACCTATATATAAGCTGCTGAGGAAAATTATAGAAATAACCAAGTAACATTATTCTCTAGGCATTGCACAAGGAGATGAAGGTCAAAATTTCTTAATAGTAGCACTGATTCAAGAAACAATTAGGGTTTCTTCCTGAAACTCATAGCTATCTTCACCATTCATGGCTAAGGAAATCAGTTGCAAGGTAGGGCTTTGAGATATGTCTTGGAAACAGCACAAATTCATTACTCAATGCAAATATAGGAGCCTTGCAGACTAGCAAGCTTCAAAATAGAAAAAGAAGAATAACAAACTAAAGAATATCAAAAATATCTCAAAGACATAAAGAACAACATTACGAGAAATCTTATGAATGATTAGAGAGAATCTGCAAAAACTGATACACATGTATCCTGATGTTGAGATGAAATTGAAAAAAAAAATTGAAAGAAGAATTGATAACAAATCCAAATTTCCTTTTAGTAAAAGGACAGGTGCATGCAGGCAACGAATCATGTTTGTTCCATATATTGCTAATTTTTTTATGGTAATCTTCATGTGAAAATTCTCTCATGAATTAATCAAAATCTGGATCAGCTCCAGCTAACAAGCTCTAAAAAAATTCTAGAATGACAAAAATAGCAGAGGAAAAGCCAAAAGTACCTTAGGATGTTCCTCTAAAAACTGGGCCATCCTTAATGCGGTATGATTCTGTTGCTGTACACGAAGATGCAGCGTCTTCATACCTCGAAGGATCATATACGCAGCATTCTTGAAAGGAGAAGCCAAGAGAACAGAAGTTAGTTGGCAAACAGTCTCAAAGTTCAAACAGTGCACAGTAAACTATTAGACTATATAGTCATGTCTCATGACAAACACACTTTAACATGTCACAGACCAGAGTTTGATGGCAACAACACTGGTGATGCATGTAGCCTTGACCCAATTTGGAATAAACCACCAGCAGAGAGAAATTATTCAGTTCAGAATATATGTAGTGGAAGATCTTGGGTGAGTTGTCCCCATAAAATATGAGTCACATATGACTAATTTTCAAAAAAATTAAGGATAGAAGCCAGTGGAAAGCAATATTTTGTGTCATGCATTTTTTGTGCTCAAAGATGGGAATTCATTTTTCAGATTTAAAATTACATAGGTTGATTTAAGCTAGACTAACAACTATTTTCGCACCTGCCTCTACTTTCCACATGCATGGTGGCAGCATACATGAAACAAATATATTTGTTAAGCTATTTTATAAGCCCACTCTGTAGCATGTTTACTTACAGGATTGAGAACACCACCAATAACATGATGATACAGGCAAATCTTTGAAATCAATTCCTCTGAACCACTAATGCAACCTCCAAGAACCTGAATAAGTTATTCCATACTATGAGAAAGAGCAAAAGAGCAAAGAAAAAAGAAACAAAATGAAATACTCCATTAACTCACATCATTGTGACCAGCAATAAATTTAGTAGCAGAATGCAAAACAACATCAGCCCCTAAAGTTAAGGCCTTCTGATTGACAGGTGCGGCAAAGGTACCATCTATGCAAACCAGTGCTCCTTTACTGTGGCAAAGTTCTGAAACCAACTCGATATCAACGCAACGAAGGAATGGATTAGTTGGAGATTCCGTGAAGAAAAGAGATACCTGTGTAAAAATAATGCATCAGCTTAGTGCAATGACAGAAATGAAAAGGAATATATAAAAGAGAGATTATAAACCAACGAGCAACACTATTCACTAACATTATTCTGATCCAGAGCACCCCTCAGGCCATCCATATCTGCAGGATCAATTACAGTGGCCTGCATTTTGAATACATAAAGTATTAGAAACATACATGACAACAAATGGGTTTTAAAAAAAAAGGTTAGACTGGAACAATATATAAACAAAACCATACACAGAAGCTGTTTAATTTGTCTAAGATTGCTTTTTTAAACTCAGAGTGATTTAATGAAATAAATGAATTTATTTGATTGGATACAGAAAGAACACAATTTCATACTTCATACGTGACATAAAAATTTTGACTATACAATCCATATTTTAAATAAAAATTCTATTCAAGGTAGGCACACGCCAATTTTCTTACTACTGCTGACATCCAAAGATATAAGCCACGTTAACCATTTTAACTTCATTATCTGAAAGTGCAAGGGAATGAGAAGCATGGTTTAAAATTTTGTGGCCACCATGAACTTCTCAAATTTCCATTGGCCAATCAATAGAATGCTTAAGCATGCTTCTCCTTGCCTTGGACACACTCTGTTCATTTATTTAGAGCAGATAAGTTTCACAAACCAAACTGAACCATGCACTTGATCAAGGGGTGGTACTGACCATATAAAGTGCATTAACATTTTTTTTAACCATAGATGTGTAGTTATATATGGGTGTCAGAAAATTTAAATAAATTAGTTATTAAATTATATTGGATCAGGCATTACCATATACAAAGCTGACTAATTAGATCATCAGCTCTGATTTTGTAGTACATAAATAAGTATAGAGTACACATTTCTAAAAGACTAAAACTAAATAAATATAGAGTACACATAATAAATAGCAGATGAAAAGGAAGAGAGGAATATGAGCCAGCAAACAGGTAACATTAGCCATACGCAAAAGTGCAAAATACAAAAATTGAATAGTACAAGTACAGCAGTCAGCTGAACAATGAAAACACCTTTTCCATTCCTTAAATCACCAATACTAGAAACCAACCATCAGAAATGACAACGAACAAGTACAACAGAGCAAGCAAAAACCAAACATATAATGAGTTGAAAAACATAACCTAGATGCTAAGGTATGTTAAAAACATACTCTCTACACCTAATTGCAAGGACACACATTATATTTATTAGCATCACAAAAGGTAAAAAAACACACATTATGCCTAAAGTTATTAATACTGAATATAGTATGAATATACTGATTCAACATATATAGTACACAAGAATATGATGCAGGTAGTGCTAGTTGGACACCTGTGTTCATCTTGAAAGATAATCCATGTCAACACATATCTGAAAGCTGGATATGCATCAAACATTTTAGATGTGTATCAAATCTTGGATTGTGAATAATTCAAACTGGTGGAAAGTTGGATTCTTCCATTACTGAGTCAGACGTAGTTCTCAAACAACTATCAAGACAACTGAAAGTAGGCTCTGGTGGTTCATGGAGTTTGTTAAAGTATGAAGGCATTAAGAACTTTGTGAACTGTTGCATGACTTTGTGCTTCAGCTACGTTTGGGCTCCCTATTAGGAACATGTTCTTTGACGACCACTAAATCATGATATACACTAGTGATCACTTGCTAAAGCCAGTAAATCATCACCTTTTTTTAACTTTCATCACACATTCTTTAACATACTTGGGACCAACTTTTTGCATAGGAAATCAAGCGTGACATTATCATGGTTATAAGAGTCGATCAATTTCTAATAAGTAAGAAATAATATTGAAGAAGCACTTGCCAGTCGCATGAATCAGATTGACAAAGTTTTATATTTTCACATGTTCCATTTTGCAACATCAAACAATTAATTATAAAATTTACTATTGGTTATAATTTAAATTAAAATATTTTTGGTCTTATGTATCCCTCCAATCATGTTATTTGCCCTTGCCAAGGCAGATATTACTTGTTTACACATACTCTCATATCCGTGTCCATGCAAGACTGGATATATTGTAAATATGTGCTGTATCCATTGCAGTAGTAGTCAAATAAAACCTGTAGTTAAAAGTTTCCCTAGTCCTTGCTTCAAATCTTATTTACTGGTCAATACAGTTATGCAGTCTCAACTACAGTATTCTCTTGCTGTTACAGATTGCCGGTTAGAGAATTAGTTAACCAGCAGGCTGCAGAATCTGGGCAATCATAACAGCCGACATCATCTGACATTCTTACCAATATAATATTTCATGACCATTCAAAGTACATGATACCAGAGCTAAAGTAATTCCGCAAGTATATGCCGCATGGGAATTCTGGCAACGAGAAAACCACAGGACTGTAACATCGTTACACCGTCCCGGCTCCTGGGATATAAAAGAGACCCAGTTCTATATCCAACAACTCATATAGTAGCACACACAGAACAGTAGCAATTATAGAAGATATAAATTACCGAAATCCCCATCTTAGGAAGCTCATTCTGGATGAATATCCTGGTCTTCCTGTAACAATCGGTTGTTGTAACGATATGCCCACCAGCAGGAACCAGTGCGGTAAGCATAGCAACACTAGCGTACATGCCCGATGACACGAATAAGGTAGATTCAGCCTTCTCTAACGCACTGCTCCAGAAAAGAGATGGAATTAGGTTACTCTAGAGAAACAAAAGGCGCAGCTAAAGAAACCACATGCAAAGAAAAGGTATCAGCGTACCTCATCTTCTCCTCCAAAGCCTTTGTGGTTGGGTTTCCGTATCGCCCGTACTCAAAACTCGCATGCCTCCCCTCCTGTAAGAGATTCATAAAGAACACCTTATTTTTCAAGAAAACCTAAAGGCTGACAATGAATCCATAGCTATCTCCAAGAAATCAATCACACACCTTGAAATCAATCAGCTCGTTGGAATTCTTGAACCAGTAGGCAGAGGTGTTAACGACAGGGGTGGTGATCGCATCCGTGGTTATGACACGCCCTAATCTCTCGCCTGCACAGATCAAGATCCGGAGATGAAATGTAAAATCACAGGATCCATCTCCAAGAAAAAGGAAAACCAGGATTTGCTTGCTAAAGATCACTTTTAATATCAAACTGACGGGAACAAGGGAATAAGTATCGAGATAAAAACCACCAAAGGAAACCTCTTATCAGCGACAGAAAAGAAAGAAAGAAAGAAAGAAATAAACCATCAAGATTTGCTTGATTTGAAGAATAGAAGAAAAAGGGCCACAAAAAATATCAAAAGATAACTTTCCATCTGAATAAAAAGCGGAAAGGAGAGGATGGGCTACCGGCATGAACTGCTAGGCTCCCGTCGGAGCTCAGCAACGCTGCAATTGCGGCAGCCTTGGAATCGGCTGCCGGGATCTGAGACTCTGTACTGGTACCGTCACCACCGACGGGAGTGGCAACGTCTGCCTCAACGGGGATCGCGACCGTCGCCGTAGCATCAGCAGCGGCGGAGGCGGAGAGTGGGGTTTCCGGGAGGCCAGAGTTGTTCGACCAAGAAGCGGCGACGATCTGGGCGACGCCGATGTTGCTGCAGTTGCGGCGGGCCTTCGTGCTGAGCTGCCGGACGAAGTTGGGAGGGAAGCGGAGGATGAGGGTGGACGAGAGGCCGGAGGCCCGGGAGCGGAGAGAGAGGAGGCGGGAGGAGGCGGCGGCAGCGGAGGGGATCTCCGGGCGGGGGAGGGCACCGGAGTCACCGCGGCAGTCGGAAGCCGCGGGGAAGAACTTCGGGAGGCAGCAGCCGGAGGAGACCGCCATCGTCAGGGAAGGACGAGAGGAGCTTGGGGCGGCGGCAGAGAAAAACGGAAAACCCTACTTCACCTCTCCTCTTCAAATTTTTAGCCAAGAAGAAGCAAAAACAAATGAAACCAGAGCGACGAAGTCGCGGTGGGTGGAGATGATACGGTGGGCGAGACGAGGATGGGTGGGCCCCAGCCTTTTTCTCGTGTCCCGCGTGACTGGATGGCAGCTAAGTTGTTAGTAGGGCGGAGTAGGTGGTGATTTGGAATAGGATGGATTAATTCAAGGTTGCAAGCGCAACAGAATGGTTGAGGAATTATTGGACAAATCTATATTTAGCCTCTAAAAAAATTAGTTTTTTTTTTTTTTTTTTTCTGTTAGAACAACAAATTTTTTTTAAACGCGTTAAAAGTTGTAGGAAAAAAAAAATCTAGATGGTAGAAAGTTGCAAAGAATTTATTGCCAACTGGATTCTTGTTTGGATATGAAATTTAAGAAACGAATGATGATTAATATTATGATGCCCCACTTACATTCTTGCTCTCTCTCTCTTTTTAAGTATTATTTAATATAACAAAAAAAAAAAAGCATTATCAATATATGATCGGTGAGACACTGATAAAAGCACGTAGGTGGAGAAGGCAGGGCATGTCCGTTGAAACGGTTAATGTTGGTTGACATACTATTGCGTAGTGAACATTTTATTGGAATATTTCTTTGTTTTTAACTTTTTATAAGTTGGATAACTAAAAACAAAGAAGAAAAAGAAAAAGAAAAGCCTTTCTCAAAGTTTTGGGAGAGTATCTTATATGTCATTCTATTCAGTAATTTTCTATATTTCATTCCCTTACCATGCATGCACTTCGTCCATTAAGTAGCCAAGTTGTTTTCTCACACAAGATAGAGATGAATTGCTTACGTTGCTCGGTGGGTTGGGCAGTACAGCTCGGATGCATCTAACTCTGATTTAATATTAAAAAGTCTACGAGTTATTTGTTAGCCAAATCTTAAGCCATTCCGAAACCAGACGGTTCAAGCACCTGGTCATCGTCTCAAAGAAAGAGTGTCTGTCTTAATTATCTTTTTCGTTAGTAGACACTTGTTTGACTGCTTAAGAGTGAGGTCATGATATTAATTATTTGAAAGTGGGTAGATTAATTAGTCAAAAATGAACAATGGAGTATGAACCAACGACTACCATTAAAGACCAAAACAAAATAAATATAAATGCAGTAGGATGCGAATTTTTTTTTTTTTATTGTGGGGTCCCTCCTCACATGTGAACAGTAATTTTAAAATAAATAAAAAAAGATGTTCAACCCCAATTGAGCTGTGGGGTAATGCGGAAGTTTGTATTAAAAAAAAAAAAAAAAAAAAAAAGAGACAATGAAAAAAAAATCCAGAGTGATAAAAAAAATAAAAAAATAATATTATTTTATAAAATAATTGATGATTAATTTTATTTTATTTTTTTAATAAAATATTATTATATTATTTTTGATATTGAAAATTATAAATTAAACAATTTCGATCTTTAAAAAAAATTTTCGTCCATTATTTCAAACATCCGTATATTTGAAAAAATTTATTTTTATTTATTATTAAAATTAAATTTTATTGATAATTAATTATTTTTATTTTAAAAATTAAAATTTAATTTTTATGATATATTTATATCACCTCTAATCGATCTACAGTAGATGTATAATAATTTTATTATTTTAAATAATAAAAAAATTATATCAAAAAATTTTTATATTAAAATTTTATAATTTTTATGTATTATTTAATTATTTTTGTTTATTAATGATCTGATTAGATCCTCATGATTATTGTTGTTTTGTATTATCTATTTAATTATATTAAAAAATTAATAATAATATTTTGTTATTATAATTTTTTTCGTACTCCTCGTCAACCAAGGATGCTGCGATGGTTTCTAGCCACCTACGTGGGTGGAGACTGGTAATAGAACTGAAATATCTGAGATGAGCTAGTGGGAAAAAGTTGTCTCACATCAAGGGTCCAAAAGCCGAAGTAATGCATTAAAGAACGCTGCCCCACTCGGTTTTCGAAGTTAGGAAGAAAAGACGGCGAAGGGAAGGCATCTCTCAACCAAGTTGGCACCAAGGAGGGAATGCCGGGTCAAATGGACAGACCTCGTTCACTCAGTCAAGGTGGGACCATTTGAGCATCCTGATTTAATTGCAATCAAAGTGTTTGGTAGCAAAACATTTTGGTTGCACCTATCGCCATCACCCACCAACCATGACCGAGGTCCCTAGGCCTGAGGTAATCAGGCCAATCAACAACAGTCAACCGTTCATGGCCGGAAGCTTTCAAGTAGAAACTCAACTAAGCCAACGGTCAAGATCATCATAGCTCAATCTCATCAAATAAATAATGACTATACAATAACTCCCCCATGAAGGGGCATGGAGCGGACACAGCTTCGAAGACAATTGAGCCTAACTACGCAAGAGCCTGCCCCTGATAGCAGGGCTACAAGGGATCGTGCTGATGAGTAATTTTTTTGTGCACTGCATACGATATAATAATAACACACTATCTAATAATATTGGGATACATATCGTATTTAAAGGGAACGGATATTAAATACTGTTCAATTTTTTTTATTTTTAATTTTTAATGATAAAAATATTTTTTTCTCTGTACAATAAAGAAGAAATAGTATTATTATTTCTGAATGTCTTGTATGATTTCTTGTGAATATATATGATATTCTGAACTATATATATAACTTTCTATATATTTATGACATTCTGAATAATATATATGACTTTCTAATGCTTGTATGATTTTTTATGAATATATATGATATTCTGAACAACATATAAGGCTTCCTAATGTCTTATATGACTTCCTGTGAGTATATATAATATTTCGAACAATATATATGATATCTTATGAATATATATGATATTTTGAACAACATATATAGCTTTCTAACATCTTATATGATTTTCTATGAGTATATATGATATCCAGAATCATATATATGACTTTCTGTAAATATATATGACGTCTTGAATAATATATATTACTTTCTAATGTCTTATATGACTTCCTATGAATATTTATGATATCTCAAATAATATATATGACTTTCTGTGAATATATATGACGTTCTGAACAATATATATGACTTCTTAATACCTTATATGATATCAGAGAATCATATATGTTGTTCAGGACGTCATATATATTTACAAGAAGTCATATATATATTATTCAAAATGTTATATATATTTACAAAAAATTATATAAAATATTAGAAAGCTATATATATTATTTAGAACGATATATATATTCACAAAAAATCATATATATTGTTCGGGATATCATATATACTCACAAGAAGTCATATATATTCATAGAATGTCATATATATTGTTCGAGATATCATATATATTCATAAAAAATCATATAAGACATCAGAAAGTCATATATATTATTCAAAATATCATAAATATATAAAAAATTATATATATGGTTCAGAACATCATATATATACACAGAAAGTCTATAAGATATTAAGAAGTAATAATACTATTCTTTTTTTGTTGTATAGAGAAAAAGATATTTTTATCACTAAAAATTAGAAAAAAAAATTGAGTGATATTAAATGTATGTCCTATCATTAAGTACGCTATGCACTTTAAGATAATTGGATGGTGTGCTCCATGTCAAATTTATTGCACCGCATGCGGTGCACAAAGACTTTCTCGTACCGGACATACCATGCTATTCTAGTACTGAACCAAAATTTAATATGCCAAATCGACCCCATAATAGGCATTATAGACACCATACCATCGTGCTATCAGAATGAGGCCTGATATTGAGACAACGAAACTTGATTCAAACCTTTAAGCTGGGCTAGTTATGCAACCAAACCTAGTATGAGAACTTCACTCATCTTGTTACCAACAAACTATCAACTCCTCTCTATGCTACTGTATCCTCTGAGATGCAATAGCCCATAGAGATGCATAACAATAATCTTAAAATCTGTCAAATGCTTTCAACATGATGTTATGACCAAAGTCCAAGCCCAATCTAAAAGTACAAAAAAAAGAAAAAAAGAAAAGAAATAGGGGATTTAACGGGAGGAAGAACACTCCCATGGAAAGTCTTCTTCTAACTCCAACGAGGATATCCAATCCGAGTCAAAAACTTGAGTATCCTCTATAAAATGGAAATCCCTCCTCTTGCTCGACCATCCATCATCGGAGAAGCACTCTTTCTCTCTTTATTTTCCTCCCATTTCATCATTTTTTTTTTCTCGGATTGAAAGCTTTTGCCGACGATTTCATAGCCCAAAATATCACAAAAAGCAAGATAATGAATCAAAGAATCCTCTCTTCAATTTTTTTTGATTATAAATCAAGATTTCTATCGATTTATCACTGTTTTTTTGAAAAAAATTAAGATTTTGAAACCCTTGTTTGGCCATCCATGTGTGTGTTTTCCGGCACTGCTCATCACCAACGAGCACCAGAATGTGGAGCCGTGGCCTCACTGCTGTGGGCCATACCTCTAGCTACCTTCTCTGGGCAAGACTCCTTTGGAGGTGGGGAAGATGAAGGGGACTCAAAGATTTCCTGTTTTGCTAAAATGAACGAAGAAGAAGAAGGAAGAAAGAGAAAAAGGAAAAGAAAAGAAAGAAAAAGAAGAAAAGAAAAGAAAAAAAAAGAGAAAAAAAAAAGAAAAAAGACTCTCTCTCCTATCCTCTCTCTCTCCTCACTTTCTCTCTCCACTTTCTTTCTCTAAAATTTTCTCTCTAGATTATTTGTCTCTTCTTATGAATTTTTCTCTCTAGAATTATATCTTTCTAGGAGTTTATCTTTTTGAAATTTATCAAGAAAAAAAAATTATTTTGATGAGTTTAAATAATTTTAACGAAGGGATTCTAATTCATGGTCACTGATTAGCATGTTGACATCCATCTTGACCAAACTAGATTTTATTAGATTTTATCATCCATCATTTTGTTGAGTTATCTGTGGAGTAATTGAATAATGATTTGATAAAAATCTTGTTCGGACCAATCGAGATATTGGACTATGTTACTTGATCAATTCAAATTGTACCTTATGAATTTTTTTTCTCTGATTTTCTCTCTCCACTTGATTTATGAACTCAATGAAGGAATCTCAACCCTATCATTTTGAAAATTTAATTTGGTACGATAGCCAAACTTTGGACCATCTATGTCCTAATTGAATATTTACCAGATGAAATTAGATGATTGGATCAATCTAGACTATAGGATGTGGGTATCTATCAATTCTATCTTTCTTAATTATTCATATCTTTTTTAATTATTGAAATTGATCCTGTATAGAGTTGTGGATGTTTGATCATGGGATATCATGATATGATCTATGAACAAAGAATTTTAGAAAAAAAATTTTAGAATTATGTAAATTTATTAGAATGCATATGAGGTAAGTAATGCTTTATTTTTTTTACATTTATCAATAAATTATAATATATTTTTCTGATATGATTTATGAAATGATGTGTGAATTAGATGAATGATATTTTATTATAAAAATATCTTATTTTGAAATGTTATGATGAAGTATGATTAAACATATTAATTTCATTATGCATTATATTGATTAATTTCGATACTACGTGATTATGTGTATTCTTATCGAACTAGAATAAAAAATATGAATTATGAAGAATTTTGATCCAAAAATGATATGAATTGACAATCTGACTATGTAAAAGATCTCGCTAATGAAGATTAATACATTGGTAGTTGATTTATCCTGAAGATTTATGTCGTCAACGAGACCAGCGACATGTGGCTAGCGAGACCAGCGACAAACCGCCAGCGAGACTAGCGGTTCCGAAGGACTTTGCTGTTAGATGTTTCGTAGCTCACCACAAGATGATACACGGTGTTATGATTCTACCACAGAAAAAATATGATCATAACTCATGATTGATGAAAAGAATTTAAGGATGAAAGAAATTAAAATCTCGAAAGAAACTCAAATTTTTGAAAAAAAATATAAATTTAGCATGAATTATATTACATAATTGAAATTCATTTCAAATTGATAAACTCTATATGCTTATTTTTTTATAAATAATTTTTTACTTTAATATCTGATAAAATCTATTTAAAATGATCATTACTTACTGAACTGTCTCGTTCATTACTTTTTATTTTATTATTTTTACATATGTTGAAAAATTAAGATGATACAAGATATAAATGGAAGAGTGATTAGAAGCAAAACCTCCATATTTTTATTTTAGATTGAAAATCTTATTAAATTTGATATAAGACCTATTGAACATTGTTGAATTTATTGAGATATTAAAACTGAAATTTGAATTGTTATATCTTTTATTTAAATTATTGACTAATTATTCTACTGTTATTTTATGATAGTATGATAAGATGTCTTGTATGCTTGTGGGAAGAGTTTTCTATGAATATGCAGTGGTTACTATGATCTTCGACTCACAATCTCGGATCGGAGGCGTGACACATGACCAAAATCATTCTAAATCTATTCAAATATACATCTCTGACTATACATCATAATGTTTGTGATAATGTCTCACCATTACCTACATTGACAGTTTTACACAGCAACAAACCAAATATAGGGTTTACCAAAACGAACATTTCATATAATTTAACAAGAAAACTCTCAAGAAAGCCGCGCAGCTTAAATATATAGGCCTCATCCTTGCTTTATACCAGGTCTTGAGAATAAACAACGTTCTACATACGTTCTTGTGAATTCTTAGTACTTCTGAAGATCAAGACTGAAGACATGATTAATTTTTCCTTCCCTCGCACAGGATAATATGGTATCCATGCCTGCAGTGTTTTTAAATATGAGTGTCAGCCAAAGCAAGAAGTTTCAAATTAAACATCAGCATAATAATTAATAACCAGTGCCATGTCTTGGGCATTGGATTTCTGATATATTGGACTTTGATTGGAAATCCAGTTCCAATCAGTTCCTTTGATAGACTGACAGCAACAACAAGTCAATCTATAGATTCCATGTGAAGAGAGCCTCGCAACATTGAGGTTAGTCCGCTGAAACCAATACATATGATGTGAAATATCAGAACAGGAAGTATGCAAATATACGTTGATTTGAATGGTGCACTGGTAGCTCCAACCGGTGTATTAAATGCAACTTCCTGAAAAGGACCAGCCATTTTCCCCCTTGGAAACCACCCGAGATCCCCACCTTTCTTTCCTGAGGGGCATTCAGAGTACTCAGCTGCTACCTAAAACAGACAGTCACTGAAACTTTAGTAGTATATAGAGCAAGAGACAAGTGGTTTTCACAAATATATCGTTCCACGCATAGCTGTCACTTGGCATGGCATCATGCAGAACCGACAAAATGGAAACACAGAGCATTTCACTTCATTGTATTCAATATGCATGAATGCATGCAGCGTACAAGCACACATAGCATTTACTTGGACAATATTCAAGTCTATGTATGGTCATAGATATTTTTTTTACGACTTAAAAAAAGAGTCGAAGACTCCTGTTTTAAGTAGGGAATTTCTCCCATAAAAAATTATGCTAACCAATAATTATACTCTAATGAGATTTTCAATTAAAAAGATTATTTGAATTTTGTTTTATCGATGGATAGAAAACAGGATTCCTCCAAGAGATAGCTTGGTAACCATCATTCTAAGCTTAATTTCAGTTTACACTAAAGTTTAGATCTTCAATAAATTCTTTGGAGAACATAAAAAATTTCCATACCTACCCATTAAAATCCCCAGACAAGAATATGGCACCATAGCTTTGAAGGGTCAATTTTTAGATTGAGAGCCACAAAAGAACTATCTCAACCACCAAAAACTATGAATTTCCTGACTTATCTAGGGTGTAATTTAATCAAGCTTAATCAAAACTGAGGCCACAATTTGGTCATTATGGGAATCTAAACTGATAGTCCATATGGATCAAAGAGTTCAACATGCACTCAAACTTAGTCTCACTACATAACTAGTTCAAGATTCATTTCAAGGGAATAATACAGATTGCAAAGCCCATACAACATGACAGAGAACTTGCAAAACTTGCCTAGTTTATCAAGCTTTCTCAGGATACTATTGTAGTACAAATTGATTAATCACTCAACCACAATTTAACTAATTATTCCCGCTTACTAGGTTCAGTCTTTTGAGATTAAAACAAGTGGAACCAAGTAAAGCCATTTAGAAAACTTTTTCAGTCTCCGTCAATATGTAATTATTGCAATATCAATAACTAAAAACTCTCTCATGCATTCCAAGCATCTAACTTCAAAAATAATAAAATTAGAGAATCTCATACAAATGTATATTAAATAAAGGAAGAAAGTAAATATGATAGAGTTTCTAAAAAGTAATAATGGAATACCAGTCAAACAAAGAGAAAAAGAGAATGCTGTATGGGACAAGAAGAAAGCAAGAGTGAGAGAGAAGCAGATTCACATTACCAACCATCTTGATTGGTACACATTTGTGAGAAATGCTTGAAACAAGTTCAGTGGATGACAGAAGCTTACTTTTGCAAACTCAGCAGGTGGGACTTTGTCTCCATTGTTTAGCCAACCATCCTGCAGCTTCTTGTATGCTTCATTGATCTTGCCTTGTTTTTCACATAAGATATGCCTTGCTAGGGGGGAAGAATGGTTTAAATATTGGCCACAAAAAAATTGGGTTGTAAATACCTACCATATGATATTCCAACGTGCAGTAATATAAAAATTTGTTTGATTGCTATACATTTAGATCACAAGAGATTTTTTTTATTTAGAGATATAAGCTTAATTACCAAGTAGAGCAAGGATGGCTAAAGGCATACCAAACATAGAAATTAACCTATTTCTTGAATTTCAGTGTGCAATATCTAAAGCATAATTATTACCACAACCCGGTATCAACTGATGGTTCATATTGTACTGTATCATGTCACTGCTCAGCATGATAAAACAAGTGTGCATCAAAACTGACTCATGTAGGACCATCAGTATTTATTTATTGCCCTGCACTGCTAGCATAGTAATATGCCACCACACATGCCATTAGCAGTATATGTCTTCCAGATTGATACAAGTTGGCATATGGTCAAACTGCAAAATCCGATAATAGACAAAAATAGCATAGCATCAACCTTATATGGCAGTAGATATTATTTTGTATAAAATCTGATGCATTCTATCAAGCACTGAATAGACATAATGCTACATGCTCTATCCTACCAGTAAATCCATGTTTCTTTCATTTAGAGGTTTCATCACATTCCTATCTTCCAGAGTTCTCCTACGCATTGCTCCATAATTTGTATATCTTCCATATAAATTAAACCCACGATAGACAGACATGGATGCATCCGAAATTGCCAATCTTTCCTATTTCAGTAGGTGCACATAAACAAACCAACAATTCTATTCCAAACTGATTTTTATCTAATTTTAATTGGAAAATGGTTTTTTCATTAGCCATCAACATCTTCCATGTAAAAGCTAAAGGGCAAAGGATGAGAAAGCATTCATAACTATATAACCACCTTGTAAATGTTAACCTCCTTCTATGATATTTCCAGGCCTCGGATAACGGATTCAATCATCAAAGAAAATCCATGTGATTAGGGATAACCAAAAGTCACATCAACCCTTCTCCCTCAACAATTGCAGAGGCATCATAAATAGTACCTGCGACTCCTACTTTTACCCCTTCACATATGGGCTTTATATTTTCTACAGCAGATATTCAGAAATAAAAGCATAGATTTGTAAACATATGATCCTTTTACTTGTTCAACCACTCTGACCATGATATATACGGATATCAGTATTTTAATTCTAAAGATTTTGATTGCAGATGGAATTGATTTTGTTTTATGAGTATCAAAACTTATAATTACATTATTTATTAAAAAAATATGTAGGATGCCAATATATGTTTTGCAACCGGTATTACGTTTATAAGCTCTTCGTTGCATAAGTGGAATCAGAAATTATAGTCGACTGTCAGAGTATGTATAGGGATGAGGAAACATGATGTGAAGAAGAGAAGAAGGATTTATATAAATTGATCCTCGTAAAATTCAAAATGATTGCTCTAAGAAATTACCTGGTATCATGTTTTTAAGCCCTTAGCTGTGCATAGTAGAATCAGAAACTATAGACAGACTAAGTATAGGGATGAGGTAACATGATGCGAAGAAGAGGGATTTATATAAATTAATCCTTTGTAAACTTCAAAATGATTGCTATTACAAATTATTGTCTTATTAAGTGCAAGATTAAGTTCAAATCTTACATATGATTGGACAACAAAGTTATCCAGGCAATAAAGCATGAGTGGCACAAGAAGTTATCATTTTATTATATGCAAAGTGTTCTCAAGGGAAGGGTGCATGTGCTACTTGCTACACAGAGCACCTAAACCACACAATTTAATCATTTAAATATCAAGTGATGCTCCTTTTGCTGATTATTCTCTGCTAAGAGCTCCAGAAACCTTTAAAGTATCATCCTTAATTCCTGCAGTCAGGAATACCATTGATCGAATCATTATTAACAACCTACAGACATATGAGATATGGAGAATCATATGTATCTCATAACAAAGTTTCAATAATTTCTAATTGGATCAATATAGTGGAGTGACAGAAGCAAAAAAAATGGATCTTGAATGTTGTCTGAGTATTTTATTTGATTTGCACATTTAGATCAGTTTCTTTTGATATTAGATGTTAGAAGGAAAAGAAATCTTCAGATGATACTGCAGGACCAAATATCCAAAACTTTGTTATATTTGTTATGTTTCTAAGATTCACCTAAACCACTGAGAAATGGAAAGAAGGATACTGTTGATATCAGCAGTTTTTAGAATAGAATCGAGAAGGAGGAAACAAGTCAGCATACAGTTTGCTACCAAGACTACTATACTGTTAAACATATCCACTAAAAGCTCAATATTATGAAAAATATCATTATATTTCCGCCTACCAAACAAAGATGCTGATGTTTACAAGACTGCAAGCTTATAAAATTATATCATTTGTAAGTATTTCTTTTTTTTTTTAAAGGAATAAGATATCAAATACTTAAGCAAAAACTAAAGAATAACTGCCGATCAAAAGTATTTTTCTTATTTTTCTTTGGGAATGGTGGTGTGAGCACCACGTACACTTTCCAGGAACAACCCCAAGTTTCAAATAAGGAATTGCAATTTAACATGCAAGAAAACACTCATAAATGCAGTAACTTGAGACAATCCTCAACATTCTCACCCTAAAAGCCCGTCCCTTCTATCATCTAAACAAGATTACTAAACCATAATCTCACATGATCAAGCAATACAAACCAAAATCTCAAGAGAGAAGGAACAAACATCCAGTTAAGCAAGAGATTAATGGACAAAAGGGGAGCAAACAACCTTTGACATAAGTGCAGGTACCAAGGCTGTCTCCTGACTTCCCACCCTTCCCTTTTCCCTTGGAAGCATTATCCTCTCCGCCAGCAGCAGCCTGCTTTCCCTTTCCCTTGCTCGACTCCTTCGGTTTCGAATCCTTCCCCATAACCAACCAACCCTATCAGCTTTCCTGAAATACATAGAACCAGAGGCGACACAGTCACAATCCATGGATAACATTTTGGGAGGCATCAATGCAGCAAGCAGATTCAGCATACACTACTGGATCTTAGAAAGGATGAGTCCAAGGGATCTAATATGATTGATTTTTAAAAACAGAGATCTTCAAAGATAAGCAATTAATAAATCGATACAAGTTACCTGAAGTAATTAAAACACGCCAAATTCGAAGCACAAATTCGACCTCTTTTTTAAAAGAAAAAGGAGGAGGAGCAAGAAAGAAAAATCTCACCCTTGGAAGTGATTAAAACGACAAGCAACACTTGTTGGAAACTCGGAAGTCGCCGTCTAGTAAGCGAAGCGAGCTTGCGTGGATTTTGCTCAATGACCCGCATCGAATAATTACAAAGTATGCCCTTCCAATTATACTATTTTGGTGATTGGGCTGCTGGCCCGAAAAGGTTGCGTACCCACGCAGCTGACCATCTCCAACTTGGCAAAATTCTTTGTGGACCGTGGCGGGAGTATAGAAAATTCGATACGAAGTATATTATTTTACCTGATTGATTATATATTATTATTTTTTAATAAATATTTAATTTTTTAATTTTTTAATTTAAAAATTTTATATATAAAAATATTTTTATTTTTTAAAAAATTATGATATTTATATTCATATTATGACATCCTGCATTCATAATACGTACAGGATGTCATAATTTTTTATAAAGAATAGAAATATTTTCGTCATTCAAAATTTTTAAATGAAAAAAATCGATCTTCAAATATTAAATGCACGTTCGAAAGTGGTTAGAATTATATTATGACATCCTGGACTATATTACGCCTCGGATTGGAAATGGGTTCGGACTGGCCCGAAGTCCATCGGATTGGATCGGCTTCGGATCGAGCTTCAGGCTTGGTCCGAAATCATTCAGTCGGACTCGGTCCGAAATCATTCACGTCGACTCGGGCCAAAAAAAATAGGACCCATTTTGCTTTCGGATCGGGGTCGGGCAGACCTTTGGCTCGATCCAGATCCGAGCTAGAAATTTAGCCCAATGTTCGGCCCGACCCCCATGCTAGTTCTATCATGGAAGATTTACAGCCAACACGAAATCTCTTATGGACACCACTGATGGAGAAGATTCTGATGCTGCTCTAAACCCTTTCCTCCATCT